>NC_090186.1:28973945-29328945 GCF_024679245.1 Pseudorasbora parva | reverse complement strand
GTCATTGTTGAGCTCAACTATGCAAAGAGAATGTCATTTGCCAACACAGCACATTTGTTGTTAATAGCCTGTGCCCTGTAATCAAATATTATGTTGTAGTCCCACCTAGTGGTAACGTAGTGGAATTACTGTTACACTAAAGAATGATCTTACAGCAGTGCAGAATGTAGTATGTACATCATCTCTATCTTTCTTGATTTGTTTTTATAAATAATGATACGCTTTAATTTTTTCGTGTTTGTTCTTTGTATAGTCCAGTCCAGATGGGACGCCTAGTTGTCCTCAGTCTCCCCAGCCAGACACAGACTCTCTAGAAAAGCCCAAACTCAAGGCAGGAGGGTCTGTTGAGAGTCTCCGCAGCTCCCTCAGTGGACAGAGCTCCATGAGTAAGTGTGTGTGTGTGTGTGTGTGTGTGTGTGTTCTTTGCTAAGGCAAGCATCACTTTTTTTCATAGTTAATTTGAGCTTAATTGTTTTATTGTAATTTGGCCTCGTAATTTTTAATCAAATTGTCAACTCGATCTTCTGGTGAAAACTTCTCTCTGCTGAATTGTGGCAGATTTCTTCAATTGTTTAGTCCACATAAAACACCTTTCTTACAATCAATTGCAGGCGCAGACTGCATTTTGATCTGCCTCTTCCTAATCACCAACCGATGGATAGAACTAAGTCCCTGCCTATTTGTTCCCCCTTTTTCGATAATACATTTCACTCCAATGTGTTACAACATGGAAGAAAAGATCTGTCTACTTCTGTTTCATCGCAAATTATATTTGTGCTATGGACATGAATGATGCCTCGTATCATGCAGACGTTTTGCTGGGTGGTTTGACTAATGATTGCATTGGTCCCCTCACAGGTGGACAGACTGTGAGCACCACAGACTCATCAGCCAGCAACAGAGAGAGTGTGAGGAGTGAGGATGGCGATGATGAAGAGCCTCCGTACAGAGGCCCATTCTGCGGCAGAGCAAGAGTTCACACAGACTTCACACCGAGTCCATATGATACAGACTCACTCAAGCTCAAGGTACTGAACACACAGAAAATTATTCAGAAGAATCTTAATAAATTGCAACTTGTATTAAATGCCGATAAAACTAAAAGGATGTGCTTTTATAAATCAAGGAAAATAGAAGATGCTTGTCAAATTGTTACACTAGATGAGAAAGTAATTGAACGAGTAAATAACTTGGTTTTCTTTTAGAAGAATATTTGTTTCAAACAGCATAGTGTTTAACAAAAAAAAATTAGAGTAAAGTTAGGGTTCTACTATAGAAACAAAGGCTGCTTCTCTTTTAGTACAAGAAAAACACTAATACAAACAACATTTTTGACAATGCTGGATTATGGTTATACTTAATAAATGCATGCAAATCAATCTTCTTTGAAAATGTTAGATTCAGTATATCATGCAGCACTGAGATTTGATTCTAACTGATTCTAATTTCCACACTGTAGCTTGTATGAGAGTGTTGTTTGGCCATCTTTGCACAATCGCAGACTGGAGCATTGGTATACTTTTCTTTTTAAGGCCATATTTCGTAAATTGCCTCCTTACTTATGTTCTCTTCTGACTCCAAAAGTCACTGCTAGGAATTGTAATCTTAGATCATATGGGCAAATCATGTATGATATCCTACGAACGCAAACCGTTTTCCGTGAAAGTCCCTTTAAAGTTTTTGCACCTTTTTCCTGGTATGAATTGCAGAAACAGCTCAAATTTGAGTATCTACCAACAATGACACAGTTTAAAACTAGGATAAAGTACTATTTGAGTACAAAATGCACGTGATGTTATTGAGTGCTGCTGGTGATTTTTGTTGAGAAATGTATATACAGTGCACTTTCAGATTTAAAACTTTGCAGGATGTTTTCATTCACTACAGGAAAGGTCATTTTCAAAAAATCCGTAATAGGGGCACTTTAAATTATTTTAATTCAATGAGAAGGAAGATGCTGGTGATACCAGACTGTATCTAGCATGGTTCATTTTATTTCTTTTTGGAAAATTGTTTTTTAATAAATATGTATTTATTTATTTAATTTATTTGTTTTTCTGTTAAGAGAGGAGATGTGATTGATATCATCAGTAAGCCACCCATGGGCACCTGGATGGGTCTGCTCAATAACAAAGTTGGCACGTTTAAGTTCATCTATGTGGATGTGCTGGCTGAAGAAGAGGAGAAGCCCAAACGAGCAGTTCGTAGGAGGAGGAAGGGCAGGCCGCCCAAACCCAGCTCTGTTGAGGAACTCCTGGAGAGAATCAACCTGAAGGTGAGACTAAGACCACACACAACAACTTTTACTGAGTTATGTACATACTTTAAATTTCAAGTGGTATATCTATAATCATCTAACATAAATCTGAGTGTGCTGCTCATCTTTAATCTATACTGACAAAATGTAAGAGTGGGGTGGGGAGAGATGAGAAAATGAAAAGGTGGTCGGCTCTTGTTAAAGCACATTAACTATGAGAATGTGGGATGAGGTTATTTCCCTATGCCATTTAAAAAAAAAAAATGTATTTAAACATAGAGACATACACACCCTTCAGACCTCCCACAAGCTCCTGCATTATAACTTTAAATAATGTCACATTACAAGACTTACAGCTACAATAGACACCAGGACACATTTAAAGCCTCATTGTTTTTAGTGTATTAATGGACTGTAATGATAGTTGGCTTTCACAATATAGAGTTTGAAGTCTGGAAACATTCCCACACATAAATCCCACCATAGTTGAACTACTAGGGTGGAGTGGGGTATTTTTAGCTGTAAAGGTCCTACATAGTGCTACTGCTCTACAGGGTGTTTCATCTGTGAATGTGTGAATGTGTATTTTAGGAGCATATGCCAACGTTCCTATTTAATGGGTATGAAGACCTGGACACATTTAAATTACTAGAGGAAGAAGATCTGGATGAGCTCAACATCAAAGACCCCCAACACCGTGCTGTACTGATGACTGCTGTAGAGCTGCTGCAGGATTATGACAGTGAGTACACACACACACACACACACACCAATGTTAAGGGTCAGTTAGGCTCATTAGGCTGCATTATTTTATCAAGAATACTGTAAAATGGTAATATTGTGAAATATTATTACAATTTAAAATAACTATTCTCTTGTTTTAACATGCTTTAAAATTTAATTTATTCATGTGATCATTCCAGTCTTCAGTGTGTTACGATCATATTCAGAAATAATTCTAATATGCTGATTTGCAGTTCAAAAAACATTTCTTATTATCCATGTTGAAACCAGTTTTGCTGAATATTTTATTGGAAACTGTGATGCTTTCTTTCAAGATTATTTGAAGAATACAAATTCAAAAGAACAGAATTAATTAGAAATAATAGAACACTTTTGAAACATTATAATTGTCTTTACTGTCACTTTTGATCAATTAAGGCCCCGATCAGACAGAACGTGTTTTTCAGGTTTGAAAACGCAAGGCGCACTGCACTGCCTTTTTTGTTTGATGTTTTTTCATTTAGAAAAGAGCAGTGTGCTGCAGGTTTTTTTTAATGCTGCCCTGAATCAGCTGCCCTTTCACTCAAATCTCACCACAATGGAAGGCCCGACTCTCCAATCATTTGATTGGACAATAAAAAAAGCAACGTGATGACGTAAAAAAATTTTTTTTCAACTTCATGCACTCAGAGCGCTCCTTCAAAAAACACAAGGCGCAGCATGCGGTTAATTAAAACGTGAGACACATAAGCAGCGCACATAATGCTCTCTGCCAACAGAAATCTATTCAAAAAGGCGCCGCTCACTGCAAAAAATGAGTTCTGTCTGCCTTATTGTGTCCTTTCTAAATGAAAGTATTAATTTCTTGAAGAAAAAGAAACTTCCATTTGCAATGACAGTTATTCAGATGAATCAGGACCACCTTTTTCATTTGTTTATTACAAATTTCTATGCAAAAGTGTATGCATTTCCAAACTTTGTATGTGTCTGTGTGTGTTATAGGTAGCAGTGATCCGGAGCGCAGCGCCCTCTCTGGCTCTCAGGAGAAACTCCTCTGTGAGGGGCATGTCCTCATGGCTGACTCCCCACGGGACTCTGGTTGCTACGAAAGCAACGAAAACCTAGAGAATGGTAACCAGGCGCTTGTCTAGCATCTCCATACCAACCGCATCACCATGTCCAGCCTAGTGTAGCAACGCCATGACACCATCCTTTCACCTCTGGGCCTCTGCCATGACTCAGTGTCCTAACAGCCAATGAGAACCTGTCATCACATCTGGATTTAACCCAAGCCTGTCTGTCTGTCACATCTGCTGTGTCCTCTTCTCTCTCTGCTGCTCTTTTCCAGAGGTGCTCTATCATCATCCCTTTCTTTTAACTCTCTTATCCAGCCTACACAGACTGCTGCTCCTGCTTTCATCCATTTTGTTAGAAATCAACATTTTCAAAAAGCAGCAGCTGCTCATGCCTTCGCTAACTAATCAAAATACATCTGCTGCTTCAGAGAAATCAAAAGAGAGACAAGGCTTGTGCTCACAGCAGGACTTACACACAGGACGATTGTGAGAATGTTCTCCATTGCAAAACCACTGCAGACTCATTTCAGACTCTATTTAACATCTCGCTTTCTTCCCCGCTTTGCCATTTCAAGAAATATCACATATCCATATTTGTGTGTGGTGTTTGCTGTGGTCATATTGCACAAGTTCTTATGTGCCTAAAAAAGAAAATACTTTTTTTAATGCAAAATATAGTGGCTGAATAGTAGCTACATAGGATTGGAAGCTGATATTTTGTGTAGATTGTGTAAAAGTAGGATCTAACCTACTAATTCTATTTTTAGAGGATTTTATCTAAGTGAGAGGACCCCCTCTCATTCTGTATTTCCAAAGAATCTCAGTGTTTCACTCTTCTGTTGCCTTCTTAACCTCCTACTGGCATCTTAAAACACTGACCGATCCCTCCTCATGTTGTGTATGTCAATGTATGAGTATGTATGTGTGTATGTGTGTGTGTGTGTGTGTGGAGCCAAGTATGAGTGTTTAGAACGGATCAGAATTATGTGCAATTTGCTAATGTGGAAAATAAACCCATTCTTTGATCTCTAGCATTCTGGTCTGCTTGCTTTTTTCATCTCTTTTCACCTCCTGACATTATTTGTCTGTGCTGATTACTTTTCCATTCATTTCTTTTAAGAGCAGTGCTGTTTTATCAGTGTTTTCTGAGTCATTGCTTCTGTTAAAATATGTCTAATGACCTTAGGAGGAAAATATTAAAATTTAGCCTTGAATGCTTCTTTCTCTCATTTCCTGATTAATTTTGCATAATTTCTCAACCATGGCATAATCATTTGATATTTTTGTATATTTCTTTAAGGTCCATTCATATAAATGCACATTTATAATTTTATTATTAATATTAATATAAAGTGTGTTGTGGTTCTGTGAATCTTAAATAGCTTTACTGACTATATTTAGTATATAGTACAGGCCGAAAGTTTGGACACTTACTATTTGTGATGTTTTTGAAAGATGTTTCTTCTGCTTATCAAGCCTGCATTTTTGATCAAAAATACAGATTTTTTTATTTTATTTAATATTGTGATATATTATTACAATTTAAAATATTTGGTTTTCAATTTATTATACTTTAAATTATCATTTATTTCTGTGATGCAAAGCTGAATTTTCAGGATCATTACTCCAGTCTTCAGTGTCACGTGACATCCAGTCTATCACATGATCCTGCAGAAATCATTTTAATATTCTGATTTATTATGAGTGTTGGAAACAGTTCTGCTGCCTAATATATTTGATGAAGAAAAGGTTAAAAAGAACTGCATTTATTCAAAATAAAAACATATTTTCATATAATATAAATCTCCTTACTAGCAATTACTATCAAACACATCCTTGCTGAATAAAATTATTTATAAAAAAAAAAAAATAGTATATACAAATAGTAATGTGTCCAAACTTTTGGCCTGTACTGTATATATACACACTTACCTGAAGGATTATTAGGAACACCATACTAATACTGTGTTTGACCCCCTTTAACCTTCAGAACTGCCTTAATTCTACATGGCATTGATTCAACAAGGTGCTGAAAGCATTCTTTAGAAATGTTGGCCCATATTGATAGGATAGCATCTTGCAGTTGATGGAGATTTGTGGGATGCACATCCAGAGCACGAAGCTCCCGTTCCACCACATCCAAAAGATGCTCTATTGGGTTGAGATCTGGTGACTGTGGGGGACATTTTAGTACAGTGAACTCATTGTCATGTTCAAGAAACCAATTTGAAATGATTTGAGCTTTGTGACATGGTGCATTATCCTGCTGGAAGTAGCCATCAGAGGATGGGTACATGGTGGTCATAAAGGGATGGGCATGGTCAGAAACTGCTCAGGTAGGCCGTGGCATTTAAACAATGACTAATTGGCACTAAGGGGCCTAAAGTGCGCCAAGAAAACATCCCCCACACCATTACACCACCACCACCAGCCTGCACAGGTAACAAGGCATGATGGATCCATGTTCTCATTCTGTTTTACTATCTGAATGTCTCGAATATCGAACAGAAATCGATATTCATTAGACCAGGCAACATTTTTCCAGTCTTCAACTGTCCAATTTTGGTGAGCTTGTGCAAATTGTAGCCTCTCTTTCCTATAGTGGAGATGAGTGGTACCCGGTGGGGTCTTCTGCTGTTGTAGCCCATCCGCCTCAAGGTTGTGTGTGTTGTGACTTCACAAATGCTTTGCTGCATTCCTTGGTTGTAACGAGTGGTTATTTCAGTCAAAGTTGCTCTTCTATCAGCTTGAATCAGTCCATTCTCCTCTGACCTCTAGCATCAACAAGGCATTTTCGCCTGCAGGACTGCCGCATACTGGATGTTTTTCCCTTTTCACACCATTCTTTGTAAACCCTAGAAATGGTTGTGCGTGAAAATCCCAGTAACTGAGCAGATTGTGAAATACTCAGACCGGCCTGTCTGGCACCAGCAACCATGCCACGCTCCAAATTGCTTAAATCACCTTTATTTCCCATTCTGACATTCAGTTTGGAGTTCAGGAGATTGTCTTAACCAGGACCACACCCCTAAATGCATTGAAGCAACTGCCATGTGATTGTTTGATTAGATAATTGCATTAATGAGAAACTGAACAGGTGTTCCTAATTGTCCTTTAGGTGAGTGTGTGTATGTATGTGTATATATATATATATATATATATATATATATATATATATATATATATATATATATATATATATATATATATATATATATATATATATATATATATAATTTATTATTATTATTATTATTATTATTATTATGGAACATTGACAGAAAAAGATGCAAGTTTTAAAATAAATATGTAATCGAGATTTGTTGTTTTCTTCACTTAACATCTTAAAACTCACATTTAACAATTTAACATTCACCCAACGTTCAACTTGAAATGATTCCTTAACATAATCATTCAGTACAGCTAATGAATGTATCTGTAACTAAACTGTGCAATTAACTATTCATCTGTACTTGCTTACGTTATAGATACTTTTTCTGTTCTTGCATGTTGAAAGGGTAGTTGACCAAAGACTGAAAATGTCATAATTTACTCAATAATTTTTATGACTTGCTTGCTTCTGCAGGCTAAACCATATTTTTTAAACATGTCAAGTAAATTTAACTTGCGCAATTTCTTTAGCTAGTGCAGTACCCTAACTCTTGTACCTTTTAGTACCACAATTGATGTACCTTTTAAAGTAATAATATCCATATTTTAGGGGTAGATACGATACCTTTGAGGATACTGCCATGGTGATAAGATTTTGTACACCTAAAGGTGCCATTTTTTGCACTTTATTTTCTGACCGCATGCATTTCATATTGCAGTAGTTTGGTTTTAATTATGATAATTATTAGCATGAGGAAGTGGAAGAGATGTACTGTCATGAGGGAAACCAAATGACTACAATATTATCTCTCTAATATTATATTATGTTCATCATTTTTATGACATCAGGGTTATTCTTAGGAATAAAAATATGAGGTACCTTCTGAAGCCTTTCAGGAGGAATTACATGTGATTTAATGAATTTATGTGAAAGCACAACTCTCTGTTTCAGGTAAGAGCCGCAAGGCGTTGCGCCACAGCTGTGGTTCATCTGGATTTGATTGTGGGGGTGTAAAATCTACAGACTACCCCACTCTTCCCATGACTCACTCCACTGAAGCTCTTCAGCAGCAGGCCAAGAAGGAGCGCAGGTTCCCGAAGACCTTTCTGCCCCGGCCCATAAAGAGCTTCAACCTACGAAGCCTCTGCCTCAAGAAGGGCTCCAAAGCAGGACAAACCTCCCGCATACTTGTCAGCCGAAGCTGTGAGGAGTTGGACGGCCCCCAGGAGACCCCTGAGTCTTGGAAGCGCTCGCATTCTCTGGGGGATATACACTGGGAGCAGGCCTTCGATCAGAGGAAGGACCAGTGTGGCAGTGAGGATAAAGGCAGACCGGAAAGCAAAAAAAAGGAAGCGAAAATAGATCCTGTGGAATCAAAACAGGACCAGAGTTGTGTTGGAAGAGAGACTGGCTCATTGCAGAGGCCTATGGTTCCCACACAGCTTCCTCTCAGCCTGGTCAGCCAATTGCCGGCTGCTCAGATTTCAAACCACCAACCTGTCTCTGCCCCGACTAGCCCGGCTCCACGGACTCACCCCAAAAAGCCGCCTGTCCCACCTCCTGTGCCTGCTAAAAAGTCCAAAGAACGTCTGCCGAACGGTCTGCGCCACCCTCCACTGGTGCTGTCTGGTTCGGTGCCAAATACCCCAACCCTACCCCCAAAACCCATATACACCCCAACAACTCTCTCAGAGTGTTCTCCATCAACCCCAGTATCACCAGGTGAATCTCCCACAGCTCTGAGTCCACCCTGGCTGTCTGACCTGCCTGAATCAGCACGTCCTCAGATCCATGGGGCTAAAGTCGCTCTCAGCAGGAAGGTCTCCCATGCCAAAATGGTTGACCTCGAGACTTTGCTGGAGGACAGGATGCGCTTGGAAGGGATTGACCTCACCGAAGAGCCGTACTCCGATAAAGTAAGTCATGACTTTCTTTTGAATTAGTCTAGTAGTAATGCCTTGTTGCGTATTTTGGGATGTAGTAGTAAAGTGCATAGTAGTCACAAAATATGCTCTTGTAAGCACTTTTCGAAATCTTAATATCAAATGGGCACCGTATGATGGGTTCCTCATATCTATCCTGCAGAGTTTGGCTCGAAGTCTAATCAAACAAACCTACCTGTTATTTTCTAGTAACTCTGAAGGCCTTGATTATCTTTTCTCTGACGTCTTTAGCTGCATTTCTACCGCAGGAACTTTCCCCAGGAACTAGGGACATTGGGGTGGTACTCGAGGGTCTAAATGAAGGATCCGGGTAAAGATTTCCCCCTCAGAGAATCCCTGCTTGCGAGGTAGAACTTTTTCAAAAGTTCTGGAACGTTCGGGGTTGGGACTTGGGCGTTGAACATGCTGATTAGTTGAGCTGACACAGCAAGTTGATTGGTTGATGCCACGCAGCTTTTTATTTCAACCTCCATTCTGTCTGTTGCTGTGCATGAAGTTAGAGTTGTTTGCTATTCGAAAACAACAATGGAGTTAAAAAAAAAAAAAACTTGAGCGCAGGCACTATCTGAGGGGCAAGTTTTTACCCGGAACCTTCATTTGGACCCTCGAGTACCACCCCGACGTCCCTAGTTCCTGGGGAAAGTTCCTGCGGTAGAAATGCAGCTAAAGACGTCAGAGAAAAGATAATAGGTCTTCAGAGTTACTAGAAAATAACAGGTAGGTTTGACAGATAGACAGACGACAACGTTAAGGCTTTGTTAAGCTTCTATGTGGAGGACAAAATCCGGGAACTGGAAAGTCGTGCCCAGTCCTTTGGAAACAGGTCTGGAAGGAAAAGTTCCTGGGACATATTCCGGGTTATTTCGGTTGATTGTGTTTGGAAGTAAACTCTTCAGGGCAGTGAAGAACTCTTTAAGGATTTGGCGAACCCTGCCATAGTGTCATTGACTTCATGTTCAAGTAACCGCAAGTTTGTATGAACTGCGTCATATGGGGGAAATGGTGGTACTATAGCAGTTATAAGCATTTAGCAGTCTAAACAGAAGCACAATGGTTAATAGTAGGGGGCTTGACTCAACCATGCCACTGTCCCTGGAAAATCATAGCTGGTTTATTTTTTTCCCTTCCATTTACAGCTGGAAGTTATTTTGCAAGTGTCAAGAGAAACGGAAAGAAACATACATTTTAATCAGTGCTCATCCAAACACTAATTTCCACTCCATTAATCTTTCATATAATAACAACACATCCATATAGTACCTATAGGTCTCTGTACAATGAATTGTCTTCCTTTTCTTTAGCTATTTTTAATTGCTAAATATGCATGACTTAGCACAGACATAACTATCACATATCCAGTATCCTTAAAAAAGTCATTTCTGTCATGCCAGCAATAGCAGTGGAAAGATTGGAGGACTCGTGTCATTTATAAGCAGGGAGTTTAGTGTTCGCAAAACATCTCAAATGGAGGACATCATCTTTGGTGTCCACTCCCCATTCATCAACAAAACCAATTCCATATTGGTTTTGTTGATGATATAATTCCATATCACTTCTTTGAGGTTATCACAAACAAAAAAGGTGAATAAGAGGTGAAAAATCCCCTCTCTGATATAAAAACAATGGAGCAGCTTGTGGTTTCAGACCGCACAGACTGCCTGGAGTTTTAGTGCTTTTTTATTGGCAGCCAGTCCAATTATGCCTGGACCCACAGCCCATCGGATGTATCGCATATCGGGCACAAGAAATTGTTTGAAACTCTTTTAATAGATTTAGAATTAATCTCTCAGTTAACAAGATGCTTACGTTAAAGATGAAGTGTGTAATATAAAGTGTATACGTTCTCCTCTCGCAGCTTGTTTGTTGTTCATTGTTTGATTCCCTTTGGGGCGTGAACGCTGTGGCTCTGGTGTGCTATCAACACATTGTTCTTTTTGTGTTGTGAGCTGTGTACTTGGGATGGTGAAATGGGAAAGTGAAATGGGCGAGTATTTCCCTTATTGAGATGGTTAGAATAAAATTTAAAAAACAGCTTGGTTTGCAATTTTATAAAACCACAATGTTTTTTTAGAGAAGATGGACATTTGGCGCGCTAACAAAGACGTCCTGAGAATGATTAAACTGGATCTGTTATGCCACACAGGGTGATGTCAGCTTTAAAGCGCTGAATCTCACATTTAACAAACAATTTAGTCTCGCGCTCCTTGTAATGCTATAATTGCCACATAAAGTTTGCTTGTTTGTGAGTCAACCTCCGTTTCCAAGTCTCTACCACCCGTAAAATCAATTAAAAAGCCACATGAAGAGCAGTTTATGATCTGATAATTTCTGTTGTTATTCAGAGTCCACAGTCTGAGACGATTGTTGCTCCACTCACATTAGTTGAGTGCTAATCACAGCTTAGCTTGACTCAATAGTGTTAGCAAAGAAAAGTCAGTAATGCTTTCTATGAAGACCATGCTAGTAAGTATTACTATTTTATAAATATATTAATAAAGACTCATTAAAACCTATACTCATACTAAGACCTATTATAAAAACAGTTATAGTCACATTAATATGACTATAACTGTTAAAAAAAAAAAAAAAATCTTATGTCATGGATTTGCTTTTTCAATGTGCATGATCATAATCCATTAGAGATAATACCAATATAGTTATCAATTATGTGTTTAATGGGTATTGTTTGCATTAGAGGTCATGAATGGGAATTTTGATTTGTTAAATTGTATATATTTTTAGACATATGCATGGTATTGCTTATAGCAGTTTGGAAATATAATTAAAAAAAATATTTAGTTGCAGTGTTTCGCTAGTATGTAACATTAAAAAATGAAGTGTTTTCTCAATTTTCTTTCATTATTTTATTACAGGAATTATTGTTCAATAGTTACTTTCATAAGTAAACAACTTAAAATGTATAATGAGCACATCTTCAAGATTTTTTAACATTTGCTTTAGGAAAATTGCATCAACGATGCATTTATAGAGGTAACTATTAGTCAAAATAAGTATTTATAAGAACATGGCTATTAACAACGATATTCACTTATTTGACAGAAATAAATCTGAATAACTAAAAACTTATTGTAACTAATAACATTATAGCAATGCAGGCTGCATCTTTATAAATACATAAATGAAACCTTACGACTGACTAATTAAGGGGTTAGTTCAACCAAAAATGAAAATTCAGTCATTAATTACTTACCCTAATGTTGTTTGACACCTGTAAGACCTCTGTTCATCTTCGGAACACAAATGAAGATATTTTTATTGAAATCCGATGGCTCAGAAAGGCCTTCATTGACACTAATGTCATTTCCTCTCGCAAGACCCATAAAAGGCACTAAAGACGTCGTTACAAAGCCCATCTCACTACAGTGGCTCTACAATCATTTCATGAAGCGACGAGAATAGTTTTTGTGTGCAAAAAAAACAAATTAACGATTTATATAGTGATGGGCTGATTTTTTTTTTTTTTAAAGTTTTAAACTGTTATGAATCAGCAGATTCAGCAGATGAATCAGCAGATTTTCACGATTTGGATCATGAAATCTGCTGAAATCATGTGTCATTGGCGATCCGAATCCTGAATCGATGCGCGTATTCATAACCGTTCAAATCTTTGTTTTGAAATCCATCACTATATAAGTCGTTATTTAGTTGTTATTGTTGTTTTTTTGCGCACAAAAAATATTCTCGTCGCATCATAAAATTATTTTTTATTATTTTTATAATTATTTTTAATTATTTATTATTGTAGAGCCACTGTAGTGAGATGGAGTTTTAACAACATTAAACTGCATTTATGGGTCTTGAGAGAGGAAATGACATTGTGGCCAATGGAGGCCTTTCTGAGCCATCGGATTTCAACAAAAATATCTTCATTTGTGTTCCAAAGATGCACGAAGGTCTTACGGGTGTCGAATGACATTAGGGTAAGTAGTTAAAGGGGTACTTCAGCGCTGGGAAGATGAATCTGTATTTAAACTGGGTCATCAATGTAGTAGAAATGTGAAATTATTTTTGAATTTGGTGCCTTCTAGACTGAGAAAAGACAGAAAATTGTCTCATGGGGATGAAAGACTACAATTCCAAAAATGCTTCGCTGCTTGTGAGGCCATTCCCAAAGCCACCAACTTTACCCGGAACCCAACTTGACAATTAAAAACTGAACGTGTCTGTTCAATATAATGAGTGAGTCTCTGCGCGAGTATCGCAGCACTGAGCACTAACTGCAGGAGTCAGATAAATGAGCTCTCGTGATGAGAGCTGAGGTAATCACGACTACACTCGCGGCATACATTCACAACCCGAGTTCAGTCTGGCGCGTTTCAGTTCATGCCTTTGCAAGCTTAACTTTCATAGAAATTAATTTGAGAAGTTAAAAGACTTGCATTGCTCACCATAGCTCCGTTTAAATGAGTGCCTGCAGCTGCGAGCTGAGCTCTGAGTGTAATCTCCGTCCCCCATGCGCGGGTTCAAAACATGCGGAAAAGGCTCCCTCTGCTGGCTGTAGTCTTTAGCCTTTGGACAAACATTCCTCCTGTGATGCAATATCGTCAATTTGTGTCATAGGAGGAATTTTTCCAGAAATAAAATGCATAAATCTCTTGTCTCATGGGGATATGAGGGGGGAAAGCACAATAATTTGAATATACTCCAGGGTTTCTTCTGATACAAAGCCATATGCTAATCGCTGAAGTAACCCTTTAATTATTGACAGAATTTTCATTTTTGGGTGAACTAACCCTTTAATACTTATAAATCAGTGTATAATGGATTATGAGCATGCGCATTGAAAAAGCAAATGCATGACTAAGTAATATAAATGTAACTATAATTGTTCTAATAATGGAGTATAGGTCATTATAAATAAGTATAAATGGAGCTATAATTCATAAGAATAGGCTTCATAGAAAGTTTTGATGACTGAACATGTGTCTCTCTGGGGTTGTAAGGTTTCTAGAGATGATTAAATGAGCTGGTGAACTCCACTAAGTCTTGTTATCCTGGCTAATCTTTCCCTTTCTCTCTGTGTTTTTTTTTTAGCACGGCCGGTGTGGTATTCCTCAGCTCTTAGTACAGAGGTACTCAGAGGACATCCAGCAGCCAGTGAAGGACGTGGCGTCCAGTCTGGATCAGATCAGAGTTAAACAACTCCGCAAGGAGCACCGCATGGCTGTGAGTTACTTTGGCAGATTTATTTAGTGCATTCATGTGAGTCAGGTTAGATCACGATACTCTTATTTACTTGACTGCATTAGCACTGACATTTGTTCTCTGTGTTTCCTTCATCTCCGCAGATTCCCTCGGGTGGTTTGACTGACATGTGTCGGAAGCCAGCGTCTCCTGTTCATGTGAGCTCTGTGTCTGATTGGCTCGTTTCGATCGGAATGCCCATGTATTCTGCCGCTCTATTGGCTGCGGGCTTTGACACGCTGGGTCGCGTGTCATCCTTAAATGAGGAAAGAGCGAGGGAAGCTGGCTTGAAGGAGGACCATCACATACGCATTCTTCTCAGTGAAGCCCGACTAGTCACAGCCAGCAGCTCAGCACAGTCATAAAACTAATATGAGATGATATTAACTAGAATAAATGGATCAAACTCTTCTGCCAGGTGAAGGGACAGACCTGGACAACAGCTGCCATTTTTTTATTATCTTATAATCTCAAGCCTTTTGGCATTTACAGAAACATAAATGACTGATCTGGCTTCCAAGGACTGTTATTGTGGGCCTATCAACAGATGTTTCCATAGAAACACCTAGTTTTGGCCAGAAAGGACCGCCTGTCGAAAGAAAGCACACTTTTTTTCTGAAGATTTATGCTTTTGTATGAATTTAAAGACCTTTCTCACTTTTTCCGGAAGCGTGAGATTTATTTAGAAGAAGAAAAAACTGTAAAGGAAAAAAGGCTGTGTGCTTATTGAAGCACATGAATATCAAGAGTATGACACATGGCCAAAGCAATGTCGTTTCATGCAGGTTTTGTTAATATAATATTGCTTTATATCTCAAAGCATACAGTATGTATATGAAAAGATGGGTGTTTCTAAAATTCACAAAAGCATGATGGTGCCATATGGGGGATTTTCAGAGCAATGCACATTTTGATTTCAGGCCAATAACTGGTCATGGTTTTTAGCAAGTATGTACTATGCTTGTACAAACTGTTTCTTTCTTCATGGTTACATTTTAGCATCACTCCTTATATTCCGCTTGATATAAAACTTTATATTTACAGCACATTTAATCTTCCCAGTCTTCTAAACACTCAATATTCACACAATATGCATTACTTACTCGGCTGTTGCGGATATCAAAGTTTATATCAGCTCTATGAATATACGTTGCCTGTTATCTTGAAAATTATACCCATGCATATTTTACCTCTCATCATACTCATCTCTGATGCGACTGATGCATCACACAGCTGTAATATTCTTGCTGGAGTGAAATGTGTACAGGTGTTTGTTTGTTAGTTTTTATGTGTGTGTGTATTTTATTTTTCTTATGCCCCAGGTTACCTTGCACTTTGACTGGGGTGTTGACATTTTAAATCTTAGAAAAAAGCCTCAAGCTCTTGAAAGCACACAGTCTTGGCCTTAAAATACAAATCAATCAAATCCAAACTAATAATGAATAACTTCGAGGAGTGTTCTGACTCTAGTGACCTACACAGACTGGGACTTCCACCATGATTTACAAATTGGGAAGAAAGCAGTTTTTAATTTTTTGATTTGTCAAGTGAAAGTCACATGACATTGTGTCGTTTTTGTGAGGAAAAAAAAAGGATGGTTTGATTTGAATTTTTGTTTGATATATATTTTTTTTTTTTGTCATTCAGGACACATTGCAAATGATGTGTGTGTGTATCAGGGAGAACTAAGGTGTTATGAGGTAACTGGGGATGGACATAACTTTTCTTGCACACGTCTGATGTTGGGGAAAGGACAGAGCATCTGGCAGACTCGCTCTGAAAACTGAATGTGTGAAGTACAGAGTTAGCTGATGTCATTTAGGCAGTAGTATGACATCACAGCTCACAGATTTAAAGCATTACATTGCTCAAAATGAAGCACAATGAAGAGAGTTTCTTCCACAATTACTCTCAGGCGGTTTTTGATTGAGAATTCAACTCATTTCAGTAAGTGCAGATGCTTCTGAAGACCTTTTGGTTGTCCAGTTAAAGAAAGACACCAGTCATGCTTCCCCAAAGGCCTTGCAGTTTTAGGAAATGTGTCTTTTTGGATGCTCTTGTTACAATTGCATTTCTCCTTCATGCCATTTACTCTCGTATGTAATGCAGCACAATTTATAGACCCTAACGCTCAAGATTTTAATGAACAAATAGCAGTAGAGAATCAATAGATTCCTTTATATCAAATGGTTGCCTTCAGATTGCTATCAGTTGAGTGCTTTGATAACAATGAGGCTTTTTATGTATTTAAAATTGAAAATATATTTCATGAAATGTTACTGTAAAAAAAATGCACTTTATTAAAGAATGATTTTTTTTTTTTAAATTCCATTGTGGAGAAAATGAGATTACAAATCGACACATTTACAGTTTTTTAAGATGTTTGTTTTCAGGTCAAATGTTCATGGTTGAGTTAGGCTGTTTAAATATCAAATCTGTTAAAAAATATATAATCACTTAATTCCAGAACTAACCATGACGAGTTTATTTCAACTGAAATGATATAAAACTAGGTCTTAATTACATATATGAAATGATTAACTGAGGTTGCACATTCTGTATATGTAATTGATATTTAAATAACTTATTTTTTGCTTTTACATCAAATGTAATTATTAGCTGTATTATACATCATAGAGCAATACCCTTTCACCTATAGTTAGCAAGTGACATGCTTCAGTGACCATTGTAAAATACATGTATAAAAATTATTTTATCTGATTTCAGTTCGCTAATGATTGTCCATAAAGGTTTTGCTTGTGTATTTACAAAAACAAAAAATGTCTTAAAATATTTGTCCCTTTGAGGTGTAATAAAAAAAGAATATCATACTTTGACTGTGTGACTGTAATGTGTCTGTGTTTTCAGCATCGCCAGTCTTCAGTGTCACATGATCCTTCAGAAATCATTCTAACATGCTGATTTGCTGCTCAAGAAACATTTCTTATCAGTGTTGAAAACAGTTGAACACTCTATATATCTATAAAGATTATTTGATAAATAGAGAGTTCATAAAAACAGTGTTTATCTGAAATGCAAATCGATTCAAAATGATTTGTGTGGGTGTGGGCAGTACATAGTGTATATTATTTCTCAGCCTGAATGGCTGACTGTTAATAACACAACCCTATTTATCTCATTTTAAAGGGTTAGTTCACCCAAAAATGAAATTGATGTCATTAATGACTCACCCTAATGTCGTTCCACACCCATAAGACCTCTGTTCATCTTCGGAACACAGTTTAGATATTTTATATTTAGTCCGAGAGCGTATCTAAGTGTATGCACACTATACTGTCCATGTCCAGAAAGGGAATAAAAACATAATCAAAGTAGTACATATGTGACACTCAGTTTCAGTCAATCTCATGTCAATCTTGAGTACCTATAGTAGTATTGCATCCTTCATATCTCCGAAAAGTCTTTAGTTTTATTATATTTATAAAAGAAATATGGGCTGTACCGAGTCTTTCTGGAAAAAAACGAGCGCCTGGAGGCGTAACGTGTGGGCGGAGCTAAAGAATGAAGAGCGCGCACAAAGCGGTGACGTCCTCAAGCGTGGAGAAGAAAACGCTACCCTAAATAAACCATGGTTATCAATCGACTAATACATATATGATCCAGAATCAGATCCGGAGGCTGAAAAAAATTGAACAGGAGAAGCAACAACAGCAGGACGTCCGTCTCTCTGGTATGTAATGTATTTAGTGGCCTGTCAACATTTGTGTGTGTTTACTCGCAGTTTATGAGGACATGATTTGGTTTATAGACTATTGTATTTGACTAAACCTTAGCAGTAGCAAGCAAAACTGTTTTGCACGTCAGACTAGTGTAACGGTATACAGAGAACAGCAATGGAGTAACCGTTAGCGCATTTGAATGACGAAGCACACTTTGTGAGAACACTAGGTTTATGTTTGGGTGGTTTTACAATAAACAAACTGACACCTATATTGGTCAGCTAAAAAAAATGTATTTAAACACACACCATAGATTGCATGCTTCATTGATAAATTAACTAACGTTATACACGATTGTGTTGTTTACTGATGTTTACTTACGCGGCGATAGCCAACAACATACATAGTTGAAGCAGTTTTACTCACCGCCTGTTTCCAAAGCACAACCGTGAACCTTTATCGCTGGGACCGCTCCGACAAAAACACACTTCTTTCGTAACTGTTGATTTCGTGAAGTCCTGTGACAGCAGTGTCTGTGAAAATCCACTTTTGCGACACGACTAAAGCGTGATGTTATGAAGCTTCCCGTCATTACTGCGTTCAAATCGGTTCAAATGCAGCGCTGCCTTCCCTGAATGCTGTGCAGAAGCGTTGAAGTCACTTGATGTCACCCATAGGAATAAAAGTGGAGTGCGGCGAGACAGAAGTGTTCACGGACAAGTCAATCTGCACCTGAGAGCAGTGCTTATGGGCGTGCATTTCCTCTCTCGCTCTAGTCACGCGCATGCACCCTTCCGGGAGAAGAGCCGTATGGCCTGTCGACGTCAAGCGGACCCATACTCGGAAAAAACTCTTGAAACTTATGAGAAACCAGAAGGAAGATTTTTGACACAGAAATACTCCATCAAACGTCCAACTTAGTTTTTGAAACTTTGTCTATGTTTAGGATGGGAATCCAAGTCTTTAACAGTGTAAAAAGCTCAGTATGCATGAAACAGCATTTCACCCCCCCTTTAATTAAAATCTCTTAACGCATCAAAAATACATTTTGTTCCAAAAATAACAAAAACTATGACTTTATTCAGCATTGTCTTCTCTTCCTTTTTTGTGTTCAAACCTCAAATAAAGATTCAAACAGTTGTGAATCAACGTATTGATTCATGATTCAGATCACGTGCCAAATTGCTGAAATCACGGGACTTTGGCAATCCAAATCATTGATCGATTCACTGATTCATAACCGTTTGAATCTTTATTTGAGGATTGAACAAAAACACGGAAGAGAAGACAATGCTGAATAAAGTCGTAGTTTTTGTTTTTTTTTGTAACAAAATGTATTTTCGATGCGTCAAGAGATTCTAATTAACCCACTGATGTCACATATGGACTACTTGAATGATGTTTTTATTCCCTTTCTGGACAGTATAGTGTGCATACACTTAGATACGCTCTCAGACTAAATAATAAATATCTTATACAGTGTTCCGAAGATGAAAGGAGGTCTAACGGGTGTGGAACGACATTAGGGTCATTAATGACATCAATATCGTTTTTGGGTGAACTAACCCTTTAAAACTATTTAATTTGCACTTTTAAAAGAAATATCAGCAAAGCCTTCATGCTTTCAATAGAAATACAATTATATACCCATACCGTTTAGTGCAAAGTGACCCCATCATAATAAACATTTTCATTATTTGAAAAAATAATTATAAAATATTCACTAAATGATATCCAAACTGGAGAGAGAATAGCAAAAGCTGCTAGAGGCTTAAGATGAGGTGAATTTTGCCATTGTTCACCTCGATTTGGCAATCACCATAATTCTATTCTGGGTGGGTTAAATAAAGTCATTATTCCGTTTGATTTAGAATACGTCAGTGACATAAAAGATATTGTGTTGCACTATAAATGAAACCATTGTTAGACAGACTGCTTTTATCATTCTAACACTTACTTACAAGACTGAAAGAGTCATATTTCGTTTTGTTAGTTCAAATGGCCAAACACTGCTTAGTCATAAACTTTGCTCTTGGCTAAATATTTAATTAAAATGGTGTCTATCTTTGTGTTGTCCGTATTGCCTTAAAAATACGGCCTGGAAATATGCCTCCAAAAGCACAGCTTGTTTTCAGACTGAAGACGGCTGCCACTTTGACAACATTCCACTCTTTTAATGGATAGACAGACATTAATTGTTATAAAAATGATTTGTTCGTTTTGTTATTGTTAATTAAAGAGGCATTTTGACTAAAATATTTGTAATTGAACAAATAATTTCTTGGCTGAATGTGCATGGTGATGTGCAGGCCGCTCTCGAGCGCTTTCTCGCGTCTTCCGCCTGGTGGTGCTGAGCTGCACACGGAAAGCGCGTGAGCCGGAGTCCATCCTCCGATTGAACTTTTTCCTCCACATTCGGTAATCTGACACCGACACTAACCCCAAAAAAGCAGAGGATGGATTCCCAACTTCATTCGCAAAAATAGCTCAGCAAGAGCAGTCGACAAAACACGACCAAGCAGTAGACGGACACAATGAGCGGCTTCAGTTTTAGTCTAAATGTTGACTAAAAAGTTTTTATCTAAAGAGGCGGATGGGTGACGACCATTCTCGGCGCTTCCATGTGAGGAGACGATGAAGAATTACAGCAGTAGTCCCCGTCTAAACAATCACAGCGCGAGTCACGGCACAGATCGGAACAGCAGAAAGGGATTCTTGTTATCGGCTCTCGGGCTTCGCTTCTCCCTGCGCGATTATGCTTTCTGCATGGCCACACTGCTGCTCTTCTGTCTCGGCTCACTGTTTTACCAGCTGAACGGAGGACCCCCTAAAGTTCTGCTGGAGATCAGGCAGTATCTCGGTAAGATTCGCCCTCTTCCTCTAGCTTTCCCCCGTGTTTGGATACTTGTACCGACTGCTGTCTCGTCACGGCGTTAAAATGTCCAACATTTCCTCCGTGTGGCAGATGTTGAAACTCGGATTCCCTGAGGTATATTGGCGTGTTAGGACAGGTTTGTTTATCCGCGTCCTTGCTTTTACCCAAAAGAAAACGTGTGAGACCTTTAAAGTAGGCTACATTTAAAAAGAGAGTCCATATATATATATATTTTAAAATTATTTCTTAGTTTACTCACCCCCATGATGTTCCAAACCTGTATGGTTATCTTCCCTTCTGTGGAGCTCACAGTGGGATGATAAGGCAGAATGACAGGACTCACTTGGCATCTTTTCCCTAACAAATGACAGTCACTGGAGACTGGGAAACATGTATTTTAAAGAAAGTCATACACATTTGGAATAACATGAGGGTAAGTAAATGATGACAAACTATTTATTGTCCTTATTCAGGCTTACAAGCAGAATATGCCCCCTGATGTAAAGTAGCCTATTATCATGTTCACTCTTTCAAAGTAATCCAATCCATATTTCATGCTGCATCTTTGTTAATTCAGCAGGCATCAACTTGTGTGTGTGTTATTTCTATCTTTTATGTATGATCTGTATGTGTTTAACAAGTGCATTATATAGTTTGTTAAGGGCTATTCAGGGGTTAGTAAGGTAAGAAAACATTTTGATACAGGCTTTTTAGAATTCCTTTTTTGTTTCTTTTTCTTTTTTCTGATTGTTGCTGTAAAGATGTTCCATTGAGACAAAAGAAAAAAATATATATACTGATTTCAGTCTTAACTATTTCTGCATTTGGGTATGTTCAGCTGTTAAAGTGCAGGAGGTCTATGAGAGTTAGAGAGATCATATTGGTCAACATGTGTAGTTATAAAGAGCAGTCAGTGTCGTGTTGGAATGAAATTGAGAATAGTATTAGCGTGCAGTGCATCCTTTCATGAGCATACTGAACAGCAGATTACTTGCCTGGCGTTGATATACAATCTTTTTAGGTCATCTAATCCTGTGAAGGTTGTTTTTTCCTATCTGATACATAAATTTCCTAGACCTTTTTATCAACTTGATCCTAAACTGGTGAAAACCTGTTGTACACAATCTTGGCTTCATGACTTCTACCATCTGTTTGGATAGTTCAAAAATATATAAAAATGTCCACCCTCAAGATGAACATTTACTGATCTGATGCAACTTAGGTTTACTTGATTATCCTTGAAAAATCTTGTTAAAATGTATGCTTTTGAGGAACGTTTCACTCATTAATGTACTGTATTATATTTTTCCCTCACAATTAAAATTAAAAAGCTTTGATCATAAAGCCAAGCATTTCAATATCATCTAACTAAGATATTATTAGGATTTAGTGTGACAACTGATATTTATGCATTTTAAATAAGTAATTCAAGTTATAATTAAAAATGTATTTAAAATACAAGGTATCAGAGTGATCATGATTAAAATTTGGCCATATATCAAACAACATATACCATATTGCATATTGTTAGATCCATTTATTTATATATATATATATATATATATATATATATATATATATATATATATATATATATATATATATATATATATATATATATATATATATATATAGGAAGCCTCAAATATGATACAAAACACATATGCATTTTTTTTTAGATTCTCTTTTAAAATTTTGTCTAAAGGTTCAATAAACTGTTCCATTCAAAATTCATATAATATTTTTCATATAATAGGCTTTACAGAATTAAAGGGGTACTTTAGCGCAGGGAAGATGAATCTGTATTTAAACTGGATCATAAATGTAGTAGAAATGTGAAATTATTTTTGAATTTGGTGCTTTCTAGACTGAGAAAAGACAGAAAATGTATTTTTGTCTCATGGGGATGAAAGACTACAATTCCCAGAATGCTTTGCTGCCCTGTGAGGCCATTCCCAAAGCCACTGGATTACTGTGACTGAGTTGGTCACTTAAGACACTACAATTGAAAACGGAACGTGTCTGTTCAATATAATGAGTGAGTCTCTGTGTGAGTATCACAGCACTGAGCACTAACTGCAGGAGTCAGATAAATGAGCTCTCGTGATGAGAGCTGAGGTAATCACGACTACACTCGCGGCATACATTCACAACGTGAGTTCAGTCTGGCGCTTTTCAGTTCATGCCTTTGCAAGCTTAACTTTCATAGAAATTAATTTGAGAAGTTAAAAGACTTACATTGCTCACCATAGCTCCGTTTAAATGAGTGCCTGCAGCTGCGAGCTGAGCTCTGAGTGTAATCTCCCATCCCCCATGTGCGGGTTCAAAACATGCGGAAATGGCTCCCTCTGCTGGCTGTAGTCTTTAGCCTTTGGCCAAACATTCCTCCTATGATGCAAATATATCATCAATTTGCGTCATAGTAGGAATTTTTCCAGAAATAAAATGCATAAATCTCGTCTCAGGGGGATATGAGGGGGGAAAGCACAATCATTTGAATATACTCCCGGGTTTCTACTGATACAAATCCATATGCTAATCGCTGAAGTAACCCTTTAAGTTCCCATACATAGAACGATGGAAGATAGTCAATTATTGTCTGAAATGGGAACCCCCCCAAAAAAGCATTTTACAGGAAGTTAAAACAAAACAGGACATGTACTTACCCTCATTATTCCTGCCTAACATCTGCTTTTGTATTCCACGGATAGAAATAAAACTATACAAAGTTACAACAAGAGGGTGAGTAGTACATTTGCATAAACTTTCACTTTTTTTGGTGAGCTATTCTTTTACGGAAATACGGTGATGGATTCTTAAAGTATAGACGTCAGCTTTTTCTAAGAGGCTGCTAAGTGGTTTCTCGCCCACTTTTATCTGCTCAAGCCTCACCCTTTACCGTCAACATATTTACCAGGAGCACCCACAGTTGTCAGTCAGCTCCTTAACACAGAGCAAGCCTTGTTCACTGCTACAGGAGGTGCAGAAGCTTTGTAATGTTACGGCCACATGTGCATGTAGGGAGATCTGAATTCTTTATTTCCATGTATTTTAAACTTCAATGTGTAAAACATCTACAGTCCTCAATCAAGTTAAATGGGGGACAACAACTGACTTCCTTACCGGCAGTGCAGAACGTCTAACTGCTGACATGTCATTGGCATTGTGTGTATATACATGGCAAACTTGTTGTAAAGTATGTAGCTTATTCTGGCTGTGGGAAATGATTGAACAAATGAGCTATGGATAGCCAGGGATGTGCACTGCAGCGTTTAGAAACCCAAGCAAAGGAAAACTGTCATTCTGACAAACAGGGGTATTATATATTTTTGCCCACAGAAAAGCACTCTTTCTTCAATTTTCAGTTTCAGTGTGCTTTGTTAGAATTAAATACTCTTATACATTGTACATTGTGGCCCGGTTTTACACACAGGGTTTAGATTAAGCCAGGATTAGTTCAATTAGGACATTTAAGTAGCTTTTATAAACATGACTTATAAATAAATAAATAAAACATTACTGATGTGCATCTTGAGACAAAACAATAGTACTGACATATTTTAAGATATGTCAGTGCAAGTTGCTCTAAGTTAAGACAGCTCAAACATACATTTTAGTCTGGGACTAGGCTTAATCCTTGTTGGCAATTCTTGGCAAAAGAACTGACACCCCTGCAAATCATAGAATTCAGTATAGCTCAAGAACAGTGTGTAGAGAGCTTCATGGAGTGGGTTTCTATGGCCTAGCAGCTACGCAGCCTTACATCACTAAGTGCAATGCCTCAGATGCAGTGGTGTAACGTGCAGTGGAGACGTATTCTCTGGAAAGATGAATCACGCTTCTCTGTCTGCCAATCTGATGGATGAGTTTAGGTTTGGCAGTTGCCAGGAGAATGGCATCCTGACTGCATTGCTCCAAGTGTAAAGTTTGGTTGAGCGGGGATTATGGGGTGGGGTTATTTTTCAGATGTTGGGCTTGGCCTCTTAGTTCCAGTGAAAGGACCCCTAATGCTTCAGCATACCAAGACATTTTGGACAATTTCATACTACCAACTTTGTGGGAACCGTTTGGGAATGGCTCCTTTCTGTTCCAACATGACTGTGCACCAGCGTTAAAAGCAAGGTCCATAAAGACATGGATGAGCGAGTTTGGTGTGGAGGAACTTGACAGGCCTGCACAGAGTCCTGACCTCAACCCGATAGAACACCTTTGGGATGAATTAGAGCGGAGACTGCGAGCCAGGCCTTCTCATCCAACATCAGTGCCTGACCTCACAAATGCTCTTCTAGAAGAATGGTCAAAAATTCCCATAAACACACTCCTATCTTGTGAAGAGCCTTCCCAGAAGAGTTGAAGCTGTTATAGCTTCAAAGTGTGGGCCAACTCCATATTAAACCCCATGTAAAAGCAGGAGTCCCAAAACTTTTGTCAATATAGTTTATTGCCAGAGCATTTGCAGCTGCATAGAAAAATAAATTGCAAACAATAATACAAAAAAATCAAACAAATTAATAAAAGTGAAACATAATCATTACAATAATGCAGTAGTGGCATGTAAGCAAAAAATACATTTAATTAATTGAATAAAGTAGACAATTTTAAAGAAGTAATATTGCCTGAGCCAGTCATTAAGAGAGAATGGAGAATAAGACTAACTGTGCCAAAAACATTGATAATGAGCTTGTGTTTAGTGATGGAGACACAGACTCCAGTCTGGTCACTCACTGACCCTCATACTGTGGTGACAGACTCATGCTGTCACAGTCCTTATTAGTGTTCCTCTCATAAGACACAGTTTCATTGTTTCATACATTATTAAATGTCCAGTGCATTGATGTATATTATAATTTTGGGTTACACTTTATTTCGATGCTCTGCTTTACTCATTCTACTAACTATATGTAATTTTGCAAATGCATGTCAACTTGCATTAGGGTATTAGTAACCTTTTAGGTTAGTGGGTTCGAGTTGGTGGAAAAAGTTGTCGTTGTAAAGATACTTACAGTATAGTCAGAAGAATGTCTGTTTATACACTACTGTTATTAATTTTTTTGAAAGATGCCTCTTCTCATAAATGCTGGGTATATTTATTAAAAAAATATATATTGTATTAACACACACATATATATATATATATATGTCTGGAGTGTCAGAGTGATGGTGGGTTGTAAGTGTTAGTGAATAAAGGTTGAAGCTCCAGACCAAAGGGAAAGAGAGAGAGGATTGGTTTGCAGGGTACGAGTGGGGGTCAATGAGTCTCTATCTCTTTTTGAAAGCAGGAGGATGAGCATCTGTCCTATTTACTTTAAGAGCAGGTGTTACTTTTGGCTGGGCTGATTTGGTGTGTGTACACTAAACCAACACTTGTGTGTTAAGTCACTATCTTGGACGGTGCTCAAGTGCAACGTTGTTATGTATCTCATCTAGCGTGAGGAAGTTCAGAATGGTTATCAGTATCTCTCTCCACTCCAGCGGCACATCTTACCCTTTCAACTTACGTTCAGTTGTTGATCATATGTGGTTTTCAGATCTAGGCTGCAAAGTTTAAAGTGTAGAGGTTGTGCATGTATTTAAACACTACTGATATTTTTTTATTTAATTTTTTTAAAGTTAAAATTGTAATAATATTTCACAATGTTATTGTTAAAATCATAACTTCAAACTTTTGAAGGGTATTATATACTGAATAGAATCATAAGAATGTTTTGACAAACTGACAGAGGAATGTCCTTCGTTGTGATGCCCGTTAACAGCGGATGTGATTGGCACGTGTTTGTGTTGCTGTCTGAGGATTTTATGGCAGTTCGGCAGTTCTGTGTGACTAATAGAGGGTCATAGAAACACTGGGTGTGTTTGTGCCATTAATCATGATTTGTAATTTTGCCTTGACTTTCAGACCCTCTTAGACTATAAAATCACACACATGCACACGAAAATAACGGCTGCTGAGAGGTTTAGATAATTGAACAATCCAGCCAACTTACAGAAGTATCTCTGGCTCATATGAATTAGAGTGGAATGTTGGAAGGCCGCCGCAGACACACACATAAACACTCTTTAAGGGATGATCTTGATCTTAAGTTGTGATTTATTGTAGGTTCGTAAGCCATCCTGCTCGTAAAGATCTCCACTCCTGAACAGTTTGAACTCTTTGCACCAATATGACCTCTAAGGTTAGACGAGAAATGTAAGAGAAAGTCAAAAGAAATGTATCGATATGCTAATGCCTGTCTGAGCCATGGCCTAACAATGAGCTCACATTTTCACATAGATTCGAATTAGGCTGTTCCAATCCTTTTCCCGCTCCCTCTCCTCAACAATTTCTCATTTCCTTTCTGCTGTCTGTTCATCTCAACTGAGGTTTGCAAACCCCCTGGGGTGCGAGAGGAAACCTCAGGGGGTCTGTGAGTTAATGAAAAGCTAATACTTCATTAAGTCATAAAAATGGGCAATCTTTATTAGATTGGGAAAATTGTTCATAAATCCTGAAGCCAGACTGGCCATGCATTTGCTAAGATATCATGGCTACAAACATCTTATCTAATGTCTAATATCTTACATGGCCAAAGAAACATCAGTGGAAAAAGATCTTCAAGCACTTGAATCTGAAAAGTCTGATCACCCCATAATTGTCGACATTTTATTTCGAAGGAAAACTTTAATATTATCTTTTTCTGGGTTCCAAGTGACATTGGACTGATTGGTAATGAGGGTGGACACGGCTGCCATGGATGTGCTTGATCTGGAAATATCTGACTGTCAAATACCACCTTCTGATTTCAGACCTTTAATTAACTTATGCATGTGGCAGAAGGAATGGAACGAAAATAAAAATAATAAACCCCAGTGTAAATCTTTCATAACTTCAAGACATGACTAAGTCGTCTTCACTAGGTGCCGACTGGGTCACACAAGACTTACACATGGGTTTCTATTGATGGGTGAAGTTACTCCTTTTTATCTCCAAGTTTCTTTGACAGTTAAACATTCTGTTGGACTGTAATTTTTATGATATTGCAAGAAAACACTTTTATTCAGAAACATGTAATAATTAAAATTGTATGGATTGTAATATTGATTTTTTTATTGCTAACCCTTTTCCCTTTGGAATAATGTGCATTAATATCTTGGTAGTTTTTGGGGTCTACTAGAAGGGGTTTTCATGCTTGAATGTTCAAAAAACTAGCCTAGAAATCTAGACGCACCCTAGCGGCAGCAAATTTAATCTGCCCGCGAGTGTCGTCTAGCAATACCCTTCTGAGCTGTATTCGCCTAACTCTTGCCAGGCCAATCGCATAGTGTAAAGAGTCGGTGGGGGGGGCCATAATGACGACGGCCGAGTTGCGTTTGCGTTCTTCTAGTAAACACAGAAACTGGCAAACGGTGGTCTTTTGAATCAGCTTTTCTCTGACTCTGAGAAAAGGACAAAGAACTTAAAAAAGGAAGATGTGTTCTGAGTTTTGCCGACCAGATACAGCAAATTTTTAATCTATCAATGAGCTCTGTTTCACCTTCGTTGCTCTGGTTGGTGGTAGCGCTATCCTATCGCGTGCAGAGGGAGTTTGAAAGACAACCGTTTATCCCGCCATATGAGTTTCCAGACCAAACATCTTGATGTGGGTCTGGCTTGTCAGGCTACAAAAAAAACATTATTTCCCACACAATTTTCATTGGGAAGCCCCTCCTTCCAAAGAGAGCAATGTGCTCTGATTGGTCAACCATTTCAAACACGTTTTGGACATATTGCTTCTTAAAATAACCTTAAGGTTCAACACACTAATAGTTTTTATTTTGTTTTTTTTCCTGTATTATTTAAATTAGGAATATTGTTCCTATATTATAAGTGTATGCTTCTGGAAGAAAAGTAAAGACTACAGTCATGGTGCTTCGGGTAGTTCAGAAATAGTGCTTACTGTTAAAGAGCACGGGATTTCAACCTTTTTGACCTGCTTGTTTTGTCTTATTTATAAAAAAAAATTTAAGTTACCCTGGAAGTTTGTTGAGAACCGCTGATATAGCTCCCTTTGGAATGGGCATTGTGTTTTGTAACTTTGCAGACCTTTTTTCGTGCTCAAACAGCAACATTATTATTACACAAGAAAGTTGAAAAGGTAAAGAAGCACTGAAGTCCTGAAGTAAATAGGGCCAATTTCTTGTTGACTTAAATTGTAACCTTGAAATCTCCACCTTTATTACGTTCTTATTCCATTGAATGTCTCTCTTTTCGACTGTTTCCGCTGTCACCAGCCCGTATTTCTAAAGCATTGCTAGCTACTGTGTGAAGTTTGAGTACGAGAGTGTATAAGCAATGTGTTCATGCCTTGACCCATTTACTGAACCATTTAAAGGAAAAAAAGACTAATGACACAAAGCTATAGGAGCAGCACGTTTGAGTTTTGCCAGATGCATATGACAGTCGCACAGGAACCATTACCCATGTGAAGAGCGAGTTCAGCTGTTTAAAGCACTGACACATTAATCTCATGCAGAAATTCCCCGATAGAAGCATCTTTGCTTCACTATCTTTGTGGTTCATAATTGCAAAAATAGGAAGTGTTAGTAATGTTAAAAGCAGCAAACAAGCGTATAATCCTCATTTAGCTCAGTCTCTGCTCCACTCATGTATGTGTGATTTTTGGCAAGTCCCATCTCTCTTATAAAGTATGCTTCCAGCGGCCAGCTAAAGAAACGAGGGATTGATTCTCATTTTTATTTCATTTATTCATCTAGCTCTCCCCCGGTTGACAGATTTACATGGTGACTCTCTTAAACTCACAGGCCAACTCCTCCACAGGGGCACAGGTGGGAGCTTTTGCAGCAGGAAATGAGTGCGCTGAGCTGTCAGTCATATTTTGCTGGACATTTAATGTAAACAGTGTAAGTTGTTGGTGGGCGTACGCTTGTCAGATTGTCGACTTGTTTATTGAGTATTAAAATCCCACATTACTGAATAGTATCCTATGAGAGTGGAAAAGCAGAAAGGAGTTTATATACACTGAAAGGGCTGGACAGCAGACAATGTGGATCTATTATTTGACATTTGAACTTTCAGTGAAATATGTGCATAGACGGATGGAGGCTCTCCTGCCAAAGTGGTTTCCTGGATGTTTGAATAGGACAAATAGCCTTTGTAAGATCAGAGTTCCTTCATTTTCTCTCTGTTGAATACACAGATGTCTTTCTATGTACAAAATGTGTAAATGTAATGACATTGTATATGAAAGCTACATTTCTAGAAGTGCATTTGGTTTTGAACAGAACCACTGTTCGAAATTAAATGTCACTGCAGTTTCAAGCTGAAATGAACACTAGTGGGAGTAAAACACCTACTTTATTCATTTTCTCACAAATTATGATTACAGGGGCAGGTCATTGATTAATAAAGACATTTCTTTGACCGTAGCGCATGATTTTGAAACGTTTTGATGTTTCATGTGTTTCAGATCAAACTGAATGTACTTTTAACTCCACTCATTGGATCTCTCACTTTGAAATGTTGCGAAACATACAAGCAATGATACTTTTTTTCCATTTAGCAATATATGGAAATGTAATACAGATGCTACATGTATCCCTTCAGGTTTGTGTGTTTGAAACAATGTTTGAAACCTTTGAAAAGAAAAACAACCGTGGTTAAATTAATCTAGGTAAACTTAATCTCAGTCAATTACCTTTTTGTTATTGAACAAATTTAGTCATTTCACAGGTCGAGAAAAATAAGTAAGGGTCCAAACCAAACTGCAAGTAGACAATACTTTTTGAATGCAGTTGCGGTTTGGACCCGTTATCCTCTTTCCCAGACTGCAAAATTACAAAATTAGTTCAATTACAGCACCTAATGATTAATGAAACCCCAAAGTCATTAAAGTTTTATTTTCCACGACAAATAAATAATCTCCAATGAAAGCAGCTGCTACTTAGCTGCTACTCTGTTTTGTACACTCTTTCCTAAGGGTGAAGGCTAATTATTGATCCGTGATCCGTACGGACCAGGCCCCACGGTTCGGCGCACATTTGATCTAGTGGATTAAATTAAGTTTAACCACTGTAGAGGTAAAGTTTATCATTTGCACAGGGTTTTTTTTTTTTTTGGTCCAGCCAATTTGCACATTTACACGCAAATTTTAACCATTCCAGTGCAAGATAACTCAATTTAGTGTTTCAGACAGTGCGCAAACATCAAATTGATTCTTTTTTTTGCATCTCCTTGTGCTGGAATACGCATATACACATAATTATGTCAGAATACCTTTCTTGGCAAAAATTCTCAAAACCAGTCGGTTATGTCTTAGGGCAGGCTCACACTACAGGACTGTAATACTACACAACAAGGTTTCTTGTCATAGCAGAGCACATACAACACAATGCTGACAATGAAATGTGTATCATTGTATTAGATCCGTGCTTTTGTTCTTAAAGGGACAGCAGTATATAAATTCCTGCTGCTATTTAAGTCATCAATGTTAATAAAACAACAAAACACAGCTTTAACAAAGATGAGTCTATACTATGGTTTTATTTTACATTAATTAGGCCTATTAAATTTTTTTATACCTGAATACTACTATTTAGACCTTAGATTTTTGTAAATTTGTTCTATTGTATTTATCTACACTCTTAAGGGGGTCGCACACCGGACGCGAAGCTCAGCGCAGCACCTCAGGTATCTCACACCGGACGTGCACATTATATACATGCAAGCTCAATTTTGAATCGACTTCTGACAGAAGTACTGCACGATGGGTGTATCTTGGAGCACAGGGTGTAAGTATGTAGGACATTGACGATTTGAGGAAAATATAATATACATTTAATATATTAGGCGCTACATATTTCAAGAAGTGGGGGTTAGAAAATGTATATATTTATCTAATGTTATTTAGTTAATCAATATCACACAAAGAATGCCATTTCAGTTTTTCTCCTCCAAAAATCGGCATTATTAAAATGTGATATTAAGTTACTACAACAGTTTAACAAACAATAATTAAATTAAAACTACAAAATAGGGCTGTCATTTTAAAAAAAAATCTAATTCGAACAGATATCAAATATCAAGCTATGTATTCGAATATAAAGCTTTCAGTTTGTCTACCGCATCAGATGTCGACACAGTCTCCAGCAGCTGGAATTTGTTTACAATAATAGCAATGCCATAGCAACGGCCACCAGGACTTATACTGTTTTATAAAAGCTATTTATTTGTTGTAAAGTGTAATAATCTTCTCAGAAAAAAAATAATTCTAATGTCAGGCGCAGTTGAAGGTAGTTGATTGTTTGCTTACATGGGTAGGGTTAGGGACAGTGTCATTATGCCAACATTATCTTCATAACTTCTTACGAAATAAAAAGATTATCCCTCAGAAAAATGTATTTTCCTCTCTTGTCAACATTATAGCTTCAGTGGTGAAGGCACGCGCTGTGTACGTCATATAAGGATGCACACTCAAAAGTAATCTGGTCAGGTCGTTTACATGGTGAAATGTTTCGTTTGATCGATTCATGAAAAGGTTTATCCCACCCATCTCAAAACGATTACAATTTCATTCAGTTTGGGCATTTTTATTATGATTGATGTGTTTATATGGAGCATTTTCATTCAGATTGGACCTTTAAACTGATTACAGTGCTCCATGTTAACGTACCCGACTGTAAAAAAAATTGCGCTACATGGCACTTTAAAAACCGGATAGTTTATTTATAGTTCGATTACGGATATTTCATGTTATATTCGAATGCATATTCGAGTATCGAATAAAAAGTGACAGCCCTAATACAAAATGTTGCAGAATAAGAATGAATAATAGCATAAAAAAACGTTGTGCCAAAAGGATTCTTTCTTGTCATTATAGAACCTTTTTAGCATAAACGGTTATTTGGAGTTGAGTAAAGAACCCTATGGTTCAATATAGAACTCCAATGAACCCTTTTTTTTAAGAGTGTATGCTTGTAATTTTGCATATTTGTTCTTATTTTATTACTGACTGTCCACTTGCATTTAATATGTTTGTACCATTTCCCAACTATTTACTATTACTGTAGAATACTGAAATTACAATCATACTCTATTATTCAGAGGCAAAAGAGTAAATTTTAGACATAAGTGATTTTATTAAGTCAAATTATGATGAAATGTGTATCAGTGAACACTAAACAATGAACACCGTCTTTGACGACATTTGAAACCGCAGAAGCAGAGTTGTGATTCTGTAACTCTCCTTTTATGACTTTTAGAGCAGCTCAAGTGTTGAGTTCGGAAAGGACAGTCGCATATTTCGCCAGTGGTCGGACAGTGGGGATCTTTTGGGTGAGGGGGCTATGCTAGGTGTGGTATTTCACATCTGCACATACTCCTCCTCTGAAAAGAACATCTCGCAAATCTGTAAAAACACATTTCAAACTGTGATTATCTCACTCTGACCAGATGCTGAGGAAGCCGCAATAGAGTTAATCATAATGGGTAAGTTTTAAAGTAGCGATCTGGCTACTTTAAAGTTTGATGCATTATTATCATTAACTCTAATGCGGCACAGTGTTTTGAGCTGAAAAACTTGCAACTGTTTTCCTTGCAAAAGGTTGATGAGGGCACAGCTGGCATCGGCACAAACGTGTGGGTGGCACAGTCAGTGGTACTTTGGGTGGGGAACAGTTACCAATGCCATTAACATAGCAATTGAAGATAATTTCTGAAAACTTGCTTGTTTGGAGTGGAAATTCCTTCCTTGTGTCCATTGTAATTCCTGGCCCCCAGGAACCTATGGTCCTTTTGTGTTGTGTGTCATCTGTTTCTTGTCAACTGTTTTCTCTTTCTTTTGAAGAGCATTTAGATTTTAAATACCAAATCTTAACATTTGGACTGGGTCATTGATCTCACCAATGATGCAATTTTGAAGAGCCCTTCTACCACAGGATGGAGAACATTCCACAAGTTATGTCATCCTCGGATCTTTCCAGCTTCATCCTGAGAACATAATCCGCAAACTTGCTTCCAAGTGTTTCCATATGAGCTTGTCTTTCTTTGTTAATACGATTTAAGGGAGTCAGGCAAAGGTGTTTTATGATAGCTGTATTCAGATATGTTTAATTCCTCATTAAAATGCTTATGAAGATGAAGTGCTCTGGCACTGGCAGATCACTATATCTTGTTTGGATGGGGCGTCTGCCCTGCATTACAATTTGCAAGCCAGCTCTGTTTTACTAATTTACTGTTTGTGAAAGAACAGAAGTACCCGCTCTAAAATAGCAACCTTAAGTATATGCTGGGCAGATGGGGCAGCCATGCCCGATCCTTTGTGTGTAACCGCTGTACGCTTGTTGGGGAATGTGTACGTGTGTGTCTGTGTACTGTGTGCACAGTGCTGAGCTTTCATGTTTTATGTAGGCCGAGCTATGTAAGTGGCAAGTTGATTGTTTTTCAATTTTGCAGGTTTTCTACAGTGCCAGCTTGCATTCAGAGTTATTAGGTTCAATCATTGCTGTCAGTTCCTGCATGCCTCACATTGCCTGGTTTAGTGGTTTTCAACTGGCAGGTGTTTTCTGTTCTGACAGCAATGTAAAAACGATGCTAAATGCAAAAATGTCAATTGACTCTCTGCTGAATTAGATTTAGAGGATCAGATCAATTTGAAAAGGCTTGTAAACAAATGTTTTTGAAAGATGTATAGTACTATATCGTATCAAAAATACAATATTTTTTATTTTATTTTGTTTCTGTGATTCCTGCAGCCATTACTCCAGCCTCATCATTCAATATGTAGATTTTAAAAAAGATTTTTGATGAATAAAAATAAATTAACCTCACTCATGTCAGATTCATCAGCTCCAAACACTAACATCATTACTTTTAAAGGGGTGGTTCCATATTTTTTTCTAGGCTTGGCTGTGTTTATGGGGTGAAGTATAGGGCTGTGTTGAAAAAATCGATTCACCAATTCTGAATCGATTTTCATCTTAATTTCTGTAGATCGATCCGTAACTCAGAGGATCGATTTAATAATAGGCCTACATTTTTCCTGTGAATTTTAATTTGCCGCGTCATTGAATTCACGCATGCACGCGAGGTGGAAGGACATTAAAACAACGAACATGGCAGCTTTGAAAACTCCAGAACCGCCGCGGACAGAGAATACTAGAGTAGGTAAACAAACTCAAGCCGAAGCTCTCGTCACTATACCGCGGCCGCCGTGCTGAAGAAGCGCCGCGGACAGACCGAGTTTTCCCTCACTCTTCCTCTTCTCTCGTTACCGCGGCGGACAGAGAATACTAGAGTAAGGTAGACGAGTAAACTCGGGCTGCTGGATATGTCGAGAACGCAGCTTACGTCACAGCCGTTCTCACTGCAGTGCGCGCTTACTGCCAAGGAAGTTGTAATGGCTGGCTTGTCATGACAGCACGCGCCCTCTCCACAGCGCACAGTTGTTCTTTACAACCATCAATACTCCATTCATTTGCAGTTGAATGTCTATAATAATAGTATCAATATGTTGCATAACTACAGTCCTGTAATAGTCAGGTAACAGCTGGAAAAAAATGCTTTCTTTAAAAACACTTATCTAAATCTCAAAGATCGGATCGGATAATGATAATCGATTCAAGATCTTGAGAATCGGAATCGAATCGATTCTTGAAATTTGAATCGAAACCCAGCCCTAGTGGAGTATAACATGTCTTAATACTTTTTTTTTTTAAACCGCCATATTTTTCTTATATTTCACCTTTATTCCACACCGCTGTCTGCACTGTCCTTTAAACGGCTTGTTTGTTTCCTGCTTCTATGAAGCCCATCCCTCTGAAAAACGCAATGGCTTTAGATGGGTAAGATGGCCAAATGTAGTTTCATGTATTTTTATTGGCTGAAGTGCCAAGCACAGGTTGTCCGGAAACGCCACGCGCCTTTTACCATCACGGGCAGAAGTCACATCTGGGGCAGTGTTTATGTTAATATCAAGGGTTTATGATGTCACCAACCCGGGAAGAAGCTCGTCCGGCCGTTTTTGTAGGCAATAAACTGCCATAACTTTAAAAGACAATATCTCCATTTGCATTGAACTTTTAGCGCTGTAACTTTGCAGATACTGTTTATGCTCATGCAGCAACATTACACACTAACTAAAGTTAAAAAAAATTAAATCGCATACAACCTCCCCTTTAACATATCTGTGAAAGTTCTCTGTTTTCATCTCTGGATATTCCAGGCAACTTATAAGGGTTTGCACAGTTAACGCTGTTCATATACACCTAACCAAATTTGTTAATGGAGAGCCTGATCTGTGGTTTGCAATTTTATATTCTTTTCATTTTTATTTGCGTTACAAGCAAATATGCATTTAAATAGATAGTTCACCCAAAAATGAAAATTCTGTCATCATTTACTCCCCCTCATGTTGTTCCAAACCTGTAGTTTCTCTCCTCTGCTGAACACAAAAGAAGATATTTAGAAGAATGTTTGTAACCAAGCAGATAGAACAACCATTGACTACAGGGAAAACAAATACTATGGTAGTCAATAGTTGCTCTGCTTTGTTATTAACATTCTTCAAAATATCTTCTTTTGTGTTAAGCAGAACAAAGAAGAGTTTGTTCAGGTTTGGAACAGCACAAGGGTGAGTAAATGATGACGGAATTTTCATTTTTGGGTGAACTATCCCAAACATTTTTCTGCTGTGATGACTAATGACGCTATTCATGACGCTATATAAATAATTTGGTTTAAAATGATCATCATTGGTTAATAGAGGACATCCGCTTTCATTCTTTAAAGAGGTTGTGTCTTAAGAGATGACTCAGGGATGGACAGCATTGCTGTATATTTTACACTTCATTCTGATATTGAGCAATATTGATTATGTGGAGCATTAAACACCACAACCTATCTTGCATCTGAGCAAGGATAATAATCTTGCCTTCTGTGCAAAAAGCGACACGCATTTACAAGCTAAAGTTGCACAAGCCCTGCGTGATATTTTCTTATCTGCAATGTTTTTGCTTGTTTTGCACTCTTTTATGTGCTAGAGTGAGTCAATGTCAGTTGAATTCCTCTCTGAATGTCTTTCACCTGAATCATTTGTGCTCCTCATTTAATGAATCTGAAATCATTGCGCATGACTTCAGCATGCTTTGAATTCCCATTTTTCACTGCAGCCAAGTCGTGCTGTATTAGCTGTACCTGGAAGATCATTAGCATATTTGAGTTCATATTTTAGTTCATTATTTAAAGAGACTTGCCTGTGTTCTGCAAAATTAATTACATATGGTCATATCAAACATTAATGTCAAAGCCACTGTTTGTTTTTAAAATGTAAGTTGCTATCAAGTTACATTATGCAGGCCTCGAAATTAACTTTTTGGTAGCACTTTTGCTCCCATATTCAAAAAGTTAGGAGTGCCAGTAAAAATTGAGTAGCACCACAACTAAAATGTTTATCTATTATTATATTGTGTGTGTGTGTGTGTGTGTGTGTGTCATGTGAAAGTAAACTGGTAAATTTATCCCACTGCTTTTACTCTCAATTGTGCACAAGCAAGAATAAGATCTGAGAGCTATGGTAGAGGAAAGTTTATTAGCTAATAATGACTTTTTTTGTCTGTTTATCACGTCAAACTAGACTTCAGAACTTGGAATGCAGTACAATATAATATGGACCAATTTTATTATACTTTGGTGTTTTTATCATTTTTGGGGCTTGCCAGCTTGTTGCTCTCAGCTGTTCCCTTTAATGTATAGGAACGCGCTTCATCATGTTTGATCTGTTTCAAGTGTGTGTGTGTGTGTGTGTGTGTGTGTGTGTGTGTGTGTGTGTGTGTGTGTGTGTGTGATCACAAGACTTGAAGGTGATTACTTAGCTGATTACTTTATTCTGAGAAGTCATAGAAGTTTCTGCAATAAACGTTAGACTCCCGGTAGAATGTATGAACATGGATGTAATTAATGAACATAGGAATTGGAAAAATCAGACAATATTAACATGGAAAAGAATTAAATGCCTGGCGGAAATGGGTGACAGATATTTCCAGACATAAGGAAACCGTGCCATGATGAGAACATTTTTGTTTATATATTCTCTTCCAAACATGTGTCTGCTTTTTCCACTGTTTTCTTCTGCTCTATCCAAGCCATACCCTTTACTTTCTTTCTCACTCTCCGTCTTTCTCCACCTTTCATATGATTTTTAATGGCCCATGTTGATGCTCTGGTGGTGTGCTGTTGGGTTTTGGTTCAGCACTGTGCCACAATTTAAATGTAAAAGTTATTGTCTATCTCCAGACATATATGAGCTGTGGCTTCAACATGGTTACAGCTAACCCTCCATAAATGACAAGAAGTTTTGACAACATGTCCATAAAGACTCTTTTACAGGCTTTAATAACTTCACAATTAAGCATTACTCAGTCCTCCTTAACAACGCTTGGAGATAAAAGAGGGGTCCCAGATCCCAAACCACCCACAGCCAGTCTCATCTCCAGGCCCGCAGGCCTTTTCACTATTTGTTTTAGCTTATCATGGCTTTTGGCTTTTTTATTTGGACTGTAAAGATGCCAAGTAAGATAAGCTCTTGTTTTTGACTCCATATCCGATGCCACAGCTAGTCAAGTGACAAAGAATGTGGGCCGTTTTTGGCCTTTTAAATATAGCTTTATTTTGTTTTCTTCATACTTGTTTGTTTCCTTCTGAAAACAACAGCTTTAGTTTTATCTGGGTTGGATGTGTGCCTAGTGGAGAAATTGTGATGACTATTGTTAGATTTGACAGATTTGTGGTGTTTGTTTTGTTGTGCAAATTGCAATATTTTCATATAGTTTAAAACTTACTATTGCTATATTACTTAAATGACTAAAATGATCCTGTAGGGATATGTGGGATTTTGGGAATCCCGAAACAGAATGATCGATATGTTTACAGAACTTTTATGCATCTTTAAGTTTCTTTATCTGATAGCTTTTTTATTATTGTTTCTATTTTATCTTAAAAATTTAAAATGCAAAACTCATAGTGTGGGATGCAAATAATCAACATGTATAAATAAGCAAGCAATTAAAAAAGTAATGCAAAGAGTCAAGCGATAATGGAACTGGAACTAAACTGGGCCTGAAAATAAACTGGGAATTTGAGGTTACACTGCATACTTTGTAAAAATAAATCAAAATAAAGCCTTTAACTTTCATTGATTCAGTTGTTTGCTTGCTCAGTTAGGCCCCGTCCACACGAAGCCAGCACTTTCCTAATCGGATCTTGTTTTTCCCTCGTTTCAAGAAATATCTGCGTCCACACGGGATTACCAAAACGGACTAAAAACGATGCATGCCAGGCCAGTGTGTGGCGCTGTAATTCTGCCACAGAAATACACTAAAAACGGAGAAGAAGAGTTGTGGCTAGAAGGGGTATAGCAGTGGTCGGAGGTGAGGCAAAATCTCACAATAAAATAACAATAAATACATTTGCTACTTAACAAATGTGTTTTATTAATGCCTACACCTACCCCAACCCAAAACATACCCTTACAACAATGCAGATACGTTACTTAAATGACGCGATATTGATGTGCGCATGCCCAGTGCCCGTAGTTGTATCCCTTAACTCTTCACCGTGCCGGACGTAGTGTGATGACATCCCCGTTTCAGAAAATATACGGATTCGCTGTACACACGAAAACGGAAGATGATCGTTTTCAGATTTACCCACTTTGGGAGCCGGTTTCGAAAAATATCGGATTCATGCTTCTAAAACGCCGGATCCGTGTGGACGAAATGCTGATACGGTACAAAATTAATACGTATACAGCTAAACGCGTCTCCGTGTGGACGGGGCCTTAGTCATCACCGTTATGTGTGGAGGCCAAACCTAAAACAAAGGTATGATTTGGAGGGGAAAAAAATGGATCAAATGATTGTTTTTTAAGTTTTAACCTTTCTTTAATTATTGACTACATTCATAAATACTGGTAAAGATCCAGAGGTATGCTGAGTTAAATGCTAAATGAGAGTCCCATTTGACATTCTGCCAGTGTACTCTGGGCCTATATAAACCTGCTCATTAAGTTGTAATCCTGCTTTCAGTACAGACCTGCCGTATACAGCTGCTGGACTATCCTCTGTGCTCTAGTCCAAAATGAATTTGGCGTCAGGAAAAAAAGTAGCTTTCTGTTCCAAGAAAAAGAGATTTTGGACAGAGAATGAACTTCCTCCCAGAAAGGTACAGGAGGCAGGGAGTGGAGTGGCCGTGATCCAATTCCTTCTGACCCCAAGTCTCAGATCTCCAGAGAGATTCTCACTGCTGTTGGCCTCTTCATCTCACATTCATCTGACCTGGGTCATTATGGGATGTTTGGAGCCTTTAAACAAGCTCATTCAAGATCAACTTTCGTTAAGGTGAATACGTGAAAATAGGGAAACAGAAATACATACTAGAAATACAATATGAAAGAATAAAAGAAAGAGGAAAGAAGAGAATTTAAAACATTGGCAATAATCAGTTTTATAAATAGTGTTACAACACTCCCAGTCCTCTAGTTCTGAATTTATTCATTCCTATCAGTCATCTTCTGAACACAAATTAAGATATTTTTTGGGTTAATCTATAGGCAGCAATGTCATTGCAACATTCATGACCCAGAAAACTGATTTGCATATAGAATTGAATATCCCACTATACGATGACCTATTATTGATACTTATACCAATACTTTTAAGTACATATTTTTATATTCCTTAGATTTATGTATATTAAGCCCAATAGAGTTATGTTTTTTCCTTGATCTGCTGAATTAGTAGGTAGGATTTCTAGAAAAAGCTGATAAATATATTTATAGAGGAAGTGGTTTTCTTGCCTGGGGGAGTCACTGATATGTGCTGACAAAATCTGAAAGTGTTGTTTGCTGATCATTAAAATATCATCACGTTTCCAGAGAAGTTTTCTGCTACTGGATGTGGGTTATTCTTACTATAACAACCCACCGTGACTCCTTCCCTGAAACTGCTGACCTCAAGGCAGATGTGTCACTGCTTGAAGTTCTAGTAGCAGTTGGGAGGCTGTTCCTCTGTATGTATCCAAGTTTCAGATGTTTTATCTGAGGGAGATTTTTCCAGTCAGATTTGAATAAATGACTTGACTTGAGCTTGTATGATGTTTCATGGAGTCTCTTTTGGCAGTAGTTTACTAAACTGTAAAAAAAGTTTCCTGTATGGTCTAGTATAATTTGCATCTCAGGGCAGATGAGTGAGTACAACATGAATCTGGCTCAGGCTGTGTAAATGCATAAATGTGTGGATGGGAGAACATTGATTGTTTAATATTAATTATATTATTAATATTAATATAGCTTAATATTATGCACAATCTTATTTGTTTTCTCCATAGAGAAACCAAAAAACCGACAATGTACTGGAACATAAAACCAATGTTCTAATCTAAATAACCTATGATAAGCAACTCAAGGACTTAAAACAGCGATAAGACGAGGGGTCTTTGCTGAATCTGTAAGGGCTGCAAAGAATCATTGAAGAGCATTTTTTTAAACATCTGTAGGGAGCTTCAGCCCATCCAAGAAAAGTCTTCCAGTTCACTGTAGACAATAGGAGCTTTCACATCACTCGGGGAAAGGTTAGAATTCAATAATTGTTATGTATTTTTAGTTGATCTTTTCTTGTATTTCAGGTTATCATTTGCCTGTCTGCATTTTGAACCCACTTTAGCAACATTGTAGTGCTGCATATACTGAGGAATGCATAAAACAAAACAATTCTCTGGAGAAATGACAGGCTTGTCACTTTTCAGTTTCTACTAATGTGTAATTATCGTTAAGATATGCAGGAAAGATGACATTAAGGACAGAGAAATGGAAAATTAGGTGGCTCGAGAAGTAGGTGAAATGAGGGAGGAAAAGAAGAGAGGGAAAAAGAACAGGAAAAGTCACATGTAAGTGTTTAAAGGGACAGTTCACCCCAGCCGAATAGAATACGCTAAAGCACTACAGAAATATAGCCTCACATTTATTTTGGCGGGAACTTCATCAAATTTGTTGTGCGTCATTGATCTGGTTCAATTTTCGTAAAAATTTAGCAACCACCTAGGAGAAGTTAGAAAAAGTGGGTTTTCCACAAAATTCTAAATGGTGGGAAAAATATGCATGACTGAAAATTATGTCATAGGATGCAATCGAATCATCTTGAGCCAAGGAATCAGTTGATGGCACTAGACGAACTGTTAGTTAGAGACTCCAGATTTGCTATGGTGACAGTTCTGACTGTCCTCTGTCTGTGTGTCAAATTTCATAACTTCATAACCCACAAGAGGTTCTATGGGCTGTCAACTCCCAGAGCAGAAGAAGAATGTCAACGATTGCAATTGCTGCCTGTGCACCTTCTGTGCTTGGCAATTACTGAGCTGGATAATTCAGTCAGAGTAGAAACTCAAGAACTATATAAGTTTAATAAGTTTATAAAAAAAATTTGCAGAATTTTTTTTTTAAATTAACAATTTTATTTGGTTCACATATTGGGCTAAAGTTTCCATATGAGTTCATAAGTCTTAGAATATATACTAGAATATAGTCATATGGACCACTTTTTGGATCTTAACAGCTGTGAACTGTAGCCGTATGACAAAGTCACATTAAGATTCTTATAAATATCTTGATTCATCTGAGAAAGTCATAATTTTGCAAAGATACAAAGTTGAGTAAATGATGACAAAATGGAATTTATACCTTTAAAGGTTAACAAGAAGAACCAAAAGCAATTCAGTAAGGTCATTATACTCTCAGGTACATCAGAGGCAGAAATCAAGAATTGTTGAACGAGAGAGTTTTATATATATATATATATATATATATAGAGAGAGAGAGAGAGAGAGAGAGAGAGAGAGAGAGAGAGAGAGAGAGAGAGAGAGAGAGAGAATATGTGTATTTTTAAAAGGCTGGCAGGGTGGAGTTCTGTGGCCTCTTGCCCTTCACTGTAACACCACTCCACTATTTATACCCAACACCACCCAGTCCAAATAAGGGGGTTTGGATACATAGCATCTGAATATGTGCATGATATGCTTTATATGTGAATTTTTCGGTCTGTCTGTGTTTAATATTTGTGTATGTGTGAGCATGCATGTGTTTGTGTCAAAGTCTGTGTTGCTTAGCGTGTGTTTTTCACAAACCATTCTTGACATTCCTGGCAGTGGAGTACAGTCTGTTCAGTGTGTCTTCCCCCAGCACAAGTGTTTTAGGGTGAGAATGTGTCTGGTGAAACCGAAGACCTTGTCAGCACAGCCCCTGAACACAAATTCTGATACGAATGTCCATCCCGAAATATCTTGGTCTCAAACGACCTTGAAAAGCGAGAAATTCGATGCAGAAGTCTTTCCAGTGCAGCTGTGCTGTGACTTCTGATCCATAACCACAGCATAGCTTCCATGCAACATGTGAGGGTTTGCATTAGTCCTGATCAAACAAGTAATACTGTATATAAAACATCTAACCGTATACATCTCCATCCAAAAAAAACTATAATATAGAAAACAGATGACCTAGACTGACCGGAAACTCCCGTTTAAGTGGTCATATCTTCTTGGCCAGACCGCTGCAGCTCCAGTGGGGCGGCAAGTCGGCATGAGGGGAGGACTTGGTCTGCAGCCCAGACGTTTCTCTTGAGTCTTAAACCACCTCAAACATGCAGACATGAATGCACACTGCATACTGCGCCATCCTGGGGCCAGGTAAACACCTTTTGGCTTCTTAGCTTGACTGTACACATACTTTAACACACGCACACACACACGCCAAGGAGAATCATGTACTACAGATGAAAATGAATTGAACTGATATTTATGACATTGCAGACATATTTATGTGAGTAAATTCTGTATTTTGCACTTGATCCCTCTATTTCCTGTGCCTTCCTCTTGTTGTTTCTTAGAAATAAAGGATAGATAGTAAGGACGCTGTGACTCATATTTGCTAGAATTTAGGGAAGAACTACAAATGGTACACAAATCAAGTCATAACACATGTATCTTTTCTTTATTTGAGTTTGTGTGTGTACATGTATTTCCTGTTTCCATCGTACCATATTTGTGTGGAAACAAAATTATTATTGGAACTTGTGGAGGATATTACCAACACATTTTATCCTCCATCTTCACACACAACAGAATCACCTTGTACATCACTGTAATGTCAAAAGCCCCATTACCCTGATCCATGTTCCTGCATTGGCTGCCCTTCCACTGCCTGTTTATTTCTGTCTTTCCATGTTTCCTCCTTCTCTCAAGAGTTTCTCATTTAGAACATTGGTGTGCGTGCGTGCGTGTGTGAACTATAATACCAGTAGTTTTTGACCTTGTGGCGACATTTTTCTTAAATGAATCATACAGATTTTTTTTGTTGTTGAAAAATGACATTAATAAAATAAATTTAATGGAAATTCCCTTTAAAGGACAACTCCGGTGACACATGGTTACCGAGTAGATCGTTCTCTGGGATGCATGTTAATGAAAATCGAATGTAAAGAGATCTCTAAAAACTGTTAGCTTATAACACTTGTCTATGGGGCACAGAGTAAGTCAAATTAAATCGTTAGTTAATAACACTAACAAGGCTTAAAATAGCCTCACACTAACACAGTAGCATAATGAGGGTCCCTACATGCAATTGTGAATTGAGAACTTTTTAAGTGTACAAACAGTTTAATAAGAAGATACTTTATATAGACAGTCCATTACACATACAGACAGGAGCTGTCTTGGAAAAAAAGTCTTGATGAGTCGAGCCATGAACACTGTGCTAAGTGATGAACTGTGACTTTGAATCTCATATGGTCCGTTGTTTCTGGAAGAAAGCACTGAACGCAAAAGAGAAAATAAATAAATAAACAAACTTAATTCCTATCGACCAGCTCACTTAGCACTAGTGATGTGTCGTTCATGAACGAATCTTTAATATGACTCGGGACTACCGAGTCTCAGAGAGTGATTTGTTTATTTTGTGTTGACCGTGCATGCGCATTACGCAACATATGGGCTCTGAATCTCCAAGTCTTTCGTTCTTCCTGTCAGTTCCATAGAGTCTATGGTGTCAGTAACGGAAACAGAAAAGATTAGTTCGTTTGAGTCTCAGGTTTGAGTCTTTCGTTCTTCCTGTCAGTTCCATAGAGTCTATGGTGTCAGTAACGGAAACAGAAAAGATTAGTTCTTTTGAGTCTCGAGTTTGAGTCTTTCATTCTTCCTGTCAGTCCCATGCATATATATATACATACAGTTGATTCAAAATTAGTAATAGTCTAATTGAATTTGTGATGTTAGACTTGAATAGTCAATATATTTCCCATTTGTATATGTCTGATATTAACTGAGAATTATATAAAAATTAAATTAAAAAATAACTACGTGTTTGTTGCTAAAAAGGTTGTGAACTAGTGTTCAATACAGTGACAAGTCACGTGACAAAATAACGAACGACTCAAACCCGAGACTCAAAAGAACTAATCTTTTCTGTTTCCGTTACTGACACCATAGACTCTATGGGACTTACAGGAAGAACGAAAGACTCAAACCCGAAAGACTCGTAAAAACTAATCATTTTTGTTTCCGGACCTGTGTCACGCACGGTCCGGGCGGCCTAGCCCCCAGATCTGATCAGAGTCAGACACAGACGAGTCGACAACTAACGTCTCAAGGAGTTCGAAGACACAAGAGGCAGAGAACAAACGTGATAAATATGAAGTTGCAAAAGAAAGAATGTTTTGGATCAGGAGGTGAGGTGAACTAACAGAGTTAGACTGCAAGAGCCTGACCCAACAACTAATCAATTAATTCAACATTTTAGTTTCTTATAATTTGGCTTTGGTTGCAGTACCCTATAGTTTATTTTTATTTTGTTTTAAAAATGTATTTTCAACATTTTCATAAGTACTAGATGTGTTGGGCTATTTAACATTTTAATTATATTTTGCTGAAATTAACGAAATGACTCGAAAAAAGATATGTTCATTTTGCTGAACGAGACTCAAAGATCCGAGTTAGTAAAATGATCCGAACTTCCCACTACTACTTAGCACAGCGTTCGTCGCTCGACTCATTAAGACTGTTTTCCAAGATGGCTCCTGTTTGTATCTGTGTAATGCACTGTCTTTATAAAGTATCCTCTTATTAAACTGTTTGTACACTTACAAAGTTCTCAATGCTTCGGACCCTCATTATAGTGCAATAGTGACGCGTCACTTTATACGTATATTTAATGCACCACCAGCTTTTTTTTGTGTGCGCTTTTTGTGACATAAATTCCTTTTAACTGCCTAAAGGAAGTTCTGCACTTCCACACTGTACTGAATGTGTCATAATGAGACAATAGAAGGAAGATAGTAAGCATTTTGAAGAAGAGTAGGTTTTTTGCTGATGACCACATTTCCTTTCAATGTTGATTTTATATTTACCTTACCATTGCAAATTAGTCAACTTCAAATGATAAAGTCTTGATGCAGTGTTCACAGTTCAGTGACATACAACAGCTTCAGTGTCATGAAATTTGACAGTGCTTTCTGTTCCACTGCGTTTAATGAAGACTCAATTCCCTTAGGTCAATCTAATGAGAGAGACTGGATGGTAAGAGCGTTTCTGCAGTTCTTTGAGTTGATGAACATTCCCCCATTGTTTTTGTGTCTCTCCTTACAAATTTAGTTTGGAATGAATCTCACTAGAAACATTTAACATAACATTGCATGATGTTATAGTTAGAAGCTAGAAGTTTTGGCATAATAAATGTCATTTTTTTAATTCTCTGCGTTCTCTGCAAACCAGTAGCGCAGTTTCTTAATTTCTTTTCCTCATTGCCTCTAATTAACCGTTTCCTCGTTTTACTCTCTGGCGTTCCTTGAAACACGCACACACGCACACGCACACACACAGACACACACTTTTTGCTCTATTTAGGGTTCAGCTGTTTTTTCCTAGAGAGTATGTCAATTATTGCCACATAAAACTTGCTTGTAGCTCAAACAAGAACATCTGGAGCTGAGCAAAGCACTTTTACTTTTCAACCAAATACATTCTTGCAGAACATGTAAGAATTTGCATTATACTGTACTCATAGAATTTAGTACAGTATAATTCCGGCTCAAACACAAAATGTGCCATAGATATGTAGTACTGTAACAAGATAGCCTAGTGTCTCAGTTGTTGTAAGTAGCCTTTTACACTCAGACAGTTTGATGGAGTCCTCAGATACAACACTGGATATTTATTTAACATTATCTTTTGTAGTGATGTAATTATTCCTGGAAACTCAAGCAAAGGAAGTGTTTTTTTCCTGCATATTTGCCTTGTACAACGTTAGGAAGATCATGCCCTTCCTGTTGTAGCATGCTACACGTCTCCTTGTCTAAGCTCTTGTTCTATCCAGGCTATATTATAATGCTCTTTTTGCAGGCCTTCTAGCATGTACTGTCAAACCTCTGCAGCTGATTCAGATTGCGGCAGCGAGAGTGGTCTTTAATGAGCCGAAGAGAGTGCAGGTCACTCCTCTTCATCAATTTGCCAATAGCAGCTCACATCAAATTCAAGGCATTGATGTTTGCCTACAGAACCACCACTCTTCACCCTAAACTCACTAATTCAGACTTATGTGCTCTGCAAGTAAATGACTTGTGCCATCTATCTCAACACGAGCACCTTCTTTTCAAGAAATGGCTAAAAACATATCTTTTCCGTCAACAAGTGTTAACACCTAACACCTCTTCCAGCAGCAACCTAGTTTTCCCAGTTGGTCTCCCATCCAGGTACTTACCAGGCTCAACCCTGCTTAGCTTTAGTTGGCTTCTTGGGCTACAGGGTGATATGGGTGCTGGCCATACTACTAACTCATTAGAACGAATGCTTTTTACTATTTATATTCTATCTATAGAATTTCTGTTATTAAAAAATGCTACATATACAATGCTAGACTAAATGGGACTTGTCAAAGCACTTACACATTCACCTGGTTTCCATTCAAGGTATGCACAAAACTTTTGCGATATTTTCTAAATGTCGATAAACTATTGCAAAATTATGGCGTTTCTTTTTAACCAATGTTATGAGACTAAAACTTTTTTCCCCCTCTCATGATAAGTCATTCCAAAAATCATGGAGACGGATGTTGGTAGGTTTAAATTGCAGTCACCGCACTAACCGTTATTTTGAGGGGCAAGGAAAGCCCCTTATACTTGCGAGCGGCCAAGTATGAGGTGTTTCTGGAAGGTCATAGTACACTATTTCACAGAGAAACTGTGAATTCAGAATGATCATGTGACTTTTACGTATGCCAGGTGACCTGTACATGCGGAAAAAAATCCCTTTCCATTGCAGGTGTGCAAATTTGATTATTTTTTTCCAAAATGCCTGAAAAAGTCACCTTGTGTAAGTGTAAACACTTTTTTTTAAATGTATGTTTCCATTGGGTGTCTCTTCAATTCAAGCAATTTGAAGGGGAAGGGCAGATATTGTTGCCCTTTTGTTGATTTGATTGCTTCTAGTCCTCATTTGTAAGTTGCTTATAAAAGAGTCTGCTAAATGATTAAATATAAATGTCTCAAACCAAAAGTCAAGATTTGCAAAGATAGCAAAACCAAACAATCTGAGCTTTGCTATCTGTATCATATCTGTGTCAACAATTGTCTAATTTGTTTATTTTCTATTCATGTCAAAGCCAGCTATGTGGTCACCAAGTTCTGGACCTATGTATTTATATTATTAAGGTTTAATAATTGCCTAATATAGTATTAACTCTACTTTAGGGCTGCAAGGATTTTGCACAGCAGCATGATCTCCTCATTTGTGCCGCTTCAGCGTTCTGTCACCACTCATCGATGTCAGATAAGCAGTCAAATCAATGTGGGCAGGCTTTATGTTTACAGAAGCTGTTGAGCATGAATTCCAGTGCAACACTTCAGTTGTGAATGGTAAAGTGCGAAATACGATGAAAGTAGCATCTACTACTTTTTTCTAATTTTGCTATTTTAAATTGAAAATGTATGCGATTCATGTAATGTAATATTTAATAACCGTCAATGTGAGGGGACAAGAAACAAACAAAACCATTTTAATCATATTAGGCATATGGTTTAATAAGGTTTGTGTACATATTGTGAATGAATTTAATAGTTACCTGGCTTTCCTGGTAGCCTTCAGTAAATTATCTTTAAATTAAAATGATCAATAAAACATAAACAACAGATGACCCTAAGTTTACCGTCTTCACTGACAGATGAAAATGAAAAGACTATCAGTCTCGGGGCAAGATAAAGGAGACTGAGAAAAAAAGTACGAGTGATTGAGATGAGAAGAAAGCAGGTACTGACAAATAATATTGTGCACACTGACATGGATTTAAAGCTATTGCTATCCTATCCCCCCCCCCCCCCCCTTTAAATGTCTTGAAATTCAACTAGCTCAAATTTGAGACTTCTATGATTTATAAATTCCTGCCTGTGTTCCTGAATCTATTATTGTTTACCATTTAGCAGAAACATCTGTATCTACTTTTTCTTTTTTTCCCTTCTTGTTTTACTGTGCAAGTTATTAAGCTTTGTGGCTTGTTCCTTAATAGAACTGTTTTGCATGGAATTTAATAAATATATGAAGCTCTTTACAAATTTAACTTGATTATACTATTATTAAATGATCCAAATACTGTTTATACTCTTGCAGTTGAGTGCTTAACTAAGAGGCAGTGATGGGAAAAACGTTTAGCAGGAAGTGCATCCAATTTTCATGTTTCCTGTTCTCATCCACACATTTAAGACAGATTTGGTTTGTTTGATTTAGAGCTCATACTCTTAGTTTAGTGGATTTATAGGGAATATCTGTTGTATCTGAGGGTCTGGTTGCCCTCCACAATGGAATAATCCAATAGCTTTTGCGTTCATTTTATTCACTCATTCTGTGATATTTGTTATTACAGAGTGAGCAGAAAACATACACATGTGCTGCACATGTGCAGCCTATGTTATTTAGAGCTGGAGGGAGTGGTGTGTGTGGTTGTCTGTGTGGGAGTCTGTGTCTGTATGAGAGAGAATGCATATTCTAGAGCAGGACACTTCCTCACATGTATTTCCTTTTTACTCCTGTTGACCTGTATTAGCGGCTTTCAATAAACCTGTTGTTTGCCACATACAGTGCAGTGACATGATTTAGGTTATGTAAAAATGTGTTTTTAAAGCAAGAGTCATAGTTTTGTTAAATGTTATTTACGTACTAGAGATCTGCACACAAAATCAAGGCCAAGCCATATTGCACCGTGTAATTGTGTGAACTCTTATTTTATGATGTTTATATGCTATACACACACAGTAACCCGCATGTTTCAGTAAAGGGAGTATAAGTTAGTATCTCTGCTAAGATAGCATATTATTTCTTTGATAAACTACTTTGGTTCTTGAAGTCACTGTAAACATTCTTTTAGGGTGCACTGATGTTAAAATTATGTCAGACTCAAATAAGCTTGTGTAGTTATATTAATTTCTTCATTTTATAGTTGATAATCACAGTGGTCAAGAAAAACAGGCTAGACTTTTGAGGTCATTATCATCAACCCAACATAGCAATGCAAATTCAAGCTCATAAACAAAGAAGAGAGAACCAGTTGCAGTGACATACTGAACTGAACTAAAGTAATTTGGCCTTGAGAACCGTCATGTGCTGAACAGGGCATTTCCAGTACTTCTCACCCATCTCTTCTGGACACATAGTCAGAATAAATTGCTTTCTTAGAAGAAAATATCAGAGACTTCAACTAAACCCTGTGTAACATCATAGCACATTCTGTGCACAATAAGCCACAGAGGACAACCGTAATTCAAAATAAAGGCAACAATTCATACGTGCTAAATATATGTATCCCATGGTACACTTCACATCCTTTTAACAGCAACTGGCCATATTGTAAAAGGATTTGAATCATTTACAGTTTCTCCACGGGCCATTACAGCCACAGGGTAGAGCATTCCCCATATGATGATAAATCTATACTAGCATAACCAATGTTTAACACAATTTCGATCTGCTCCATAGACAACAAACACAAAATCGTTCACATAAACGAATAAAGATGTGTCATACGCATCAGCAGCTCTTTTTAATAAGTGTTGCCGTTAAACATCACACTATTACACCATATGGCAATGACAAAGTCATAGTTGATAAGAAAATGTATATTTCAGAGCTCGTATGATTAGTTGTGGGAGATTTTGAGCTACACGTGACAGAGATCCAAATCACCACCACATGTGTCCTGGTTTTGTGAGCGAAAGCTCATTCGTCTTGACAATGAGGCAGAGCTGCTGTCCCTCTCTCCATCTTCAGGATCTTGTCAGCTGGACTTGGAACTGAAACATGTGTTTAGTACCAGGAAATTGAGATTGAAGCCATTGCTGCTATCTTATGAACCCCAGTACCGTTACATTTTCCTTGCAATCAGAGGTTATTTTGCAAGTAAAAGACATCCAAACTTAATGCTGGGTTCAACGCGGGGCTGAAAATATGCATTACAAAAAGTATGAACTACTCCAGTTGACCCGCAGGATCACATCACAATTTCTTGTGCTGACAGGTTTACTTGATCTATTAACGGTCTCTTAGTATTTTTCTCGGTGCTCCAGTGAGTTTTTAATGTGTTGATGGCTCTGTTTGACATGCACAGATTCCAGCACGTTTGGTCAATTCCATGTGTCTCCCTTGCCTCCTGAAACTGTGGGAAACTAGGGATTTGTATCTGAACATGATTGGATGCGTTTCTTAAGGCAGTGCTACAACAAGCTGATGGCTGAGTTTCTGTCAGCTGAGTTTTTAGAACAAATCTTAGTGGGTTTTTTTTTTTTTGGCAACATGCTGCACAAATAGCAATCAATGAGATTTGTTTTAAAGGGTGACGCATGCAGATACCGTGTTTACCTTGTTTGATTTATATGTGCAAAACAGCCTAAATGAAATCTGATCATCATAAAAAGTGATTAATATCTCTTCCGAAGATGGATTAAACCGCTCGATTCACATGGATTACTTTTAAGATGCCTTATTTGTGGATCTTTTAAGTTTTGGTTACCTGGACTTTCAAAAAAGGACAAACCTCTTAAATGTCATGAAACATATCTTAATTTGGCAAAAGTCTTATGGGTTTGGAACAAGTGAGGGTCAGTAATGATGACTTTTTATTTAGATAGTGAATGAATATTTAAAAAATTGTGTTGTCTTTAGCAAATTTCAAAATGTATATGCATTTTTGTAATTTTTGTTCTTTTTTACTTTATTTAGACAAAATAGTATAGATTTTAATATCATTTAAGATATTTATGATATAATCTTACTAGCCCTCTGGGTAAATTACCATTGCGTCTTTGACTAAAGCACTTGAGGAAGTGTCGCTCCGTGTGTGGCAGTGTATTGTAAGTTGTGGCTATGTTGACCATAGGGACACACATTTAAAGACAAGTTTAAAGGAATAAATGCCACACCCTCCCTTTTACTATCAGTAGACTTGCTGAAATGAAAATACCTCAGCGTTAAAAATGCAGCTGGGTTACTGTTTGTCTTGTTGCTTAGGAAATAAAGACCCTCCAGCTTCTTCTGCCACCATATGTTGCTTTTTGTCTTGCTACTGATTTTCTTTTTACCTGGTTTATTGATGTCACAATTCTGTTTTGTAGCAGCCCTGGTAAAAGTGACTGTGAGTCTATGGGGATGGATCCGTTTCATACAGACAAGGAAACTTACAACAGTTGGCAGTCAGTTTACTCCACAGCTTACTCAAATCCCATGGTCATTTCCTTTGGGTATTACTTAGTAAGCCATGCGTATGTGCGTAAGTAAACTAGCATGTGTGTCGGCCATTTGTGTTAATGTCATCTGAGGCTTCTGTCGAAGTGCATTAGGGTTTCATACACTGTGGTTTTTGGTATTAACCTTGAGTTGCACCTGTGCTTATAAAATACTTTTCTTACCGATTAAATGATTTATTTTTATTTTCTTCCTATTTCTCAGCCATAGATGTTTGTGCATCAGAGGCCAAAGGTCATGTTTAAGTTGACCATTTTCAACAGAATTTTCCTGGTTTATTCCAGGAGTTCAGATGTGCTTGGCCAACCCCAGTAAAGTGCTGTGTGGGAGGCGGTGATGAGGAAAGCACATGACGATATTTGGATTTGATGACTTGCTACAAATGTTGCTATTTTGCACAGTCATAAAACCAACAAACGTCTGTTCTAGAGCAAATCTGCAGAAAATCTCTCAATGGAATCTCCCTTCAGAAGTTTTATTTGGCATATTTCCTGTCACTAAACGCTGACAAAAGAGTTTCAAGCTACAGTGCAGTATGTATTCACAGGGTTTTGTCAGTCTCTTTTGAATGGCCCTTGGGTCCAGAAACTGGAGGTTTGTCACTTGTTGTCATGATAAAAGTCTATAGCAATTCCAGTAAAAGACAGAGTAAATGTTTCATGATTAACTTGAATACAATCTTTTTCTCTGTTATATAACATTTCCTTGTGTTAGTTCTGCTTCTAATTAGCTGTGGCTTAGCTTCTTAACTTCTCTACTTGACCTCCTCTTATTGACATTTATCATGAACATAAGTTAACAATGTTTACTCCAGTGCAACGGTCACACACAAACACCATTTACAAGTTTGGGGTTGGTAAGATTTTTATGTTTTGTAAAGATGTAAAGATAAAGTAGCAATGTGAAATATTACAATTTCAAATTAAATAATTTTTATTTTAATATATTTGTTATATCCCTGTGTGGGCAAAGCTGAATTTCAGCATCATTACTCCAGTCTTCAGTGTCACATGATCCTTCAGAAATTATTCTAATATGCTGATTTGGTGCTCAAAACATTTCTTATTATTATCAATGTTGTTCTGCTTTATAATTTCAAAAGAACAGCATGTATTTTAAATGGAAATCTTTTGTAAAATTGTAAATGAACGTCCTAAAAGTATGTTCTCTTTTTGTGAAGAAAAAGTACATACTTTTGAGTGTGTAGCAGTATGGAAGCTTCGGGACTACTTCGTCATCTTTAACGGACTCTGTCGCTTAGTTACATGCATCCCATAACCGTTTAAACTGCCCTGTCAATCATCGTCAGATCCGTCACAGTTAAAATACTTCACATTCAGTTTCATTTACTACAGTATGGGAGAGTAATGTAGCCGCTGGTTTGCCACTTGTGTGTCTTTAATGCAGAGACTCTCCTCGTGTTTGCAGTTTAAATATAATGATGCATTTAAAAGTTAATGGCCAAAAGTTTCATTACAAAAGTTCACAATGCTGCTGAAGGTGAAATACAATGTGGATAGCACTGAATAATACATATATTTTCGTCAGGTTAAATACTGATAATTGATCACTCAAACCTTTATCCAAACTTAACCATCTGACTCACACATCCGTCATGTTTGTAGTTTTTTTAACACTTTTTATCCCCGTTTGTACTTTGTAGTTCTAATCGAATCCTCGTCCAACTCGCAATGAGTTGTGGGTAATATCAGCCATTAGAATGTGCATCGATCCGCACTTCGAATTCTGACTGGAAATAGTAGACCATCCGGATATCTTTGGAGTACTCTTTTCAACATACTACGATTTGGGACATACTAAATCTATTTTCGAATACTATTTAGTATGGATAGTATGCGAATTGGGACGCAGGGTTACAGATTGTTTTACCCATGAGTAGGTATATGTCACTGTACTCAAAACTCCTAAGCAGCATGGCTCAATGAATTATGAAGATCCCTTGCTCAGTGTGTGAGGAGTAGTGAACACTCCATGGAGATGTTATGCATAAGTGTGGTGTTCCTTTGAATCAAAGCCTCATAAATGAAGAGCTTAAATCAGTCATTCCCATGCTAACATTAGACTCAAGCCACCTTATAAATCCTGACACAGCTTTCTAGGCTCCTAAGAACTTGGACCTCACTAGATGATGGTTCCTAAAACAACTTAACATAGCAATTATTTATTTTTAAAAAATGAAAGCAGATGTCCTTCAACTCTACCACACTTGGCAGGTGGTAACAGGGTGAGACCTATAGAATAACAGTCCAGGGTGGAGACTCTTAAACCCCCCACTGTCATTAGACGGATGGGCTAATGTTGGGCCACTCCTACATACTAAATGAAAGGGTTGAGCGAAGTCTGACCACATACGGCTATGAGTGCTTGTGTCACCAGAGTAATACTGCATACTGCTTTACGCTGTAGGGGAAAACTGCATATAATGGTGTCTGAAATAAAGAAATACTTCTCTGATGTTATTTAAACAGGGTGTGTTTAACCAGACTGATGTCATTATTTCAGGACCCTCTAGCCCTCAGCCATATGTTTTTGTCTCAGTCATGTTAGTATTGCCTACACACCAGGAGGAGTGTGAGAGTGCATAAGTGTGCTGTCAGCCTGTCTGTCACACACCCTCTAAAGCACTTACTTCACTGAGTACAGTGCATCTGTGAGACCTTGGGATCAATTAAGGCTTGTGTAAGGTTGTAGTTTAAGCATGTTCTTGTGGACTGAAGCAAATAAACAATCAGTTTTTTTTCTTAAAGGGGTCCTATAATGCCCCTTTTTACAAGATGTAAAATAAGTCTCTGATGACCCCAGAGTGTGTATGTAAAGTTTTAGCTCAAAATACCCCACAGATCATATTTTCTAGCATGTTAAAAATTTAATTTTTGGGGGGTTAGCAAAAACATGGAGGTTTTTGTGTGTTCCTTTAAATGCAAATGAGCTGCTGCTCCCGGCCCCCTTTACTTTTAAGGGCTCATGTTAGTAGCTCCAATTACCTCATAAAGATAAGCACTGAAAATGTCCGAAACAGTTTAGCCTTTTATGTTCAAACCAGAGTCAGACAATGATGGAGAGACTCAAGAAGCGACAACATTTAGAATGCAATGTTTCTGAATGACTAGTTGATGAATTTATGTAGTTGACATGGAGTTAATGATTTGCATATTTTGTAATTTCCTGTTGGAACTGTTGTAAAATGCCTAAAGAGTCAGAGAATATATACATAAAGATAGAACAGGTATAGTTTAGTTTAATTACTAATTATGACTAATGTTGTCATCTTGCTTTTATGACATGCTATGTGTGTTACATACTGTATTGCAATAAATGTGAAAAGACGGATGCGACAGCTTGAGCAGACTCCTAAATGTGCTCTACTACAACAACTCTTCCTCTTACCAACACTATGACAATAGGCATATAAATGAAAAGAAAGCGTAATACTCTACACTGTGTGTGTATGAATGTATGTATGTATGTATTAGGGGTGTAACGGTACACAAAACTAACAGTTCGGGACACACCTCGGTTATGAAGTCACGGTTTGGTACAGGTACCTTAATAAATATGAATTCATGTTTATTCTTTAGAAAAAGATGATCTCATTCACTTGTCTCATGCGCTCTGCTGCCCCTTGAACTGACTCGCCTAGATAGTGATCTCTCACGTCACATTAAAGAGCTTTAAAACGGCATTTATCGTTTGAATTTCATGATAACATGGGCTGAATACTTAATATATATACATGCACCGAAACAAAAGCCCTGTACCGAAACGGTTCAGCACAAATACGTGTACCATTACACCCCTAGTGTATATATTTTAACACGTATTTCATGGAAGTCTGTTGATGTATTATTTGAGTGTTGTCTGTCACTGACACTGTTTGCTTTGGGTGGTTGGCTTGCTTGGTCCATAAAATCAGATTAGACCAGCCTTTGAATGTTGAGCTAGATCCAGATGTTCAAGCATCACGACAATATTCTACCTGCGGTCAAAGATTATTACGGGATGTGATTCAAAATTGTTGACTGGATGAAAATAGCCTGTGGGTTTTGTGTTTTGTGTACCTCACGACCGAGACGTCGACCCTTTGGGGCTTCCTGTTCGGCCTCTGGAGTATTTCTGGCTCTCCTCATCTCTAAACCATACTTTCCCCAATTTCATAACTCTAATTAAACATTACATGCCGAAAGCATGCGTTTATGGAATTCCGACACAAACAACAGCATTCCTAAGCCAAGCCAAATGCGTTGAGAATTCCATTTTAGAGAATGTTTTGCTTTGTGAAAGCCAATAAAGGATCATTTGCGTGAAATTATTGATTTTATTTTTAAGTGTTCCTGCTGGGGACTTTAATGTTTGTGAGTATTGCAAGTTAGTGGCTTTTTCCATCAATGTCATTATGACTTTTTGTGTCTTAATTTTAGGTTATTAATGATCCTCTCATAAGCAAAGCTAGCTTTGAACCAGCTTCAACACAGCCCATAAACAAAGTAGACAGAAATGCACCGCTGCTTGATTCCTTACCAGCCTTAACCCACTCTGTTTCATGCAACTGGCCTATGCTGCTAATCATTGCAGAAGTCCTCTGTTTATGTTTTTGCATTTCTGCTGCTTTGGTCTCCAATTATTTCCAAGCCTGGCGACCTGAATGACTTGCTTGGAGTCTGAGAATCTGACCCCAGACAACTGCAGCCGGGATTGGTAGTTAGTGCAGGTTCTAATTGGCTTTGAGGGATTATGAAGGTCCAATATCAGATGAAGTGCAATGCAGACCAAAGCCTGGTCCCAGGGTGCCGGCATGGGGGGCAAACGGTGCACTTGGGCTTTCGTGGATAATTGAGCAAGCCTTTTTCTTTTATTTAAAAAATCATTAGGATATTAAGTAGATCATTTTCCATGAAGGTATTTTGTAAGTTTCCTACTGTAAATATATCAAAAATGTATTATTAGTAGTAACACGTGTTACTAAGGACTTTGTTTCGACAACTTTAAAGACGATTTTTCTCAATATTTAAACTTTTTTTCACCCTCAGCTTCCAGATTTGGATCTCTGCCAAATATTGTCCTAACAAACCATAACTCAATGGAAAGCTTATTTATTCAGCCTTCAGATGATGTATAAATCTCAATTTCAAAAAATGCATGCTTTTGCCTGGTTTTGTGGTCCAGGATTGCATATATGGATGCTTAGATTAAATCAACTTCCTCATGTATTTTGAGTCAGCAGTAAATGTAGTTTACACCTAGTGAGTGTGGTTGAAGATATGGCCCTGTTAACAAGATCTCAGTGCTGACAACGCTAAAACAGGAACATGAGGTCTGAAGGATTCGGCTGATAGATTAGAGAAACTGAGATAGAATCCCCTTGACGTCATTTAAAGAATACAACTGTATTATTTATTTATTGACGGCAATTATTACATTTATTCGGCCAGGACAAATTACATTGATCTAAAAAATGACATTTATAATGTTAAAGAATACTATTTCAAAATAAGTTCTAGTCTTCTGATCCTCATCAATGGCCTTGTTTGCATAAAGGGATCATGAATTGAGAAATCAAATGTTCTATTCATAAATAAGAGGTAGGGATGTTAAACTGACCACAAATATTTGAAAGGTATAGTGTAGTGTAAATAATTCAGTAAACACAAAATTGTCTCTCAAGAGATTGACTTTTATTTGCATACAGTGTGTCACATGCTGAAAGATGTTACATTACTGCCACCATCAGTCTGGGACAGTATATTCTCTTTGGTGTTCCTTATGTTTGTTTGTGATATATCTGTGCCGAAAGCTATTCAAGATTTATGACTTCTTGCTCAGAGGATGAGAACGCATCCATCTCTGTCTATGAATATCTCATTCTTTTACTCCTCCTCATACTGAGAAAGTTGAAGATAGGCTGAGAAGTATAGCAGCTCTGTGTTGCTGGATGAGTTATTTATTCAGCAGACAGACACAGGCAGAGCACAACAGATAGAATTAAAGGAGCAGTGCACCTTAATGTGTAAATGAAAATACTGTCATAATTTACTCATCCTTGTGTCAGTCAAAACCTGCAGGACTGTCTTTCTTGCATGCAACCCAAATTGAAATGTTTAGCTATATGTCTGAGCTGTTCTATTCAACACGGTGAAAGTGAATGGGGACCAGCTCAAAAAAGCACCATGAAACCATCATAAAAGTGGTGTGCATGACTTCAGACTTCAGACAATTTTATGTGAGTAACAGACCGAAATGTAAGTTATGATTCAATGAAAATCTAGCTTGACATCTGTGGTCACCATTCACCTTCATTTTGTGGAAAAGAGCAGCTTGCACGTTTCACTATAAATGTTTAATTTTCCTTTTAGAAAGTAAGTTGTGCAGGTTTTAAAAAAACATGAGGGTGAGTGAATTGGGAATTATCATGTTTTGGATGAACGATCCCTTTAATACAGGAAGAACATCACCGATTCCAGCATGGCATCTGGAGTGGAGGTTAAAGAGGAGACTCTTGATTGAGATGAATGAGTGTCTCCTTTTTTTAGCCACTACTGAACCACAGAAGGCATTGCATTAAGAGTCTGTTTCTATCTCAAACACCCACAGAAACACACTTCTTCCGTTTCCTCATAGTGGATTTCATTTGGCTCCATGTGGATTTTCATTCCTGATACATCTCAGATGCTGAATCTGCTCTATTCTAAAATAGTTTTTCACTGAATGTGCTAAAAAAAATTGTTTTGTCTGCATTGTTCTCTAAGCTTATGATTTACTAAATAACAGATGTTTTATGTAAGCAGCTCACTCTGACACTCAATTTTCTTCACAGGAGAATCCACTTTTGTTGACGACCACGGACCTCCTACACCAAGGGTAAGCTGTTTTTTTTTTTTTTTTTTGCATTATCAAACTGTTTTTTTCTCTTGTTTTCCTTCTAAACTGTACTGTACAAAACATCCCTGTCTGCGGAGACTGTCCTGTTATTTTGGCCTTCCCACACTAGAGGAAAACATTTCAAGACTTGACAGTGACTAGAATGTCTCAAGTACACACACACATCCATTCATTCACTTTTAACAACCCCATGAAATTGCTTGATAAATGCGTTGTTATTTCCTATGTTGATATACTTCCTCATGAAACAGGAAGTTTGAGTGGTACATAGCAAGTGATTATCAGTTTAAATCACAGTCTGGCATGACGGAGGTGCTATGCATGGTTTTACTTGTGGTTATCGTGATCTACAAATGTATGGTACTATTGAAGACCAATTTTAATAAAAAGTAGAAGTTCTAACTCAGACAGCATATTTAGATTTTACCCTGTAAATAGAGGTTGTGTTACGTTTTTTACAAATGTAAATTTATTTTCATTAACAAAAACCATTCAAGCTACTTTTGCCATCTACTAAAATTATTGTCAAATGTGCATTTCTAAGAAACAAAATCAGTAGTAATAATAATTGATAATTATTTTAAAAAAAAAATGTTGGTGCTACCAAATCTGAGCAGGAAAAAAACTCTTTAGTGTTCTGTTTGTTTGTGTTAATCCAGTCGCTTAAAAAAAGACACTTTCTTTTTGCCATCTTCACAAACAAGCTGGACAGCTGCTTGTACTGGAGCACCAGAGGTTACTATGGCTCTGTTCACACTACTGTATTTGAAATTTCACACACAGTTTTGTTATTTATGGGAGTGACAACCACATTCTATCACCTGTAATTTTTGGAGACTCACAACCGCATTCTCTGAAAATCCCTACTAAGTTTTTAATGATCATATGCTGGTGATGGGCGAGAAACCTGGGGAGCCGAACTTCAAAAAGCCATAGGTTTCTGACCAAAGGTAGCCTTCCCCTAGCGTGAACTTTTCTCACTAACTTAAACCACTGACTGCTGCAGCTTCTGATTGATTTTAGAGAAAAGAACTGCCCACAACTGCTGGTCTAGTAAAAATTTTCTCCATAATAATAGCTTATAGGTGAAAGTAGCCGTGTTTCCAGTCTTGGGAGCATCAAAAGTTTGCAGTTACGATGTTTTGCAGTGTTCAACAATTTAGCCAATCACAAACATATCTGTTGCTTTCAGTGGAATGAAGTGTTAGGTGCACCTCTCTAAATCATTGAATTCAGGTGTTCCAATCACTTCTATGGCCAAAGGTGTATTACCTCAAGCACCTAGGCATGCAGACTGCTTTTACAAACAATTGTGAAAGAATGGGTCACTCTGCAGGAGCTCAGTGAATTCAAGTGTGCTATTTTGATAGGTTGCCACTTGTGCAACAGGTCCATTTGTGAAATTTCCTTTCTACTATATATTCCATGGTCCAACAGCAACTTAGCCACAAAGTGGTAGGCACATAAAATCTCAGCGCATGCTGAGGTGCACAGTGTGCAGAAGTTGCCAACTTTTTGCAGAGTCAATTGCTGCAATCTCACGGTCGAATCTTCATGGGTGTTATGAAACGAGGATCATACCATTTTGGCAATATGGGGATGCTGAATGTTTTAAAGACGTGGCACGGCGTTGAGCTTCGCGTCTGGTGTGCGACCCCTTTAAGGGCGCTGAGCTTTGCACCGCGAAGTGCCGTGCCTTTAAAATTCAAACAAATTCAATGAGTACACACACTGGCGGTGGCATTCATCGCCTGTCTGCGGCAACTCAGGAAGTTGTTTAAAATCCTGCTGTGTCACAGAGTGCCATTTTATAGTTTTATTTTAAATTTATATTATTTCCCTCAAATCGTCAATGTACATACTGATTTCACCCTATGCTACAAGATACACCCATCGTGCAGCTCTTCTGTCTTAAGTCGATTCAAAATTGAGCTTGTACGTATATAATGTGCGCTGAGCTTTGCGTCGGGTGTGAGATACCTGAGGCGGCGCTGAGCTTTGCGTCCGGTGTGAGATACCTGAGGTGGCGCTGAGCTTTGAGTCCGGTGTGAGATACCCGAGGCACTGAGCTTAGCGTCCGGTGTGAGATACCTGAGGCGGGACTGAGCTTTGCGTCCGGTGTGAGATACCTGAGGCGGGACTGAGCTTTGCGTCCGGTGTGAGATACCTGAGGCGGCACTGAGCTTTGCGTCCGGTGTGAGATACCTGAGGCGGCGCTGAGCTTTGAGTCCGGTGTGAGATACCCGAGGCACTGAGCTTAGCGTCCGGTGTGAGATACCTGAGGCGACGCTGAGCTTTGAGTCCGGTGTGAGATACCTGAGGCGGCGCTGAGCTTTGCGTCCAGTGTGAGATACCCGAGGCGGCGCTGAGCTTTGCGTCCGGTGTGAGATACCCGAGGCGGCGCTGAGCTTTGCGTCCGGTGTGAGATACCCGAGGCGGCGCTGAGCTTTGCGTCCGGTGTGAGATACCTGAGGCGGCACTGAGCTTTACGTCCGGTGTGAGATACCTGAGGCAGCATTGAGCTTTGCGTCCGGTGTGAGATACCTGAGGCGGCACTGAGCTTTGAGTCCGGTGTGAGATACCCGAGGCACTGAGCTTAGCGTCCGGTGTGAGATACCTGAGGCGACGCTGAGCTTAGCGTCCGGTGTGAGATACCTGAGGCGACGCTGAGCTTTGCGTCCAGTGTGAGATGCCTGAGGCGGCGCTGAGCTTTGCGTCCGGTGTGAGATACCTGAGGCGGCGCTGAGCTTTGCGTCCAGTGTGAGATACCCGAGGCGGTGCTGAGCTTTGCGTCCGGTGTGAGATACCTGAGGCGGCGCTGAGCTTTGCGTCCAGTGTGAGATACCTGAGGTGGCACTGAGCTTTGCGTCGGGTGTGAGATACCGGAGGCGGCGCTGAGCTTTGCGTCCGGTGTGAGATACCCGAGGCATTGAGCTTTGCGTCCGGTGTGAGATACCTGAGGTGGCACTGAGCTTTGCGTCGGGTGTGAGATACCTGAGGTGGCACTGAGCTTTGCGTCCGGTGTGAGATACCTGAGGCGGCGCTAAGCTTTGCGTCCAGTGTGAGATACCTGAGGCGGCCCTGAGCTTCGCGTCCTGTGTGATATACCTGAGGCGGCGCTGAGCTTTGCGTCCAGTGTGAGATACCTGAGGCGGCGCTGAGCTTTGCGTCCGGTGTGAGATACCCGAGGCATTGAGATTTGCGTCCGGTGTGAGATACCTGAGGTGGCACTGAGCTTTGCGTCGGGTGTGAGATACCTGAGGTGGCACTGAGCTTTGCGTCCAGTGTGAGATACCTGAGGCGGCGCTGAGCTTTGCGTCCGGTGTGAGATACCTGAGGCGGCGCTGAGCTTTGCGTCCAGTGTGAGATACCCGAGGCACTGAGCTTTGCGTCCAGTGTGAGATACCTGAGGCGGCCCTGAGCTTCGCGTCCTGTGTGAGATACCTGAGGAGGTCACTCTGACACTTTAGCTATAAGAAAAAAACATTTCATTATTTTACCACTACAGTTGATCACTAACTAATAACTAAAATCAAACGAGTGCAATTACAATAAATAAATACAATTGTAGTTTTATTCTCTTCCAGTGCCGTAACATGAATCTCGAAGACATAAGGCTCTCACGACGCAATTAAAATAAGCTGATAACAATTTTTTTCTCAAATCAAATTTTGTTGCAATATTTTCCTGTTTAACACTGCAAAGCAGCTTTGAAACAATCTTCATTGTAAAAGTGTAATATAAATAAAGTTGACTTGACATGTAATGTAAAGGCAAGCATCCCAAAACTTTCGGCAATATAGTGTATAATCCATTTAAAAAAAGGCATTGAAAGTAAAGGAATTTTTTTCAACAGAACATGTACCAATCTATAAATGTCCCTAAGTAATAATGTTTTGTGTGGATCTGACGAGAGAGAGAGAGAGAGAGAGAGAGAGAGAGAGAGAGAGAACAAACTTGATTTAATATGAGTGTCATTACACGCACTCTGCAAAAGAGGTTAAGCTCAGTGAAAGTTTCAGCTGGGATTGCTCAGAGGATGAACGATGGGTCTGTTTCATTATAGTAGGGTTGAAGCCATCACTGTGGTCGGTCTATGGTTTTTATAGAGACTTGTTGAAAAAGGAGTCATTATATGTGTTATAGGACACAGTTGTTTTAAGATGAGTCTCAAAACACTTGTTACTTGTGCGAGACTGAATGAACTTGGTTCGATCTCCCTGTAGAATGATTTATAACTGTGATTTTAATCAGTGTTTTGTGGTCAATACTAACTCCAAATTGTAACTCATTTCTCTGCGCTACTATTTGCTTTTGGTTTTCTATTTGTTTTTTGTGTCTCTGCTATGAAATGGGTTCAAATGATTCAGAGACTTTGGAATGCTGGAATGATACATAGTACTGTGTGTGTGTGTGTGTGTGTGTGTGTGTGAGAGTGCGCTGGCATATGGAAAAAGAGTCCAGAAGAGAACAGGAGAGGGGGGTCCACCCATAAATATATTCTTGTGAAGAAAGGTACAAACAAACAAACGTTTTTTTTTTTAATAGAGGGATTGTTCTGTAAAAGTATTGACATATCCTGTATTGAATATACACACTCTAACTGTAAAAATAAGTCTTTATTTACAGTTTATGCAATAACCTGCCTCATGAGAGCAGTGCTATAAAACATGAAACATTCTAATAATCATCCCATAGTGAATGTTTAGTGTTTTAAACAATGTCAAAGGGGAAGTTTTGTAGTACGTTATATTTTCTAGTATCACGTTTTCACTTTACAATCCAGAAATCAAGTTATAGCATTTATATGGACATTTGGAAGTAAAAGTGGATGGAGATGAGAAACAGAACTCCTTAAAACACTCATCTTTGACCCTGAGCCACAAAGACAGACAAAGATGAGACTGTGTGCATCAGCAGCTGTCCAAAGACAGAGATTGAAATAGAAACAGACTCAAACATAAATATTAAATTATTATAGTGGTCAAGTTTGATTTTATTTATTAAAGGCAAACTATGTTTGCTTTATGCCTGATTTGCTTTGGTAACAGAGCTGTACTCTGGGTTAGGAATGGCATAGTAGCACACTAGATTCATTATTCCACTGTTTTTATCTATATCTACATGTATTATTATATTTAATTCAGCCTTCATCAAATTATAAAACTGACTGCCATAAGCACATCACAAGTCAATTTAAGTGGTTAACTTAAAATGTAAAAAAGGTCTTACCCTAGAGACAGATGTGGTTGAAATCACACACACACACACGCGCACACGCACGCACGCACAAGTTTAATGTGTGCATTTGTATACATTTTCGTCCCATTTTTACCAGGAATGCTTCTCTTTATATAATAATAATAATAATAAATTTTATTTATAATGCACTTTATATTAAACAAAATCTCAAAGTGCTACAGAATTAAAAAAAAAAAAAAACAATCAACAACAATAAATAAATAAAACCGAAAAATAAAATAAAATAAATTTAACAAGTGGCAAGTCAATTAAAAGTCAATTAAAAGCTCTGCTAAAAAGGTGGGTTTTAAGACCACGCTTAAAAGTATCTATAGTCTGTGGAGTCCGCAGGTGGTCAGGGAGAGCATTCCACAGACTAGGGGCTGCAGAGCAGAAGGCCCGATCCCCCATAGTACGGAGATTGGCTGTGGGAGTTTTGAGGCGATACAGCGAAACAGAGCGGAGGTTACGAGTGGCTGTTTGTGTGGTGAGGAGTTCCTTGAGATAGGAGGGAGCATCACCATGGATGCACTGGTGGGTAAGGAGAGAGATCTTGTACTCGATCCTGAATGACACAGGAAGCCAGTGGAGTGATTTTAGAATGGGGGTGATATGGTCGAATTTGCGCACCCTCATGAGGATCCTAGCAGCGCTGTTCTGAATACACTGCAGCCTCTGGAGATTTTTGCTAGGGATGCCAATAAGGAGCGCATTGCAGTAGTCCAGCCTGGAGGAGATAAAGGCATGGACAAGCTTCTCCGCATCAGCCAGTGATAGAATGGGACGAAGTTTGGCAATGTTTCTGAGGTGGAAGAAGGAGGTCTTACACAGGTGTTTGATGTGCGCTTCAAAAGTAAGCTGTGATTCCATTCTGACCCCCAGATTCGTGACTGAATTGGAAAGAGGAATGACCTGATCAGAGAAAGCAATGCTGGTGATAACGGACTTCTGGACCTGAAGTGGAGTGCCGACTAGGATAGCTTCAGTTTTGGAGCTGTTTAGCTGCAGAAAGTTTTGCTTCATCCACGCCTTTATCTCATCTAGGCAAGTGATCAAAGTGGATGGTGTGAGGTCAGCAGAGGGAGATGAACTTGTCCTAAAGTAAAGTTGAGTGTCATCAGCATAGCAGTGAAAAGAAATCCCATGCCGGTTGATGAGACGGCCAAGGGGGAGCATGTAGAGGATGAACAGGGTGGGTCCGAGCACAGAGCCTTGAGGGACACCGCAGGTGACATTGTGTGACAGGGATGTAGCTTCTCCTAACGCAACATATTCAGTTCTCCCAGTGAGATAAGAAGAAAACCAGTTGTGGACCGAGTCAGAGAGACCAATGGTGGAATGTAAACGGTGAAGGAGGATGTTATGGTCAACTGTATCGAAAGCTGCAGTTAAGTCCAGGAGGATGAGAAGGGATGGGGAACCAGCATCTGCCGCCATCAAAAGATCGTTTGTGACCCTGACCAAAGCTGTTTCTGTGCTGTGTCCTGAGCGGAAACCAGACTGAAATTTCTCATAAAGATGGTTATGCTCCAAATGGACCTGAAGCTGTGCAGCAACAACTTTTTCCAGCACCTTAGAGAGGTATGGGAGGTTGGAGATGGGCCTGTAGTTGTCATATATACTAATACTAATGCAATGTGTAATTCAAAATACAGGTTAAAAAAAAACAATGCGGAAAAGTCCTTCATATTTATACAATACATTGTGCCCTATTTTTAGAGACTTTTTTTTTTTTTTTTACAGTGTAGGTATACCGGTCTATAAATGGACCTATTTTCCTAGTTCTTTGGTAGCTGAAACCCCCACAGTTACTAAAAGACCCCAAGCCAGCAATAATAACAACCAGTTTTATATCTCACAGCTGTGGAAAACACACAAATGCTGAACAGACGTTTACAGATCTAACAAGAAATCAACATGCCTACGCACACACAAACAAAACATACCAAAAATGCTACAGCAAAGTATGTTAGCTTCAGTCTCATCACAGGCCACTACCAGCATCTGCAACTCAACTGGTCAAATGTGATGCTATGGCTTCGAATCCTGTGCTGATTTTGCAGTGTTAAAATTAAAACTCAAATGCTGTGCAGTTGTTTTGAGTTAACACCTCTGCTAAATGCATTATTCTACACTAATGTTCAGAAGGTTATTATATTTTATTTTTTTATTTTTTTGAAAGTTGCCTTTTCTGCTTACCAAGACTGCATGTGTTTGAGCAAAACTATAGTTAATATGTAATTTTTTTTATTCCTGTGATGGCAAAGCTGGATTTTCATGCTTCAGAAATCATTTTAATATACTAATTTGGTTCTCAAGAAAATGTTCTTATTATTATCAATGTTGAAAACAGTGCTGCTTAATTTTTGTAGATTCAAAAGGACAGCATTTATTTGAAATACATTTTTAACAATATTAATATCTTTACTGTTTCTTTAAATCAATTTAATGCATCTTTGTTTAATACAAGTATTCATTTATTAAAATAAAGTATTACTGACCTTAAGCTTTTGAACGGTTGTGCATCTATAAAAGGCTTCTGAAAAGGAACCATCTAAAAATCGCAGGATTCATTTATTTTGGATTAGAATAGAAAGGACGTATAGAAGCATGATTATCTAAGAAGAAGAGTAAGACAGGAGTAAATGAAGGAGAGAAATGGAGATTAAGGAAAACAGGGTGGGGGAGAAATGGCAAGGCAGCTGGGCTCAGACAAGGCCTCTTATGTGTGTGCGAGGTGAAAAGAGGGCATTCTCTGTGAACTTGAACGCATTTGTTGTTTTGGGAGAGAGAGCAGTTTCACACTATGGAGTGTGAGTCTGGGAGAGACCGAATAATAAAAGGCTTTAGGGGGTCCTGAGACTCCCGACAGGATGGGGGTCTTGTTTAGGTAGTAACAAGGGAGTGTGTTTACAGACCTGAATAAAAGTGAGCGTGACTGCTGTACTTGAAAATCATGTCACACATTCAAACATACACATAGACTGCTAGAGCAGCTCTCTAAACACAGTTTCATCTTGGATGCTGGCCTGCAGGGAATTCCATTCGTCTTTTCACCCTGGATCTAGGAATTTAAACATTTACTCTTTCTTAAAGAGTCATTCTTAGCAGGGCCGTAACCACCATAGACATTGAGGGGGACAAGTCCAGCCCCAATTATTAGAAATGGCCAAATTGTCCCCCACCCAATATTTGTAATTTTTGCACTTCTTTGCTGCACTTCATTATGCATTATGTTAGGATGACAAAAAAGTTAATTTTTTAGTCTGGTTTGCCTCAGGTCTAACGGCGATCGTCAATGTAAAAATGATTGAGATGGCCAGTCAAATCAAAGTAGGCAGGGTTTAAGTTCTCTTTTCATTCTCGGGACTAAATATATATATTTGATGCAAATATTGTTCATAAATAATCCCAAAAGTATTATTTCCCAACAAGTATTAGAACTTAAAAAAATTTCGCTGTTCTGTTCTTTATGCTTTATAAAAATGTTTAAAAAAAAGCATTTTTTCTATTTAACATAATCTAGAACTTGACTTAAAGGGATAATTATGATGATAAATATTAAACTATATAGTTCTTTAGCAGATTTTTCCCTCTTCATATACTTATTGATCTTTTTATATCTGTAAAAACATTCTGTATTTGATGCCTTAATTAACTTCTAGCAAACAAACTATATATATTTTTTGTTACTAGATTTTAGTATAGATCTCTTTAATCATTTAATATTTATTGGTCAAACATAAAATTGAATGAATGAATGTTCGAGTTTGGAGAAATGTTTTCTAAGCATGTGTTTATTGTTGGTTTTATACAGTCAGAAGTGGAGGGGGAAATGTATGGAAGCCCATTACCACCACTAAATATTTTTTTTTTTAAAAACAGTAATTGCAACTTTTTTTCTCAGAATTCGGACTCCCCCCCCCCCCCATTCAGAGTTATAAAGGCAGAATTCTGAGATATAAACTCACAATTATGTGATATAAAGTCGGACTTCATATTTATAAAGAATTTATTTCTCAGTCAGAATTGTGACTTTATATCACGCAATTGTGGTTTTATGTCTCAGAATTCTGACTTTATAACCTGCAATTTTGAGAGAAAATATTTCAGAATTCTGAAATAAGTTGCAATTACTCTTTTTATTTTTTTTATATAGTGGCAGTAACGGGCTTCCATAGAAATGTCAGATATTTAATTTATCACTATTTTATATTTTTTATTAAGCAAATATTGCTATTTACTTCAGTAGAAGTAATACTTAGAAGAGTTTAATAATTAGATTTAAACACTACTTTTGTTAGAATGATGAAAGCCAGATTGATTTTGGATTCTATAGTACTACAAATAATTTAGAGGAGCAAGCATATGCTGTTCTCAAATCTCTTTTCTTCTTCCTCCTATAACTATGTATTTTAATGTCTCTGTCTCTAGGAGCTGCCATTCCCAAGTCAGGTGATCTACAACAGAGTTGGCAAGTGTGGAAGTCGGACAGTTGTCCTGCTGCTGAGGATTTTGGCAGAAAAGCACCAGTTTAACCTGGTGTCCTCTGACATCCATAACAAAACCAGACTCACAAAGCATGAGCAGGTCAGTGGATGGGTGAGTGTGTGTCTGAGGCAACTAATGATAAAAAGCATACTGTGATGAAAACTTGCTGATGTGATTACTGATTACATAAAGGTGTTTGCCCAGGGAAATGCTCACTGAATGCCAGCAGCAGTGAAACTCGTCCGAATGACACTCATTGTGGAGGAAAAACACACACTTCTTCCTTTGCGGAGAGGAAAAGAAAATATTCTGTCATTCCGTTTGGGTAGAGTCAAGCCACCACACCTCCACACAACTAAACTCTATAAACCTATGAAAAGCTAAAATAAATAAGCTAATTAATTAACACTCATATATGATTGTTGAGTGGGAGCGTGAAATAAAAGTGACTAAGATGAATATTAAAACTTTTTAACTGTAAATCTGTCTATATCCCAGAATAAACTCAGAAAAACTATTTTTTTTCTGGACAGCATAGGACCGAACCCAAGAATAAAATCATTTTGTGAGTGATACATTATTCATAGGTTTTCGAATGTAAACTGGTTAGATGTACAGTAAATACTCAAAGCTAATATTAAATGTGTGTGTTTACAGGAGGAAGCTTAGAACACATACAGGTTTCTTTGCCATCAGAAAGACTAACTGTGCTAAATGCGCGTGTTCAGAAAGATATGAGAGCGGAAAACAGCCAATGAAAGTGATTCTCAGTGTGGTATCATATTTATAGAATGTTCCCAGACAGACATTTCCCAACCTATATGACTTTTTCATCTGTGGAATGTAAAAGATTTTCAAATTGCCTCTGTGTTTTTGTCCATGCAATGAAATATATCTGGACCCCACTGGTCTTTGAAATATCTTCTTTTGTGTTCTGTTTGAGACGGAGTTTACTTATCTGGGAATATTATATAATCAAATTTCCATACCCGGTTGGTGAAACTACTGTAAGAGTAAACAAGAAGGTGTGAATGTGCTGTATGAAAAGGTTAACCAGTTGGACTGTACTCAAGCACCTGTACACTGTAAAAAAAAAAAAAAAAAAAGTTATGACAACATATGTTTTTACATTGTTTTAACTCATCAAAATAAGTTAAAAAAATATTAAACTTGTTTTTATTAGTTATACAAGATGTAACTCATTTTTTAAAGTCAGTTTAACATAATTTAAGTTGAAATAACTTAAACATCCAAGGCGATTGTACTGCAAAAGTTAAAAATTTGCCTTTCTTTACAGTGTACATATAAATACTTCCTAAATAATCATAATAATGAGCAACATTTTTGAGTATTTATATTTTTCTATACAAAGTGTGGCTATATTTGAAGCTATACAGCTAAAACATAATATTTTGATTTGTTTAAAGGGTTAATTTACCCAAAATTTAATTGCCGTCATTAATGACTCACCCTTATGTCGTTCCACACCCGTAAGACCTCCGTTCATCTTCAGTGCACCGTTTAAGATATTTTAGTCCGAGAGCGTATCCAAGTGTATGCACACTATACTGTCCATGTCCAGAAAGGGAATAAAAACATCATCAAAGAAGTCCATATGTGACATCAGTTAGTTAATTAGAATCTCTTGAAATGTCGAAAACACATTTTGGTCCAAAATAACGACTTTATTCAGCATTGTCTCCTCTTCCTGGTTGTTTTCAATCCTCAAATAAATATTCAAACGGTCATGATGAATCAGCGGATTGATTCATGATTTGGATCGCGTGTCAAACTGCTAAAATCACGTGACATTGATGATTCATGCTGATTCATGACCGTTTGAATCTTTATTTAAGGATGAGGAGAAAAACAGGAAAGAGAAGAATGCTGAAGAAAGTCGTAATTTTTGTTATTTTTGGACCAAAATGTATTTTCGATGCTTGAAGAGATTCTAATTAACTGATGTCACATATGGACTACTTTGATGATGTTTTTATTCCCTTTCTGGACATGGACAGTATAGTGTGCACACACTTGGATACACTCTCTGACTAAAATATCTTAAACTGTGTTCTGAAGATGAACGGAGGTCATATGTTTCATATTTCTGTTGTGTTATTTGATTGCTTTTGTGACATTACAGTATTCTAAAATGTGGACATTATTTTGTAAAAAAATGAATACCTCAATAAAAAAGGGTTTAATGTCTTGTTTTGATATTTATACACAAGTAAAATGTAATAACCTGATAACATTGACCTTGTTTGGAGAATTAACCACATTAACTGCGCTTTGGCCATAATTAGTTAGCATAACATTTTTTGTACGCATTAAGTTTATTTCTCATTAAGTGTATTTCTCTGGCTGACAGCTGTGATTGTGACTGATGACCCGTTTGTTGCGTTGGAGCATCTGCAGTATCCTAAACAAATGCTAATTTCTCTGCGGGATAAGGATTATAAAACTCTCCTTCAGAGAAGAAAGCTTATTTTGTGTATAGAGGGGATGTTTAATATGTTTTTTAACAGACATTTCAATGAGACAAGAACAAATGAACCTCCTCTACATTAAACGATCCTAATGTTCACATCATTATGTGATTGTGTAGAACAAGGTTGTCATTAAAGGGGGATTTCATATTCAAACAAATATGAAAATTCTGAAGACTGCTCTTAACAAGCATATAAGAAGTAATTGAGTGACATTTCATTATCAGTGTCGAAAAAAGTTCTGCTTAATATTTTTGTGGAAACTGATGCTTCTGCACAAAATTCTTTGACGATTAAAACATTTTAGAATTAAGAACAATTGTTTATTAGTAAGCAAAATCTCAGGTCACACTCATGTTTATTCTGTCATGCCATTTATAATTAGACCTGTACATTTTTAATTAGCCTCAAAACACTAAACCACAGACCGCTTACCCAGTCACAACCTGAGGTGTTACTTGTGATGTGGTCCTGCCAACACCTCATATATCATTATTTTAGCGGTCAACTGCATGGACATGTCTGTGCCCATATAAGCGTTTACAGCACAGGAAATCTCATTAAGATGATGTCACTACCTCGGGTCGTTACAGCCAATGTGTATTTTGGCTTTGACACTGCGTTTGATAAAAGATTGAAGCTTAAGCGGGGCACTTGCTACAGTGTGGTAAGCCGTTTGATGGAGATGTGGGGCAAGAGAGGGAGGGATATAAAGAGGTTTAGGTTTTAGTATGAAATCTCAATTCTGAGGGTGGTCTTTTCAAAGCCGGAAACTTCTGGAACCTATTGTGTTCTGCTCTCTACACATACCGTCCTGGCACAGCAGACCAACATTACGCCATCCCACTCCTCATATGGTGATCTGTTATAGGGATTGTTAAGTCTCCTTATGCATGTGTAGGTATGTTTGTAGAGACCGTAACGTGCATTTAGGGACACATGAGCTCTATCAGAGCTGACTGGGGCCCCAGCTGGCCCTCATTAGGAAACATTAAGGTAATGAGAAGTCAGCTTCTTTCCACTGCACCACGTACCATCCACGCGAGGAATGTTTCCTTGATGTGTGTGTGTTCATGTTTTTCTATTGCGGTAGGGACTGAATGCACACCAACTCATGGGGACTCTTGTCACTGTGGGGACCTAAATTGAGGAAATAAGCTTATAAATCATACAGAATGAGTTTTTGGGAAATGTAAAAATGCAGAAAGTTTCCTGTGATACACATGACAGAAAACCTTCTGCATTTTTAAATTTAAAAAAAAAAGTATTCTGTTTCAGGGTAAGGTTGAGTGTAAGGGGATTGAATATACAGTTTAAAAACCATTACATCCGTGGAGAGTCCCTACAAAGATAACAAACAGGATGTCTGTGATTCTGAAACTCAAAGGCCTGTTTGCTCTATATACAGGTCCTTCTAAAAAAATAGCATATTGTGATAAAGTTCATTATATCATTATATCATTATCATTCCATAATGTAATGATACAAATTAAACTTTCATATATTTTAGATTCATTGCACACCAACTAAAATATTTCAGGTCTTTTATTGTTTTAATACTGATGATTTTGGCATACAGCTCATGAAAACCCAAAAATCTCAAAAAATTAGCATATCATGAAAATGTTCTCTAAACGAGCTATTAACCTAATCATCTGAATCAACTAATTAACTCTAAACACCTGCAAAAGATTTCTGAGGCTTTTAAAAACTCCCAGCCTGGTTCATTACTCAAAACCGCAATCATGGGTAAGACTGCCGACCTGACTGCTGTCCAGAAGGCCATCACTGACACCCTCAAGCGAGAGGGTAAGACACAGAAAGAAATTTCTGAACGAATAGGCTGTTCCCAGAGTGCTGTATCAAGGCACCTCGGTGGGAAGTCTGTGGGAAGGAAAAAGTTTGGCAAAAAACGCTGCACAACGAGAAGAGGTGACCGTACCCTGAGGAAGATTGTGGAGAAGGACCGATTCCAGACCTTGGGGGACCTGCGGAAGCAGTGGACTGAGTCTGGAGTAGAAACATCCAGAGCCACCGTGACAGGCGTGTGCAGGAAATGGGCTACAGGTGGCGCATTCCCCAGGTCAAGCCACTTTTGGGCTACAGAGAAGCAGCACTGGACTGTTGCTCAGTGGTCCAAAGTACTTTTTTCGGATGAAAGCAAATTTTGCATGTCATTCAGAAATTAAGGTGCCAGAGTCTGGAGGAAGACTGGGGAGAAGGAAATGCCAAAATGCCTGAAGTCCAGTGTCAAGAACCCACAGTCAGTGATGGTCTGGGGTGCCATGTCAGCTGCTGGTGTTGGTCCACTGTGTTTTATCAAGGGCAGGGTCAATGCAGCTAGCTATCAGGAGATTTTGGAGCACTTCATGCTTCCATCTGCTGAAAAGCTTTATGGAGTTTCGTTTTTCAGCACGACCTGGCACCTGCTCACAGTGACCACTGGTAAATGGTTTACTGACCATGGTATTACTGTGCTCAATTGGCCTGCCAACTCTCCTGACCTGAACCCCATAGAGAATCTGTGGGATATTGTGAAGAGAAAGTTGAGAGACTCAAGACCCAACACTCTGGATGAGCTTTAGGCCGCTATCGAAGCATCCTGGGCCTCCATCACACCTCAGCAGTGCCACAGGCTGATCGCCTCCATGCCACGCCGCATTGAAGCAGTCATTTCTGCAAAAGGATTCCCGACCAAGTACTGAGTACATAACTGAACATAATTATTTGAAGGTTGACTTTTTTTGTATTAAAAACACTTTTCTTTTATTGGTCGGATGAAATATGCTAATTTTTTGAGACAGGAATTTTGGGTTTTCATGAGCTGTATGCCAAAATCATCAGAATTAAAACAATAAAAGACCTGCAATATTTCAGTTGGTGTGCAATGAATCTAAAATATATGAAAGTTTAATTTGTATCATTACATTATGGAAAATAATGAACTTTTATCACAATATGCAAATTTTTTGAGAAGGACCTTGTTTAATAGCCATAATATAATTTTACCATGTAATTTGTTTGTGAGTGCTTTATTTATTTGTTTGACAGGAAGTATTTATAAATACATGCCATGCAGCTGATGCTTCTAGTTAAATTATTTTTGTTATAAATTAATTTATTATTGTTGCTTTATTTTGTGCTCTGCAATTGTAACTTGTTTCACCCTATTGCTATTTTGTTTTATCATAATTGTCAGTGTTCTTAAAAGAGGATATGCTCATGAATGGTTATGTAACATGCATTTTGAGCTCTGTTTATTTGTGTTGATGTTTTGCCAGGTGGATTTGATGAGAAACATTAGCACTATTCCGCAGCCTTTTCTGTACACCAGACATGTTCACTTTCTCAATTTCACAAGGTAAGCAAATGAGGAATTATTTATCTGAATGTATCTGATCAGCTCCCAGATTAAAACACAGCCAAATATTTGCTGCCATTAAATTAGTGATCGGTACAGTGCTCATTCTCTTTTTCTCTTTATTTCTTAGGTTTAGAATAGAACAACCTGTCTACATAAACATCATCAGGGATCCCATTAACCGTTTCCTCTCCAATTACTTTTTCCGTCGTTTTGGGGACTGGAGAGGAGAGCAGAATCACTTGATCCGCACACCCCAGATGAAAGATGACGAGAGATATTTGGTCAGGCTCTTCCTAAATTCTTACTCTTCTTCCTAATGCCTGTTTTTTTCCTGACATTTTATTAATCAGGTATTTCTTAAACTACAGGCACTTTAATGTTCTATGTTTTATTAAAACAAACACATTTTAAATCATGTCAGAAGTTGCGCAAGTGCAGGCACAGATTTAGCAATGGTCATTATGTATTCAGAGTTTTAAAATGGAAATGCTATTTGTTCGTTCAGGGGGGAAAAGACACACAAAAAAAAATATATATATATTTACTGTTGTGGGAAAATTTAACCTCTTAAGCTGCACCCCTTTGTAGTTAAAGAAATACCCAATTAGGCACAGAAACTCAATCCTATTAAGCACACTTTCACATGCTCTTTGTTAATCTTGTGCACTAACCCTTGTTTTGCTGGTTCCTATAGGGATGCAGCCTCATTTAGTAAAAAAACGCAGGTTCAAAGTGATGTGAAGGGTTTACTGTAGTTTAGTGTACCATAGATACATACAATAAGACTAGTAATTTTACCTATGCAATCAGATAGAAGTTGTACTTGCATGCATACAAGTTTACATAGAAAATAAAATGGCAGCGTGACCATCAAGTGACTTGACTTGCGGACTTTATTTCCCCTTGGTAATGAACTTGTTGCACAAAGAGTGGGTGAAGGAGTTTGGCTGTATGTTTGGAAATTAGCTCAGACAATGTGAGCAGAATGTTCAGGAATTGATTAGTCATGCTAGCTTTTTTAGTCAATTGTGTTGCTAAATGCTCTAACCTCTGATTTGGATTTGAAAAAACTACAAGTGCTGCAACTGAAAACAGTCATATGAAAACTTGGCATTGCTTTAAGAATTACATCAGTCGATTAAGGGTTGTGACAGAATTATGGCTCATATCTGTTATTCATAAAACATAAATGGCCAGTTTCCCAGACACACATTAATCTGGAACATTAACTGGGACTTTGTCTTTATCAAGTTACTAGTTAAAGGGATAGTTCACCACAAACATGAAAATATGATGTTGACCCCCAAGGCATCCAAGATGTAGGCGTGTTTGTTTCTTTAGTAGAACACAAATGAAGATTTTTAACTCCAACAGCTGCTTGTATAATGCATGTCCATTTTTCTATGAGAACCACGGCATTTCGATATATTGCACAGCCCTACTTTCCAACACTGAAAGTGCCAACAGTGGTCACATACACTGTCAAAAAAAAATAAAAAATCAAATTTGTACCTTTTAAGGTACAAGTGGCTGTCACTGGGGTGGTACCCTTAAGGGTACATTTTTGTACCTCTAAGTCAGGGATAGGAAAGTTCTGCCCTAGAGATTTGATATCCTCCAGAGTTTTTCTCCAACCCTTCTAAGCCACCACAGTATAAAACTTGTGACTCCCAGCATGCATTTCAGCATTAATTAGGTCACCATTGTTGAGATTCATATGCTGATTCTTGATATCTATGTGCATCTATACGTTCCCCCTTTAGAATGTTTTTAAAAATCAATATTTAAAACATCTGATCTGTGACAAGCAAGTATTGTTGGTGAATATTATTTATTATTGTTTAGTCAAACATTATTCTTCCTGTTTTGAGCAATTATATGTTTTGTTTACACTTTAACAAAAACCACAAACCGAGGAAAACAATGGTATAACTGTACCCTAAGGACCAATTTAAAGGTACAGTTATACGTTTTGTTCCCCAGGGAGCGATACACACACATACACATCACGTGTTTGTGTTATTGGTTTGGTTATTGACTCAAAAAGTTATGTGGTTCCAAGAACTATGATGATAGATTTTAAAATGAATGGGAATACTAATGAACACTTTTTTTTTTTCTTGCTTTATAGATTTTAAAATGTTGCAAGCTGACTTTAAATAAAATTTAAATCCATATCATACGACTACATAAAAATGTTATATATATATATATATATCCTCCAACACTAACCATTACAATTTAATCGTTTTTATGATTTGTAATCTTAAAGGAATACACATGACAGACAGTAGCAGTTATGTTCTGATAGGAGTTAAATTTAGCTAATGAGAGACTACAATAAATATAATCAGACCTTGGCAATATAGAACATAACCTCTTCTTAAGATCCTCTCTCTTCCTGGAGGCCTGGTTAACCACATCTCGTTTTTTTTTATAGTTTAGGATTACTGTGGCTTGTGATCTATCTCTCACTAAACATATCTGTTTGCTTGATTTATGTGTCTGTAATAGCTGAGCCCTTTCAGGAATGAGTCTTCAGATGGTATGCTATTGAAGTTTCATTTTGAAACTTTCCATTTGAATTTAATTTAATTATAATAATCTGTGACGTACTTGGGGATCCCCCCACAATCTGCATGGATGTGCACACCCACATACACACAATTTCAGATACATAAATTCACCAGCACAAACACATTTGCATTACAACTGGACACTGTAAGGTAATTTGATATTGCAGAGTCCTATATGTTTGAAGCAAGCGATTTTTATAAAGTGTGTGTTAGTGTTCCTTTTAACAATTGGTGTCTTTGTGTGAGTATGTTTGCTAGGTGGCTTAGTTCAGTGGCCCAGTTTGGACAGCCCTCTGGTGTGAAAAATACTCAAGACACAGTGTGAAAAAGATATACCAATTGGCAATTTTTTTTAATTTTTTAAAAAGACTATTATGCTTATTATATAAAATGTACACTATAGCTTTGAAAAGAGTGGGGTCTATGTTTTTGAAATAAATCTCATATGCTAATTATATTTATGCATTTATTTGATCAAAAATACAGTAAAGACATTGATATTGTGAAACATTATTACCATTAATAATAACTGTTTTCTCCTTTTTATATATATTTTAAAATGTAATTTATTCCTGTAATGGCAAAGCTGAATTTTCAGCATCATTACTCCAGTCCAGTCTTTAGTGCCACATGATCTTTCTGAAATCATGCAGATTTGCTTATCAAGAACCACTTCTTATTATGTTGAAAATGGTTGTGCTTATTAATATTTTTTTAGGGAACTATGATATTTTTAAGATTTTTTGATGAATAGAAAGTTGAAAAAATAATAATAATAATATTATATATATATATATATATATATATATATATATATATATATATATATATATATATATATATATATATATATACAGTCTTGTTCAAAATAATAGCAGTACAATGTGACTAACCAGAATAATCAAGGTTTTTAGTATATTTTTTATTGCTACATGGCAAACAAGTTACCAGTAGGTTCAGTAGATTGTCAGAAAACAAACAAGACCCAGCATTCATGATATGCACGCTCTTAAGGCTGTGCAATTGGGCAATTAGTTGAAAGGGGTGTGTTCAAAAAAATAGCAGTGTCTACCTTTGACTGTACAAACTCAAAACTATTTTGTACAAACATTTTTTTTTCCTGGGATTTAGCAATCCTGTGAATCACTAAACTAATATTTAGTTGTATGACCACAGTTTTTTAAAACTGCTTGACATCTGTGTGGCATGGAGTCAACCAACTTGTGGCACCTCTCAGCTGTTATTCCACTCCATGATTCTTTAACAACATTCCACAATTCATTCACATTTCTTGGTTTTGCTTCAGAAACAGCATTTTTGATATCACCCCACAAGTTCTCAATTGGATTAAGGTCTGGAGATTGGGCTGGCAACTCCATAACATTAATTTTGTTGGTTTGGAACCAAGACTTTGCCCGTTTACTAGTGTGTTTTGGGTCATTGTCTTGTTGAAACAACCGTTTCAAGGGCATGTCCTCTTCAGCATAGGGCAACATGACCTCTTCAAGTATTTTAACATATGCAAACTGATCCATGATCCCTGGTATGCGATAAATAGGCCCAACACCATAGTAGGAGAAACATGCCCATATCATGATGCTTGCACCTCCATGCTTCACTGTCTTCACTGTGTACTGTGGCTTGAATTCAGAGTTTGGGGGTCGTCTAACAAACTGCCTGTGGCCCTTGGACCCAAAAAGAACAATTTTACTCTCATCAGTCCACAAAATGTTCCTCCATTTCTCTTTAGGCCAGTTGATGTGTTCTTTGGCAAATTGTAACCTCTTCTGCACATGCCTTTTTTTTAACAGAGGGACTTTGCGGGGGATTCTTGAAAATAGATTAGCTTCACACAGACGTCTTCTAACTGTCACAGTACTTACAGGTAACTCCAGACTGTCTTTGATCATCCTGGAGGTGATCATTGGCTGAGCCTTTGCCATTCTGGTTATTCTTCTATCCATTTTGATGGTTGTCTTCCGTTTTCTTCTACGTCTCTCTGGTTTTGCTCTCCATTTTAAGGCATTGGAGATCATTTTAGCTGAACAGCCTATCATTTTTTGCACCTCTTTATAGGTTTTCCCCTCTCTAATCAACTTTTTAATCAAAGTACGCTGTTCTTCTGAACAATGTCTTGAACGACCCATTTTCCTCAGCTTTCAAATGCATGTTCAACAAGTGTTGGCTTCATCCTTAAATAGGGGCCACCTGATTCACACCTGTTTCTTCACAAAATTGATGACCTCAGTGATTGAATGCCACACTGCTATTTTTTTGAACACACCCCTTTCAACTAATTCAACTAATTGCCCAATTGCACAGCCTTAAGAGCGTGCATATCATGAATGCTGGGTCTTGTTTGTTTTCTGAGAATCTACTGAACCTACTGGTAACTTGTTTGCCATGTATCAATAAAAAAATATACGAAAAACCTTGATTATTCTGGTTAGTCACATTGTACTGCTATTATTTTGAACAAGACTGTATATATATATGTATGTATTCGTGCCAGCCCACTCTGTTGTTCAGCAAGGCCATTTCTCTGAAAAAACACTGTTTTTGTGCGAGGTATGCTGGCAGACCTTCAAAGCTGTAGTACTGCCATGTTTACTAATGACAAAAAACATTAAAGCTGCACTGCGTGTGTGTGTTCATGCTTTTCTACCCTGGTGGGGACTTGACTGCACACTGAATCATGGGGACTTGTGTCACTGTTGAGACGTTAAATTGAGGTCCACGTGAGGAAACAAGCTTACAAATCATACAGAATTCGATTTCTGAACATGTAAAAATGCAGTTTTGTGTGATGGGTAGGTTTCGGGGTAGGGTCAGTGTAAGGGGATAGTATATACAGTTTGAACAGTATAAAAACATTACATTCATTAAGAGAGTCCCCACAAAGATGGTAAACTAGACGTGCATGTGTGTGTGTATGCATAGGAAGTGTAAATCATCCAGCGTCTTGTTTCTCTGGCAGACTGACGACTTGTCTCCTATCGTATCCTATCATCTCGTTTTGTCTCAAATCATCTCGTCTAATCTCTGCTTTGCTCAGACAGTGGTCAGTATTAATATAGCCAAGCATCATGTATGCAGTAACCAGTATTATTTGCTTTTTTTTTTCTCTCTAGTGTTTTCTAGACTAAAAAAACGTTTCTTTCGTGTGAGGCAGAGCATGTTGCCTGGTCCATCTGGAGGTACTTTAGGGGTAAATGGCAATGGCTGTGTTCTAGGTGCTTAGTGAAATGGCCACCTTGGGACTGAATCAAGAACACAAGGCCAAATAAGTGTGTCACCTGAGCTGAAGTGGGTCCTTCTAGAGAGAGAAACACTGGCCGGTTTTACTGCTCGGGATGTTTGCCAGAAGTACACGATTTGCTGTAACTTTTTATATGTAATTTCATATATCCAAAAAGACTGTTTGTTACTCTTTTTTCCCCCTCCACTCCACCAAACAGCATCTTCCACCTCATTGAAGTTGTTTTTAATTGTTACTTTTAAATGTCTGGCGCAGCTTTAAGGCATCATTATCTCTTCAGGGCTTGAGTATGCTGTTCTTTAAGTTGCTGCGTAATTGCTGATCTGTTAGAGGATGACATTTCTGTTCCTTTTGTTCCCTGCAGAAATTTGCCCTTTTGATCATCTGGCTTTCTGTACTTAAATACTTGTTTCCTTTTTATAAACTTAAAAGTCAACGGAAGCCCAAATGGGACATTACTTGTTTTTCTTTCAGCAATAGCATCTGTGCGTTCAAAGTGCATATCCATCAGAGTTGTATGTGTGTCCATTGGCGGAGTGGAGATGTGGATGAAAGGACATTGATGCGCACTTGGCTTTTAGACTCCATTCAGATACACATAGAGTGAGTATTGTTAAAGGAACTGGCCCTCCTGGAGCTCCACTGCTTTGAAGGAATCGCCAGTGCATCAGCTTGATATTGTCAACAAATGAACACGTTTAGAGAACAGTGAAAGCAAGCTAAACACAGCAATCTAGTTTTATTTTGTTTAGTTTTTGTTGCTTTAGTTCCCAGGCATAAGTGAATTAAGTTTCTCCAGAATTCTGTGCATGTTTTGGTATATTATATACAGCTAATAACGTTTTAAGCAATGTTTTTTTTTTCTTCTTCATTGCTTATATCTAATATAAATATACAAATATAATGACAAGATATCAAGCTTTTGTCCAGTCAAATGTTTGACACATATCTTAAAAACCTTTTTATCTGAATGCTTATGCTTTAATTAATTTAATATGATTTTACTGTATTTAAATTTAGTGTAAATGGTTACAGTTTCCACTGTATGTTAATATCTTAAACTGTTTAAAAAAGAATCCCAGGATGCACCTGTGTAACAAATAGCAAATTTGGAGAAGCTAAGATATAATGCAATTTTGCTTTATGTATCCTTTATCATGTATAATAAAAATATGTATCCTGTACAGATTTTATAAATTGCTCAAAAAAAGCATTTGGAATGTGGAACAAGTATTTTAGAAAGTGAAAGTACAGAATTTGGGAGAGGGACAGTTCTTAAAAAATAAAAAATAAAAATAAAAGCCAGTTAACTCTTATTCAAAATGAAGGGAAAACCAGCTTAAAATGAGCAAGACTGCCAAGATAATGTGTGTGCAGTTTAAGCATATTTAAATTGCACCATTTGGAGGGGTCAAAAAAAACTGGAGAAACTATCAGAAACATTAATAATCGAAAGTGGCTGATAATTAAAAAGCATTCATGCTTTTAATGGTCAGGATATAAAAATAATCCCAGTAAATTTCTAAAATCTTTCGGACCGTACAAGATGTATTGCAAATGGGTTTCACCTTTAAGGGGCCCTTTTAATTTCCTGAATTAGGGCTTAATGAAAGACAGAGAAATAATGTTCACATATCGACTCATACTTGGCATATGTAAAGGCCATTCTACTGTGAAAGATTAATGCTGAAATAACTCGGAGTATGTTTTTCTACCTGCCAGCATGAGGGCCCTTCTCTTCTAGACCCACAGCTTGCATGTGATTCCCCCACCTGGGGCTCATGAAAGGGAAGGAGTGCGTGGAGTCTAGGGCCTCGTGGTTATGTGGTCTTTACTTAACCTCTCTTGTGCACGAGTTAGAGACCAGGCTGTTAACTTGACAAATTGCCCTCTTTTCTAAGAAATGTCATCTTGACCATCTACTTTTCAGCATGTAATAAGTTCGCATGCAGTATAGCAACATTGGCTGTATTGTTATTTTGAGTAAAATTGCATATTGGACATCTTTCACATTTTCCGTTTTTCCATATAATCTATTTACTCATTCATATTGTTCTTTGGTGACTTGATGTATTGTAATCTTGATAATTACACAAGGGAGAAACGCATGTTTTTATCTCAGTCTAAAACAAAACACAATGGTTGTGGTCATATGAGTGTTGGTGGATTGCCTTTACATATTTTCCTTAAAAAGTTCATTATAACTTTTGGGTCAAATAAAGGGATAAGACGCTGCTCTAGTTAATGCACTGGGTCCAGATGAGTGATTGTTTGTGTTTTGGATGTACCATCAGTGCTGACACAACTTTCAGGAGACCGTGTTTCATTGTTTGTGTAAGTGGTGCCCCCTAGTGTTCACTAGAACTGAATGGCAGTACTTTTGATGCTACAGTTATAATTTAAAGCATGTAGTCCAGTGAAATTGACAATGTCTATGATTTATAGTCACATTGAGTTGTTGCTTCGTTTGCTTTTTTTTTTTTGTCTCAATATGCTGCTTTCTTTTTTGCTGTAGCTTTGTCTGTCTGACTCATTTCTCCTTTTCTCCACTGCAGGACATTAACGTTTGCATCATGGAGAACTACCCTGAGTGCTCCAACCCACGCCTCTTCTACATCGTTCCATATTTTTGTGGACAACACCCTCAGTGCAGGTAATTATAAGTTTATGACCCATCATTTAGGTATTAAAGTTGATGAGTTAGTACGTAGAATTTACAAGTGGACATGTCCCTACCAATATGCAGTGATGCTGAATTTTATCTAGCAATAATTTTGATTGAAAACAATAAAAAATATATACTTACAGTGCCTTGCGAAAATATTCGGCCCCCTTGAACTTTGCACGTCCAATTTTTCAGTTTTTGATTTGTTAAAAAGGTTTAAAATATCCAAAAAAATTCGTTCCACTTCATGATTGTGTTCCACTTGTTGTTAATTCTTCACAAAAAATTACAGTTTTATATCTTTATGTTTGAAGCCTGAAATGTGGCAAAAGTTCGCAAAATTCAAGGGGGCTGAATACTTTCGCAAGGCAGTGTATGTAACCACTGATGTTGTAATTTTGACTTTTTATCTGAAAACATTTACAGAGAAGTCAAAGTAAATGCTTAAGAAAACCTCTCTCTTTCAAGGACGTGCATTTAGCAAGAGTAATGTTTGAAACGCAGCCTACGTACACTGTTCAGTTAAAAGATTAAGTTTACCCTCTTCAACTTTAACCTATTATTGTAAAACTGAATGTATGATGCAAACTGTTAGGTCAAATATCTGCAAAATCAAAAACAAACTAAAAATAAGAGTGCGTGGTTGGTTTATCTTTCAACCAAATGCGCCTGAAAGTTGTGTTGGTTACAACAGTAGATAAAGTTGCACTTTTTTTCTTGTTTTGTTTTTCAGAATCACCATTGGTTCAGTCAATTTTGATATTAAAATAAACTGATGTGTAGTGAGCAATCGTTCTCTCACCCCCCCAAAAAACTGTGTAATTCACAGTATCAATATATCATATAGGTTATTACATTATGTATGTACTCTGATGCTGATGAGAGACTACAATCCTTAATGTCAATCCTTGAATAAAGGTTTTTTCCTTCCTTTTACGTTCCCACTAATGTCAAAATCAAACCTACGCCCTAGGTATTTTTATAATACACTTGAAAGATAGGTGATATTATAGAGTTAAATAGCTGTATTTTAATCTTGCAGATTTATTACTCAGCAGTTTCACTTGCCCGCCAGTTTTTCTTTCTTCTGCAATCTATGAAACACAAAAGATTATAATTTGAAGAATGTTGGCAACCAAATAGCTATAGTTCCCTATATTGACTTTCCATTGTAAAGACAAAAATACAATGGATGTCAATGAGAACTGAAACAGAGTGCTACTCTCTCCGAGGAAGGCATAACACGTAGGAGAGTGCAGCCATGAAATAAAGGCTTTTTTTAAAAAGAGTTAGGAATTAAAAGTGTGCCATGGTCACCCTAGCTTTGTTGTTGGATACCGAAATTGTTTAGTTACCAACATTCTTCAAAATATTTTCTTTTGTGTGATTTGCAGAAGAATGAGAGTCATAGAGGTTTCTGGTTTCACAAAGAATCTCTTTGGTTAAGCAAACTGAAAAATAGATAATTTTCATGTCAAATAATTATATTCTTTGTCTGCTACAGAGAGCCTGGAGTTTGGGCTTTGGAAAGGGCCAAACAAAACGTTATAGAGAACTTCCTTCTTGTGGGAATTCTGGAAGAGCTGGAGGATGTATTGCTCCTGCTGGAGAGACTCCTACCTCACTACTTTAGTGATGTCCTAACCATCTACAAGAGTCCAAGTGAGTTTTATTCCATTTGTTTGAATTCAAATGATATATGAATAAAATATGAATAAAAATGAAAGAGCAATTTTAAGGCTAATGAGAACATTCAAAACCATATTTAAATCATGTGGGAAGGTTTTGGAAAATTAAACATCTTTAAACAGATGTGCCAAATTATTTTTGGCAATTTTGAATTGGATACTGTAGCTTTCTCTGTGGCTCATAATTTAGTCAATCTGATTTCCCTGCAGCATTCTGGAAGATGGGGAACCTTACAGGCACAGTAAAGAAACACATGCCGACTATAGAGGCCCTGCAGGTGCTTTACCAAAGGATGAAGTACGAATATGACTTTTACAACTTCATTCGTGACCAGTTCCATCTAACTAAGAAGAAAATCGGCCTTAAGTCCGCCTCCCAGAACTCGGCTCATGAGCCTGACTTCCTCCGTGAGCTTGCCCTCAGGACCCATGAGCCTTTGGAAGAGGAGGACGAAGAGGAGGAAGAGGAGGACATGGGGCAAGAGGATGCCAACATCTGGTTGGTTCAGCCCTGAGAAATAGCCATGGAGGTGTAGTCATGGCAGATATCTCATAAGCTTGATGTCTACTTCCAAACAGGAGGTAGGGTCAACATTCCCAGGTGAAAATTGGGTGTGTAATAGTGATCCCCGTGTTTTTAACGGGACGGCCCTTCGAGACACTCTCAAGAGGAGCACAAAGGGGTCTGAAAAGTTATTTAAGGAACTAACAATTATGACAATGATTTTGATCATGTTTGTGTAATTGAGAAGTTGGTTGTGGTCATTTCCTGGTGAGATGATACACAATTGGAATTACAGGGATGTTGTTGGACTGTCAAAATGAAGGGAAGAACTAATTGTGGTATGGCAAAATGAGATGCCGTGGAAGAAGATTTTCAGGCGCAACTCCTGTTCAAGTGGAACCTGGGTGACCTCTGACTCAACCCATACCTTCACACACAAACACATTCAGACTACGCAAAAGAGGCAAGTGAAGATCACAACAAAGTGCCAAACCTGTGAAAAGGATTACTGCAAGATATAGTTGTAATCAAAATAAACAACTCAAAACACCAATCAGATATCAATCAATCAATCCACTTTATTTATATAGCGCTTTTACAATGACGATTGTTTCAAAGCAGCTTCACAGAGTTAAACAGAACAATATTGCAACAAAATATTGAGATATGATCCTCATCACTCAATTCCTCCTCTGGTTTTAGAAACATGATGCAACTCTGTGCCAGAATTTCAGTCCAAGGTTCTTTTTATATTGTACATGCAAGGGGTTGTACAATAAATCAAAAACTTTTGAATGTCTGGAAGATGTCAAATGCAGCACACTGTTCATTTAAAGGTGCCCTAGAAGGATTTGAAACAATATGTTAAATTGTTCTCTGATATCTACATAGAGGCTATGTGGCTTATTTAAGGGCAAAAATTGTCCAGATACAGTTTTACAGGTCCATTTACAACCCTATAAATTAATGTAATGCTCTGTTTTTGCCTTATTTGGAAGGGTCATGAATATTAATGTTGAGCTCTGCTCTGATTGGCTTATTTCAGCAGCTCACAGCAGTTCAGTTGTTCAACAGAGCGACTTGTGAGTCCTGACAGAACACAGACCGACTGAACAACACTAAGCAAAACATCTCAAATGGAGATTGATAAAATGCAGCTTACTTGTTTATTGGTGTTTTCAGATCATCCGTGCGCGAGAAAGAGCTCGCGTTCGTGTGGTTGCCAGATTTCAGTAATTTAAATCCCCCAAACAGAGCTTTTCTATGAAAAGAAAACATTCAGTGTTTTACCTAAACATGTCCAATCTGGCAACCATACGCACGCAAGCTCTCTCTCGCACACGGACGATCTGAAAACACCAATAAACAAGTAAGCTGCATTTCAGCAATCTCCACTTGACATGTTCTGCTTAAAATGTCATTCAATCAACATTTTTTGCACGTATTATTGCACGTTTGTATAACGTTAGTCACAATGTAGTCTAATGTTACGCAGTGACTGTGATGTACTCTGAACAAGCATGCAAAAACATCATAGGCCTGCTTCAGTTCTCAAAAATATAAATATATAACTTATATTTTTACAAAATGAATAGCCTTGTCAAATGACTGTCGTTTTAATTTATATGGTGGAAAAGCTGACGTTAGGCACACTATTTAGTTTTGTATTGTACTTGCTGTTTCCTGTTGTTACTGCATCTTGCGTTATCTAGACAATGCTGTCTCTCTGAAGCCCCTTTCACACTGCACGTCGGATCCGCTATATTCCCGGAACATTGCCGGGTCGCCTTCTGTGTGAAAGCAACCACGTCCCGAAATTGATTACCGAATTCGACCCGGGTCGGGGACCTAGTAATATTGTGTTATTCGACCCGGGACGAGCGCTGTGTGAACAAAAGCCGAAACTAATGCCGCAACGTGTACGTAGTTATCGTGCGACTCCTAGAGCTTGTTTTTTCAATAATACAACCCTGCAGTGCCAGAAGAGCTAGTCGGCGTTTTAAACGCAGAGAGTGTTCGTATACAAAAGAAACTAAAATTAAACAAGCAGAAATGTGTGCAAACTGGACACAAGTCCAGACCACGGAGCTCCTTACTATCCGCGCTGAAGCTGAGATCGCTCGCCATTATCCGTCACATCAGGATGTCACGTGTCAACTCGACCCGGGACTGTTAAGCGTTGTGTGTGAAAGCGCACATATTACGGTATTTCGCTGGCAGTGTGAATGGACCAAATCTAGTGGCCCGGGAACAAATGCCGGGGTCGCATTATCCGTGTATTTGCCGGAATCGCAGTGTAAAAAGGGGCTTAAGAAACTTTTCAATTTAATCAGAAATTGTTTAAACAGTCAATAAATGGATAAATCACTACTGCTTGCAGAAATACAGATGCCCTTTTCTTCAGTTTAAGACCCTGAGCGAGGCTTGCTTGAAATGGGCCGAACAAACGAACGATTTGTTGTGGTATCCGATTATAATAAACCTCAACCATGACTGTTGACATACAAGTCCTCATGTCTACTGCACAGACTGGATCATCATGTGTGTCCGAGCTGCGGTTTTTGCGATCCTCAAGCGTTGTTAGATAATTTGCTCATTTCCGACTGACAATGCACATGATTGGACAGATGCAAATGTTGGGGGCGTGCATATAAATGATCCCCAAGGCTTGCGTCACAGTTGGGTTTATGTTGAGAAGCACTTTTTTTTCCGTGGTGTTTTTGATTTACAAGATTTACATAAGAAGTAGGAGGCAATGGTGTTTGAGACTGTTTGAGATTTCGGCCCCCTTGATTTCTCAGAGCATGTGATGTCCATGTACTGAGCTCTTATTATTTTACTATGGCAAGGTTAATTCAATTTTTCATTCTAGGGCACCTTTAAAATGTTTAACGTGGCTCTTAAACATTTTGTTCGCCTTGACAGTGTCATCTGTTTTGTTCAATCCTCGCTTAAAATCTGGCTCTTAAATTTCATTTGATACGTGATGTACTAAACACACCTGAAGTAAGAGTTCACCCAAAAAATGAATTGTAATGATTTTTAAGCACCTATTCAATTTAGTCCTAGTCTGCATTGCTCAGCAGTGTATATTGTAAAACTACTGGGATATAAAATAATAGCCAGCTAGTAATGATCAGAGCACAGGAAAACAAGGTTTCAAAAAACAAAGAATGCTAAAATGTGTGGGAATATGAGTTTGTAAATTGTGTTTTAAACCCATATATATTACTAAATCATTATCATGCTGCTCCGCAGATCAACACCTGTTCCTAGTGTGTTTTCATTAAAGAATGGCTCTTGTATTCATACAGGTCAGGCTCATGGAGCATTTCTGTTCAACTATACTGGTAAAGTGAAACGATTAATACATGACTAAATAGATGCTATAGCTACAAGCTCTCACAGAATTTAACACTTTCCTCCTAAACTTGCCAGTTAAGTATATACATTTGTGTATGTACTTGTTTTGTGTTATATGTGGATTTTTATATTGTTTAATTTATTGTACAGTATTTTGATGATTGCATTCCATGTACAAATCTCAGGAAAAATAGAGAGCAGATATATTTTTGTTTTTTTGACATCTAACAGCTGGCAAATATTAAAGCATCTGATACCTAAAGGTTACTTAAGGACAGCTGGAGTGGCTATTTGAATACCCAAAGTGAATGAAAATGGCTAACATTACAAATTAACTGCACCTTTACTGGGAAAGCTCTCAAAATAAAAGCATTTTAACAGCAGTTGTTGTTTGTAAGGACTTCTTCATGTGTATGAAAATATGTATGCTTTAAATTATAAATGTTATTAAAATCATTCAAATTTGATATTTTTAAATTACTTTATTACTGTATAAGGATTATTATGTTTTTTACTATTTATTTAAGACTTGGTTGTGTTTGTGAATGAATTATCGGACCCCGTTGTTTGTAACAAAGCAAAGAGAATAACCATTCACTACCATAGTAGGGAAAAAATACTATGGTGAATGGTTGTTCTCTCTGCTTTGTTACAAACATTCTTCAAAATACATATTTTTTTGTGTTCAGTAGAACAAAGAAACTAATACAGGTTTGGAACAACTTGAGGGTGAGTAAATTATGACAATTTTCATTTTTGGGTGAATTATACCTTAAAGGCATAAATAAGAACGTCTCTGGACCATCATAGCACAGCAACACGTCATTAAAAAATAATAGACACGTCAAGGCATGGACTCCACTAGACCCCTGAAGGTGTGCTGTGGTATCTGGCACCAAGATGTTAATAGCAAATCCTTTAAGTCCAGTAAGTTGACTTGTAATATCAGACTGGTTTGTTCCGTACATCCCACAGATGCTCAATTTGATTGAAATCTGGGAAATTTGGAGGCTAAGTCAACACCTCAAACTTCTTGTGCTCCTCAAACCATTCCTGAATCATTTTTGCTTTGTGGCAGGGTGCATTATACTGCTTAAAGAGGCCACAGCCACCAGAGAATACCGTTTCCATGAAAGGTTGTACATGGTCTGCAACAATGCTTAGGTAGTAAGTTGTACGTGTCAAAGTAATCCACATGGATGGCAGGACCCAAGGTTTCACAGCAGAACATTGCCCAAAGCATCACACTGCCCTCCACCAGCTTGCCTTCTTCCCATAGTGCATCCTGGTGCCATGTGTTCCCCAGGTAAGCGACAAACACCCCCAGCCATCCACATAATATAAAAGAAAATGGGATTCATCAGACCAGGCCACCTTCTTCTATTGCTCCGTGGTCCAGTTCTGATTCTCTCGTGTCCACTGTTGGAGCTTTCGGTGCTGAACGGGGGTCATTATGGTCACCCTGACTTGTCTGCGGCTATATGCAGCCCCATACTCAAACTGCGATGCGCCGTATATTCTGACACCTTTCTATCAGAACCAGCATTAACTTCTGCAGTAATTTGAGCTAAAGTTTGTCTGTTTGATTTGACCACACGGGGAAACCCTCACTCCCTATGTGGATCAATGAGCCTTAGCCACCCATGACCCTGTCGCCAGTTTACCACTAGAGCTGGGCGATATGGAGAAAAAAACATATCGATATATATTTTGCTATATCTCGATATCTTTACAGGAAAACTACAACAAACACAAATATGCCAAATATCAGTCTTTTTTATTGAAGTTCAGAGGTAGTCAGTTCATGTAGAAACAAAATGCTTTTGCGACATTTAAAAAAAAAAGTAAAACTCCCTGATTACATAAATAATAATTTAACTGTAAAATAAAAGAACATAGCCTTCTTTTCATTCATTTCATGCTTTCAAAAGATGAATCAAAGACTCCTTTTTTACAGTTAAAGTAAACATTTTGCAGAAAGATGGGGGCATGACTGAGATATAAATAAAATGATTTTGTCATAACCACTTCCTGTTAAATTTGTATCAAAATTCAAACAGTATAGGTCTAGATGTCGCGCTCTTACTAAAGCGTGACTGAGCGCCTCATCATGCGGATCATGTACACATGAGGCGAGCTTCCCTTCTTTTCCAGTTACAGAACGAAATATGAATGTCAGAAGGTAGGCTATATTATAAAGTACAACTTACAGAAGAGCACTGCGTCTCATAGGACACCCGGGATGTCGAGTTTTTCCCTCTTGGTTAAAACAGACCTATTCACCATAATCCCGTGATAAAGATGACAAAATAATAACGATATTGCAATCATTTTTTAAATGTTTTCAAATAGCCTAATATGCGATCATTTTGACCTTTTAACCGAAAACCATGCGATCAGTTAGACACAAATCATAAACTGACACGATTGCGACTGCGAGTGAGTCTCGCACAAATTGTGTCAATCCCTGACTGTGGGTGAAACTTGTGATTTGAACAATAATGCACATTAATATTTCTTTATAAATTTTAGCAAGCAGTTGTGTTAGAAGGGAAATCATGGTCTCTAAACTAAGTCTTAAACAATGCACACGCTTGTCAACATGGTCAATAATCCAAAACTGGTTGCGGATGCGGACGCCGCGAGTTGGGTATAAACGGAGGTCGGAGCCAGCTGCAAATGGGTGGGTCAGCAGCAAGTGGGTGGAGCTTTAGCCGCAAGTGGGCTGTACAAACTGCCAGAGGATTTTGATTGGTTTATATTGAGTAACCTGTGTATAGCTATTGGTTGGTGGCAGTAACGTAAGTTGTTGAGATCCATCAGAAAACAAAGAAAGAAGAAAACACTTTCACATGTTCATCATCGTTAAATTGAAGGGGTAAGCTTGTTGTTAATTTTGTTTAGTTTAGTAAAAATGCATTATAAGTTGTGAAAAAGTACATATAATGGTGTTTGTACAGTGTTTTTAGTCTTTAAAAAGAATAAGGGTAAAGTGTATCCAAATTATTTCTGTAGTTTTTTTTTTAGTAGCACACACAAATTACAAAATCTGTAACATTCATTTCTACAATTTGCTCTCGATCATGGATTTTGAAGACCATAAGAAGGTATTATGGAGTGTTTATGGAGGTATTAAGCAGTTTAATGTTTGTAATTTTGTAGTCAATTAGGTTTTTTTGTATTGACTAGTCTTTACTGTAATTTGTGATCAATTTAATGCATCCTTGTATTCAAATAATGCTGTACTGCTAATAATTAATAAAATTATTAATTAAAAAGTAATGGATAATTGTAAAAAAAAAAATTATTCTAATCCAATTTCAGAAGAATGCTCTTAGCCTGACAAGCCAGACCCACATCAAGATGTCTGGTCTGGAAACTGACCATTGACAGCTCAATGTGAGGGGCGGGATAAACGGTTGTCTTTCCAATTCCCTCTGCACGTGATAGGATAGTGCTACACCAACCAGAGCAACGAAGGTGAAACAGAGCTCGTTGATAGATTAAACATTCACCGTATCCGGTCAGCAAAACTCAGAACACATCTTCCCTTTTTAAGAATGACTTCAGTGCCGTTCTCTGTTCTTTTCTCAGAGAAAAGCTTAACTCCAAGTCTTCCAGAGTCGTGGTCAAACCTGATTTGTAAGACCGCCATTCACCAGTTTCTGTGTTTACTAGAAGCACGCAAATGCAACTCGGCCGTCGTCATTATGGCCCCGCCCACCGACTCTATACACGATGTGATTGGCCCGGCAAGAGTTAGGGGAATACAGCTCAGAAGGTTTATTGAGAGTTGTTGGACGATACTTGCGGGCAGATTAAATTTGCTGCCGCTAGGGTGCGTCTAGATTTCTAGGCTAGAATGCTCTGCACTTCTCCCTGAAACCTGTGGCAATACAAAAATACACTATGCTGGGTTTCTAATCATGTAACTATAATATTGCTCAGCTAATTTTAAATTACTTAATTTTTACTAGATACAATTTTAGCAAGGTATGCATAATCAATTTGAATAATGATTTAAAATGTGTGTATAATATTACAACTTGAATCCACTTATATTTTTCTTTAAGTATGTGCAGTTAAGAGATGATGACCCTCCATCTTGCTTCATCTTCAAGTAGTTGAATAATGTGCTGTTTAACTTTTTTAACGGCCTGTGCTAATTGTTGCTATCTTTTCAGTTATCAGGAGTGTTGCTAAAGAACATATTGCTTGAAGTTGTTCTTGAAGAAGGAGATGCTGCCTACAAGCCCGGCATTGGTTTGCTCTAGGTTCAGTGACATAGTTGGGGGATAAAAACTGAAAAATCAGGCACACTTCTTATGGCTAGAAATAAAATATTGACATTAAAAAATAAAACCCATAACAAGAACAACACTGATTATGTTAAATGTTATGTTACTTTTTTTTAAATTATTTTAAAAATATTGAACGCTCAACTTGTTTGGAGTGCCATTTTGAGTACAAATGCTGAACACTTGGTACATTTTGTGTAAATTGGTGATGAATAAACTAGTTGTTAGTCGAGGTGTGGCATTTAAAAGGAATACTAAAAATAGTAATAAAGTCTAATTTATCTAATTTATGTCATCCCTTGGAGTTCTGGACACCATTCACTCATGGACCTACAGAGCTGAGAAATGATTCTTAATGTTTGTAATTGTTCAATGTCAACATAAACCCTAGTTTATGATTTATTCCCATGATTTTATTCATTAAAAAATAATTTATTCACCCTGAGATTTCAATGTAATATGTGTAATCTTCAGAAGAACATTAATCTGCTATTTTAAAAAAAAATGCAGTAAAGATGAATGGTGGTAACAACAACAAAAGTTTACATTAGCCAACTGTTTTTCATGCATTTACACATTACAGCCTTGAATTTAAAACAGCATCACTAAGTATGGCAAAAGGTGTAAGTGACTTCATCATTTACATTGAGTATAGCCTACTGTCTAGTACCACTAAATGTAAACGATGAAGTCACGTCGAAAGCCAGTCTGGACACACGATAATAACAAAGACGTAAGAAATTAAACCATGATATAGAACCTGATATTTAATGGTCTCATTTCATTACTGTCGCTACTTCCTGCCTCTCTCATTCACCGCAGTCCTTGGCCTCAACGACGCTTGGGGATTTCTCATAGACTGAAAAGGATTTCCACACACATTTGTGAAATCCCTCCTACTCGCGGCATAAGCCCCTCCCACTTGCATATTTGTCAAATCCCTCCTACTTGCAGCATTTGAAGCACATGTTGGAGCTGCAGTTTTGGAGATGCTCTGAACCAGTCGTCTAGTCATCACAATTTGGCCGTTGACAAACTCGCTCAAATCCTTACACTTGCCCATTCCTGCTTCTAACACGTCAACTTTGAGGACAAAATGTTCACTTGCTACCTATTATATCCCACCTAATAACAGGTGCCGTGATGAAGAGATGATTCACTTCACTTTCAGTGGTTATAATGTTATGCCTGGTCGGTGTAGGCCAAGCCAATGGTTCACAGCCTTATTTCCAAATCAATATTGCAAGGACCACTACGTGAATATATTGACCTGTGTTCATGCAGAAATATGATGTTATAGCAATCAGTGATTCGAGAGCACACATGGGCTACACGGTTTGTTTGGGCATCAATAATAACATACTCAAGCGTCGCCTACTTAATGTATGACTCCTGCATGTTACTGTAAGCATCTTTACCTTCATTACAATCGTCATCCACACAAAACTATATTCAGTGAGCAGAGGGCGCTTTTTTTCAGTGAGTGTTTGTTTACACATCAATAATGGACATGCATGTGCCTATCGTGTCACTGCAATCGTTTTTACCTTTATTACAACCATCATCCATCAAAACATTTTAGCGCGACACTGGTTTTCTTTAAACAACTGAAAAATGTAGTTTGCGTTCAAGAAGCGGTTGGGTGTTTTAAGCCTCTGTGATCCAAAACAAATCACAGAATAGGCTACGTACAAGAGTGGTAGTTCTTTGTTGTGTTTTTTTTTCAAATTCATATAATTAATATTTTATTTTGTAACATATCAATAAAATTCATGAATTATATTAATATATTAAAATTAAGTTTTCACTGAGGCCCCCTAGTGAGCCACAGCCAACAGGTTAATAATCAACCAACTGATGTCACATATTGACTACTTTGATTATATTTTTATTACCTTTCTGGACATGTGGACAGTATAGTGTGCATAGACTGCATGCTCTGGGACTAAAATATCTTAAGCTGTGTTCTGAAGATGAACGGAGGTCTTACAGTTGTGCAACAACATTAGGGTGAGTCATTAATGACATCAATTAAATATTTGGTGAACTAACCCTTAAAGGTTTTTTTTTTCTTCCAATTTCGTTATATTGTGCACTATGGTTGTGCACTACTGGTCCATCTTATTAAAGCTATACATATGTATTTTTTCGCTGCTAGGGGTCGCCAGCCTCTTTAAAACAATAACAAAGGCATATGATGGAGTTAATTAGTGTGGAATCATGGAAACTGTCACATCAATGGATCTACTTATGTTTATGGGGAAATAATGCGCCTGGATGAGTGAACGCATTCATGTTTTCATGATGTGAAGCAGGGCGCTATTTTTTTAAAAAATATTATTATTATTCAATGCCATGAGAACAATTGAGGCATATTATTGCTCATAGTATCACATAACATTAGCTGCCAGGAAATGAGGAAATTTAAATGTACATGAAGTCCAGTGCTTCTATTAAAGCATTACATGTTTTTTGTTTGTTCCAAGAGGTATACATATAATTTAAAGTAATTTACAAAATGTGAAAAATTTGATTGAGCCCACTTCTTTTTATGTTAATATTTTCCTAATAAAATCAATAACTGTATCATATGTTGTTCTTTGCATTATCTTTCCGAGTAAAAAAGGACATCAAATACACATATTTCTATCATACACTTAATTTTCATGTTTCTAAAACGTTCCAAAATATTCTTGAGTAAATGCAGTGAAAGAACAGATGCAAAATAGTTTCTTTTTCCAGTGCACAATTAACAGGTATGAAAATTAACTTTTTTAACTTATTTTTAAATCTTTCCAAAACATGCTTGGCGGGGTAACTTAAGCAGGGCGCGATTATTGTGAGAAGTAGCATGCGGTTTCATTTGGTTTACACACTAGCACTGAGCTACGTCAGCATCGAACATCATACTGATGATATTATTTCATCGTGTTGAGAAGAGATACATAACATTTAATCGTTTTATGTAGCCTACATTTGCTCACCTGTCTACAAGCATGCAACAACGGCACTCTGTCAAGTCGAAGTTTGTTGAGAAGCTCTCGCCATCTCCGCCAACGCCACGTAGTCCTCTTTTGATTTCTCATTTTGTTCCAAAGTCTGCTTGCAATGGTCCATACCATGGTCCATACATTTGAACGAAACTACAACAGCGTGCCGCTACCTGGCCGCTAGACGTTATGCGTCTGCCAAAAGCGGAAATTGAGGTTAACGCGGATATGACGCCATTGACAGGCGATTTGTCCCGGTTCCGTAATTAAATTCGAAATTTTCTCAAGATTTACAAAAAGTTGGAAACATTTGGGATAAGTACTCAACTAAACAAAGCATATTCTGGCCTAAAGGTTTTTGGGAATTTCACTTTATTATTTACTTTATTGCTATTATTAAAGTTATTGTTGGTTCTGATAGAAAGGTGTCAGAATACACAGTGCATCCTCATAAGTACTACTGCACCTTTAAAGTATCTGCTGCTACCCTGCTAACATTTTTGTGCAAGATTACCACAGCACACCTTCAGGGGTCTAGTGGAGTCCATGCCTCGATGGGCCAGCCCTTGGCAGTAAAAAGGGGACCAACACAATATTAAATGTCATAATGTTATGCCTGATCTGTGAATGTAAAAGATGCAGGTGCTCTGATAAGCTTGGGAAACACTGTCTGCATGTATGTACCACAGTAGTTGGCCAAGGTGTATTTCCCCAAGTTCAACAGAAGTGGGAGGCCTTGCTTCAAGAAACCCTCAGCTATATTGGTTTCATTGGGGTTTTGCTGTGAGCACTCGATAAAGCATCTTAATAATAGTCTTAGTTCAGCTGCAGGATCATTACCATGGCATTTTATTATCGGACGTGTATTCCAAAGGACATATTTTAAACAAAATGATTTTAATGCAAAGATTTAGCTGTTGTATTTTTTTGTTAAGTCATTATCTTGTTTCTAATTACTGACACAATCTTAACTTCATATCTTTAGTCCCAATGTGTGTTTAAATGTACATTTGTAATGTACGAAAGATGTCTGCAAGGTTTGTTTTGAAATAGGCATAGCATTTGCATCAGTGTGGGCATGTGTATTCATGCTTATCTTGGTTTTATAGCAGGGTCAAAGTGCAGTATCCAGCTGTCCACAGGGCATCATTTCTTTTTGTGTTTAGGCCAGCACTGATAACCCAAGGCACTTTAAAAAAAAACACTGTTATAGGTACAGTGGGCAGAAGTTGGAAACTGGAAATGCAGAATGCCTGTAACATAATAAATGAGTGAGGGAATTTGTTGTGTAGGATGTGTAAAGTAGGAGCCCCACTGGAATGTTAAATCACAATGTATTTTTTTGTAACTTTTTTAGTAAGAGCTGGCAATAAACAGTCTGTCCTGGGCCTCCGCCCCTCTGTCTCAGCGAATGAGAGATGCCTGCCTTGCGCCCACTAACCTGGAAAATATTTCCCACCTTTTCCATGAGTGCATTCTCCTTGTGCTGTTCTCTGAAAATGACAGGACATTTAGTATGTACTTAAATCGACAATATCTGTGGCCAATATCATAATTTTAATGAAACCAAAATAAAAATAAAATATTATTTTAGACATACCAGTAATATCATATTTATTAATACGTGACATTCTTTAGACAAATTAGTTGCTATGACAATTGCACATGACTATAGCAAGAAGCTACTACCGCTGCCTATTTGGTCCGAAATCACAAAAAGGTTCAAGAGCTTGAGAAAAAATGGTAAAACATTGCTTATAAAACACAATATGGGACAAAAATTTCAGACAGGAATGTTGTTCCTGGATCAACAAAATACATTGATACTACTAATAAACTCTAATAAACAATACATTCCTCATGTCAAGCAAAGCAAGGGATAACACAGTACAAGATGATTAAAAATAATGAAAATGTTAAATGACAATACAAGCACCTCAACTAAATACAAGTTCTGAAGAAGTATTATAAAATACAGTTATAGTTTACTATGAACAATGCTGATACATTTGGAGATAAACCCTGAGATGCAATTGCATAAAAACAGCTTCATACTAAACAAGGAATCTCATCCCACCGTTAGTAGCTGATGATGAGCAAGAGGTTTCCACTAAAGCTGAGTGTTGCTAATACAGTCAATAAACACCTGTAGATGGTGTTTAAGATCCATAACAGATCAGCGTATCAAAATGTTCATCATTTAACTATGTTCACATTGCTATAATTAATTGAATTTGTAGTCAAAACTACATTTGCATTTCTTAAACTCAAACCATTTAGGAAATGCAAATATATTTTTTAGAAAGGTGCCATCTCGTTTACTTTTCAGGTGTTTTATTTATTAGGTAACATCCAATCATTTTAATATGAATCCACAATCATTTTGCAATGGGGTCAAGTTGGTCATGGATTCTTGGCTTAAAAGGCACTTCCTGTGCTTCATACATCACCACACTTCAAAATTTCGCTATGTGACAGCATGTTAATGGACCTAAATGGTTTGGGCTGAAATGCAAAAATGTAAAACTTAGCGGTTTAAGATAAATGAGGTCCTACCTTGCAGGCTATTACTTATTACTTATCTTACTTAAGATAATACATTTCGGAAGCATTTACAATCAAATATTCCCCCAATGTTTTTCAGTAATTATTCAAACTCGCTCATGCACCACACTAGCCTTGAAATCTAGACGCACCCTAGCGGCAGCAAATTTAATCTGCCTGCAAGTGTCGTCTAGGAACTCTCATTACCTTTCTGAGCTGTATTCCCCTAACTCTTTTGCCGGACCAATCACATCGTGTATAGAGTCGGTGGGTGGGGCCATAATGACGACGGCCGAGTTGCGTTTGCATGCTTCTAGTAAACACAGAAACTGGCGAATGGTGGTCTTTCAAATCAGGTTTGAACACGACTCTAGAAGACTTGGAGTTAAGCTTTTCTCTGAGAACAAAGAACGGCACTGAAGTCATTCTTAAAAAAAGGGAAGATGTGTTCTGAGTGTGTTTTGCCGACCGGATACGACGAATGCTTAATCTATCAACGAGCTCTGTTTCACCTTCGTTGCTCTGGTTGGTGTAGCACTATCCTATTGCGTGCAGAGGGAGTTTGAAAGACAACCGTTTATCCCGCCCCTCGGATTGAGCCCTGTCTATGGTCAGTTTCCAGACCAAACATCTTGATGTGGGTCTGGCTTGTCAGGCTAGCACCACACAGCTAGACTTGGTAAACCCAGCCTGATCTGCTCGGCAACTCAGTCTGGAAACACGATGACAGATAGAGAAACGATGGGTCATTGCCCGTTGATAATGCTTCTCGTGGTCTGATTGGTTGAAGAACTATCCAATTGCGTACAGAGTTATTTGAATAATGCCAGTTGATCACGCCTCTTGTGCAGTAGAAAATACAGAGCAGACTGCCCAGACCAATGATCAAACTTAAATTGAGCTTGGTCTGGTGATAGCCAGACAACAACACAGCCTCATTTACCCACAAATGTCTGCAAAAATAAATAAATAATAAGAAGAAGAACATTGATGTCACATTGGAGTATGTACTGTTCAGGAATCCTGTGTGAAAACAGATTTAAACTTTCATGGGTTGGTTCATCTCTAGTGCATCCACTGGAGGATTCTTTGTGTTGGGCTTGGTACCAAGAGCTTCAGCTTCTTTCAAAGTCGAGGTGAGGGGCTGTCCTAGAGTCTCCGGAAGAAACATGGTGAGGATCCCGATGATGAAAGCCAGAATTCCCACAATGAGCTACAGAATAAAAGAGAACAGAAGTTACAGCAGCACTGTTCAGTATTGTGCTTCAGTTCTAGAGTCTTGCACAATTGACCACACCGTCAACCGAAGGTCTTTGATTGCTGTTATATACCTGAGGCAGATAGGTCCAGATGTCGGCAAGGTAAACGCAGAAAGGTGCCACCACACTTCCTACCCGACACATCATACTGCCACTTCCTACAGCCAGAGACCTGACGGAACAGATATGGTGGCTGTTATTAAATACAGAGTCTATACTAATTCCAAAGGGAGTTACATCTAAATATTTTCTGTAAAAAGCTAGGAAATGTTGAATAATATTTTTTGCTTTGCCTGTTTTTGATGGGCACAATGCCTCCTCTCATTTATAAAATCGATGCTATTCTGATGCTTTTGATTGGTTCTCTTGTTTGAATTAGCAGGGCACCACATGTGCCAATTACATCAATCCACATAGCCACCAAAAGATTTAGGCTACAACCTGTCTGAGAGTTGCCACCATGGCGAGTGATAAAAGGGTGTTCAGTGCTGGAAATGTAAAAATAATTTCATCCAGAAATTATACAAGTCCGTATAACAGTTCAGTGCAAAATATGTTTGCCAAATATATAATGCTATCGATATTGAAGGTAAATGTTGACCATAAGAGTCACCTAGTGGACATATATCTCTATTAGTTAGCCCTGTTTTGACTTGCAAAATAAAGCTCTTTATCCATACACATCCATTGTTCATTGAGTCTAAACAATATCCGTCCGTCCTTCGGATGAGACGTTACACCGAGGTCCTGACTCTCTGTGGCCATTAAAAATCGCATGGCACTTCTCGTAAAGAGTAGGGGTGTAACCCCGGTGTCCTGGCCAAATTTGCCCATTGGCCCCTGTCCATCATGGCCTCCTAATAATTCCCCTCTCCTGATTGGCTTAATCACTCGGTCTCCTTTCCACCAATCAGCTGGTGAGTGGTGAGCGTTCTGGCGCAATATGGCTGCCGTTGCATCATCCAAGTGGATGCTGCACATTGGTGGTGGTTGAGGAGATTCCCCTTCTATGTAAAGGGCTTTGAGTGGCAAGAAAACGCTATATAAATGTAATGAATTATTATTATTATTATATTTTGGGTGAAATATAACTTATTAAAAAACAATAATACATGTTTTGACACTGGGGGAGTGTATTTGAGTTCCCAGGGAGTAGGAAGAATCTATTCTTGTTTCTGTTAATAAGAAATCAAGGCCTTATAGGGTATAATGTTCCCTTTACATACACAGTGGTAAAAAGAATAGTATGCAGAACATTAAGAAGAAAAACATCATGTTTTTACTATACAGTATAATGATCTAGAATTCTGTTTTCTCTTAAATATAACTATCTCTGTTTTTTAGAGGTTAAGCCTACCTGGTTTAAATGTTTGAAAATGATAATCAATTGAAAATATTCGCTAGACATTTAGAAAAGTAATCAAATGTAATCAGTAACATTACTTTAAAGGTGTACTATGTAGTATTTTAGCAGTAAAATATCCAAAAAACACTAGGCCGGTGTTATATATTTTGTTCAGTTGAGTACTTACAATATCCCAAATGTTTCCAACTATTTGTAAATTGTGAGAAAATTGCTATTTTAATTAAGGACCGGGACGTTTCAGCATTGCGTTTGAGGCAAGCGGCAACCTCCCGCGATCTCTCTTGAAGCCAATACGGAAGTAATGTAAACTGCAATTCCTCAACTGGCCACTAGGGACAGGCTCCAGAAGGGAGCAGAATCTCATTGAGCCCCATGTTAAAATTCTCAACTTTAAAGCAGAAAAAAACGTCTCAGGTTACGTATGTAACCATGGTTCCCTGAGAGGGAACGAGACGCTGCGTCGAAACGCTAGGGGACGCCTCTGCGTGCCATGTCATGAAGCACTTGTGTAATCAGTCCAATAGCGGGACGATACGTCACGGGCGGGTGACGTCATCGACCAGGAAGCTATAAAGCATGCCCGGACCAAACAGTCACTAGCTTCTGGAAAAGTCGAACAAATCGATCACAGGCATGCCGGGAGTATGGCATCTCGACGCAGCGTCTCGTTCCCTCTCAGGGAACCATGGTTACATACGTAACCTGAGACGTTCCCTATCTCGAGGGAACTTCGAGCTGCGTCGAAACGCTAGGGGACCTCAATACCCACGCCGCCAGAGTCCCAAATGTCTGTATGTGTGAATCAACCCAGAAACACCCGGGACCCCGGAGTAGAGGCTACGTCAAGATTGTAAAACCTCACAAATGTATGCGGAGAGGACCACCCAGCCGCATCACATACCTCTGACAATGAAACTCCCGAAATAAGAGCCATAGAGGCAGCCATACTCCTAGTGGAGTGGGCGCGGACCCTCATTGGTGAAGGATGTCCGGCCGACTCATAAGCGAGCGAAATAGCCTCGACTATCCACTTGCTAAGCATCTGCTTTGAAGCCGGTTTTCCCTTGCTCGGGGACCCAAAAACACACAAACAACTGTTCTGAGTTTCGCCACAGGGCAGCCCTGTGGACATATGCATCTAGGGCCCTGACCGGACATAGCAGATTTAGCTTCTCTTGGTCTTGACTAGTGAACGGAGGCGGACAGAAAGCCTGCAGCATTAGTGGTCCCGGCACATTAGTCGGGACCTTGGGAGCATATCCTTCCCTCGGGAAGAGAAATGCTCTTACCATTCCTGGTGCAAACTCCAGACAAGAGGGTGCCACTGCCTAAGTAGGCACCCTCGAGCATGCCGCAGGTCTGCGCCTCAAAGTACCACGAAGGAAACGCATGACCCAAGGGTGTTTCCCCAATGATGCATTATCTAATGGAATATGATAAGCAGATATCGCCGACACATATACTTTCAGTGTTGACGGAGATAACCCTGCGGAGAATTTTTCTTGTAGGAACTCAAGAACTGAACCGAACGGGCAGTTAACAGGGTCCAAAGCCTGGTGCGTACACCAGGCGACAAAAACTCTCCATTTGAGTGCGTAAAGTCTCCTTGTGGATGGTGCTCTGGAGTGCAACATGGTCTCTATCACCTCAGTAGATAGACCCGTGTTTATGAACTGGGCCCCCTCAGGGGCCAAGCCCACCGTTTCCACAGTTCCGGGCGCGGGTGCAGTACTGACCCCCCCCCGGACTGCGAAAGAAGATCTCTCCTGACTGGGATTTTCCAGGGAGGACCTTCTAGGAGAGACATAATGTCGGCGAGCCATACTTGGCCCGGCCAGAGCGGGGCTACCAATAAAAGCTGAACCCCGTCCCGGCGGACGCTCTCCAGCACTCCTGGGAGCAATGCCAGAGGGGGGAAGGCGTACAGACGCAGCCTCGGCCACGTCTGTACCATTGCGTCCAGCCCCAGCAGGGCTGGATGCGTGAGGGAGAAATATGCTGGACAGTGTGTCGTCTCTCGAGACGCAAACAGATCCACCTGGGCTCGCCCAAAGCGGATCCACAGCTCCTCCACCACCTCGGGTGGAGTCTCCATTCTCCCGGCATCACTCCCTGCCTCGACAGGGAGTCTGCCGCTACATACAGGACCCCCGGGATGTACATCGCCCTGAGCGAGAGCATCTTGCCGTGGGCCCATGTTAGCATATGACGCGTCAGCTTCCACACCCGACGCAATCTCAACCCCCCCTGGTGATTTATATACGAGACCACCGAAGTGTTGTCTGACCGAACTAACACATGGCGGCCCCGCAGGTCTGAGAGGAAGTGTTTGATTTTATATGATTGAAACACAGCCATCAGCTCCAGCTGGTTTATGTGCCAGGAGAGCTGACGGCCGCTCAGACCTTGGGCCGAGCGGCCACTCATGACCGCTCCCCAGCCAGTTAGGGAGGCATCCGTCGTTAGCGTTACGCGACGACAAGGAGCCCCCAGAACTGGACCTTGGGACAGGAACCAAGGATCTTTTCACTTCACTAAGGCACGTAGGCAGCGCCGCGTGACCTTGATCAAGCGAAAAAGGGTTTCCCCTCAGGGAGAACCCCTTGGTCCTGAGCCACCACTGTAAGGGTCTCATGTACCGCAGGCCAAAAGGTACCCCGTTGGACGCTGCTGTCATCAGCCCTAACACTCTCTGAAAGTGTTTCACAGTGAGTGACTGACCTAGCTTTATCTGGTTCACGGTATCCAGGATCGTTTTTATCCTGGGAGGGGATAGCCGAGCCAACATTATTTTCGTGTCCCAGACTACCGCCAGAAAAGTAGTACTCTGCAGCTTATAGGTGCCAGCACACATTTCTTTCCGTTCAACCTTAGCCCCAACACTCTCATATGGGCGAGAACAGCATCTCAATGCTGAACGCCCACTGTTTCGACTAAGCTAACATCAGCCAATCGTCGATATAGTTGAGCATGCGAATGCCCTGGAGTCGCACCTGAGCCAGAGCTGCATTCACGCACTTGGTGAAAGTGTGGGGTGATTAAGCTAGGCCGAATGGCAGCACTCAATACTGGTAAGCTTCGCCCCCAAAAGCAAACCTGAAGACCTGTCTGTGCTGCGGAAGGATGGAGATGTGGAAGTATACATTTTTTAGGTCTATTGTGACACACCAGTCCTCGGACCTGACGTGACACACGATCTGTTTTATCGTGAGCATTTTGTTTAGCTGATGCAGATCTAAAAATAGGCCTTAACCCTCCATCCTTCTTTGGAACTATGAAGTACCGGCTGTAAAAGCCCGACTCTCTGCAGAGGGGAGGGACCCGTGTATAGCCTCTTTTCGCAGAAGAGTCTGTACCTCTCGTTCCATGACCAGAGGCTGCTCGGGGGTTACTACCGTAGGAGTAACCCTGCTGAACACGGGTGGGTGTGACCCGAACCCTTTTTATAATGTGAGCAGGACCCATTCTGAGATATTCGGCAGAAGTTTCCACGCTGCCAGAAAATCTACTAAGGGAACCAGCCTCTCGAGGCTGGTCTCTGGATTTTCCTGGGTGGTCAGCCCGGTGTCCTGTAACGGATAACCGGCAGGTAGCAACCGAACTGACCGCCCCGGGGCCCTCACGAGAGGGCGCGAACATCCCCAAGCCGCTACGTTTCCGGGCGGACAAGGAGATATATGTTCGCCGGGGACCGCCGCGCCCTGAAGCACCAACGGTGGCAGGGTTGGCAGACCGGCCCCCCCCGATGGCACCGGGAAAGAGCGGGCGCCTCGGCGAGCCGCACTCTCCCGGAGGGGACTGCCATCGGAAGTCCTGCGCCTCTGACGTCAGGACTTCTTAGCCGAGGCCTTCCTAGCAGTAAGGACGGCCCTCAGATCCGCCCTACCACGGGAAGGTCCCGGCTGAGCGCGTCGCCCGGATCCCCGATCTCTCTGCGGGGGGGGCCCCGAGCGGCCACGCTCTCTCTTTGTTTTGCTCGGTGTAGGTTTGAGAAAGGATGTACTCGGCTGAGGCTGCCCCGCCCGACAGCCCCAGAGGGACATTTTGATTGATTTATTTATTTATTATATATATATATATTTTTATATTTCACATCTCAATATCAATATCCCCCAGCAGGTCTGCTTGTTTTATATGCTTGCAGGGCAACCGCCGTATACAAACCGGCGGCCGCCTGATCTGCTGCCGAATATGCCCTACCCCCAAAGCCGACTTTTTTTTTTTTTTTTTTACCGGCTTGTTGTGGGCAGCTGTGGGGCTGTGTGACGATGTGGACTCGGGGGAGAGATAGCTCGCAAGCGTCTCTTCCCCGCGAGACATCGTCGCCCTTTCTGAATGATAGATGCAGACCCATAATCTACGCGATGCCTCGGCAAACACGCGATCTGAGCAACTAAACTCAACCCCGTAATCTACACGCTGCCTCGGCAAGCGCGAGATCCGCGATCGAGTCATAGAATCTATATTGTAGACCCGTGATCTACACGCTGCCTCGGCAAACGCGAGATCCGAGCCACTAGATTCAGCCCCTCGTAATCTCAAACATACTGTCTGCTCGCCATTATATTGTTCTTTCTCTTTCTTATTTTATTTATATATTTATTTATTTTTTGGCGAACTTCTTGACACTCGGCCGGCCAGTCTAAACTTAACCTGGACACAGCGCGAGTTACACCAATAGCACCTCTTTTTATGAGTGTGTGTGTGTCGTTTTCTTTTGGCAGATCATCATCAGCGCTAACAACATCCAGTTCCTCGGAGCTGGAGTGCTGCTGCGCTTGTGCCTCAGCGCGAGCGGAAGAAAACCGCAGAGCGTGCTTCCAGCTCGCTAACTGAGGCATGAGATCCAGCGGGTAAAGGCAGAGATAGGGGATCACCCGTCTCTAACCCCGCCACTAGATCCAACTGCGATCCCCAGGACGCGAGCCCTCGCTGCGCCTCGGCAACAGCGGGACCCGAGCCCTGAGGACCGCGAGCCAAAGCACTCTCCTCGAAGAGTGCCCGGCGTGATCTTAATATGCGCATTGGGAGTCTCTCGCAATGCTCGCAGCCGACCCCCTCGAGAGCTGACTGGGCATGCTCGAGCCCCAAACACATCACACATTAGGACGTGTGTATCCCCACAGGGAGGAACACAACACCTATACTGACTTGCCATATTTCTTTCTTTCTTTCTTTTTTTGAACACACACACAATAAATGGACATACAATTCACACAGAGCGCTTGTGAAGACACAGAAGCTAGTGACTGTTTGGTCCGGGCATGCTTTATAGCTTCCTGGTCGATGACGTCACCCGCCCGTGACGTATCGTCCCGCTATTGGACTGATTACACAAGTGCTTCATGACATGGCACGCAGAGGCGTCCCCTAGCGTTTCGACGCAGCTCGAAGTTCCCTCGAGATAGGGAAACATGTTTACAGCCTGGTACAAATTGTGGTTTTGGCTTATAAGGCTAATTTTGATCTTCATGACAACTCTGAGGGGGGTGAATTTTTTTATAACTCATTCGTTTACGTTATATAAAGCCTTAAAGTTCTGCATAATTAAAGGCGTGGTTACAAGTGGATAGCCATTTATCCGCCGTCTATAGTTATTGCGTCACCTCAGCTCCGCGCACATCCCGCCTTTTTGCCCATTTTCTGTTATCCGGGAGTGACACGCGATGACTCGCTCACAAGATGGCAACGCCCAGCTCGGCCATACTTTAAGCTTCAGAACGGCTTATCGGAATCCTATGGGTGACGTCACGGACACTACGTCCATATTTTTTTACAGTCTATGGTTTGAGGGAGTCGTCTGTCAATGGCGTCATATCTGCATTACCCTCGGTTTCGGTTTTATTTGGCAGGAGCGCTTTACTCTTAGCAGTGTGAACAAGTGAACGCACAACATCAGAGTAACGTCATAACATCACTTTCAACACACTTAAATGTATCTAAAATGATAAACAGAGCTCCATTACCTCATAATCATAACCGGAAGAGCGGATCAGGATAACAATCGCTCCAGAAGCTGTGCTCAGCTCCACAACACTCGGTCCTGCTCTGTTTTACACTACAGTAACGTTAATAACCGCATGCATGAACGTGATTTCTGCCCGAGTCCTATTTTCCACCGGCTGTGATGTGAAGACCAAATGTCCCAAGATACTGCGCTCAAACTTTGCTTCATCAAACTACGCATTTGTTTTGAATAGGCCCCTTGCAGTGGACGGAAAGTTGCATAGTGCACCTTTAATAAAGTCATTGAAATAATTACACTATATTTTAAATAGGATAACTTGCAATCTGTAATCTATTACATTTCCAAAGTAACCTTTCTCTGTTAAAATGTGTGACGCCTATTATTTTAAAAACCATTCCGATTTTAAAAGGTGTGTAGTGCATTATAGCCTTTAGTGTGGATAAACTGGACACATAGTGTATTTGTATAACATGTACCTGATAATTGTGGGGTAAAGTTCACAGGTGTACAAGTAAATTAGTCCGAAGGCAATGGCAATGGTGAATTTCCCTGTCATACTCAGGACTATAGCCAATGCCTCAATATCCTGAAACAAAGAAAAATACAGATTGAAACAATATTTATCAGCAACAATGTATTAGTCATCAGCTGTTGGAAGTGGTTGTCAGTAGCAGGCCATAGTTGGGCTACATTCAATTTGGGATCAGACACAAGTTTAAATGTCCCCAAGAAATATATCCCATTTGACCCTTCTCAGAAGCAGGCAGCTGCCACATGTATAAACAGCCACTTAAATGACAGGTCTATTTATACATTTTTGGAGCAGCGGTGGCTGTACTCACGCCACACTGTCATTTCAGTGTGTCAGCAGTGGAGCTATTAGTTATGAGGGGTGGTGTGAGTGATCCTGATGGAATATCAACCCCCAAACACATTCTTTATGTACTGTGCTTTCAGTGACCAAGCATACATACACACATCTATATGATATAGAACACTTTTTTTAACGATTGTGAATTACTTAAAGGCCAACTGAAATCAAAATTGAAGTTTATCTATTAGTACGACTATGTTAGCCTTAAAGTTATGAATAAGCTGGTGTGTCCCAAAACAATGACAAAATTTGCATTTAGGAGATATAAGCAATCAAAACTTATAGTCTCTCACTTCCAATAAAACGAATTACAGATTTTGATGACATCATCGCAGACTTCACCTTCTCATCAAATCTTCTGTCCAATCAAAATGCTCTCTAGAATCTAAAGCCTGCCCCTTACTCTGCTTAAGTTGCGGCTGAAATCGGACAGTTGGTCACACATTTGCTAATTTCTACATGGTGAAAGGCACATAGCACACTATATATGCAATAGGAAACTATTCAGTGTAAATATGCTTTCATTTGAGACGAATGAAGTCTGATTTCACTTTAGTTTCACTCACCGCGGCAGCGCGTGCACACACCAACGGCTCTGGTCTAAAGTTAGACTACAGACATGAGCACACAGACAACAAAACATAACTACCCATTTGAATTCTGCACAGAATGCTACATTTCAAAGCGATATGGAGGAGATTATGATGATAAATGGTTAGAGGAAACTGGCTTTACCAAACAAAAAGGGCTCTAGTCAAACTGTATATTAACAAAACGCTATTGGCCGTTTCAATAAAGGGGAGTAGCTGCTAGCTGGAGCCAATTCAGGGGAAATTACGTCAACACATTGAATCATTTCAAGGCACTTTAAGGGGTAATAAATTGAGAAATCAACTTTTTCTGAGCTTTTGATATACAGGTCCTTCTCAAAAAATTAGCGTATTGCGATAAAGTTAATTATTTTCCATAATGTAATGATAAAAATTAAATGTTCATATATTTTAGATTCATTGCACTCCAACTGAAATATTTCAGGTCTTTTATTGTTTTAATACTGATGATTTTGGCATACAGCTCATGAAAACCCAAAATTCCTATCTCAAAAAATCAGCATATCATGAAAAGTTTCTCTAAACGAGCTTTTATCTAATCATCTGAATCAACTAATTAACTCTAAACACCTGCAAAAGATTCCTGAGGCTTTTAAAAACTCCCAGCCTGGTTCATTACTCAAAACCGCAACCATGGGTAAGACTGCCGACCTGACTGCTGTCCAGAAGGCCATCATTGACACCCTCAAGCGAGAGGGTAAGACACAGAAAGAAATTTATGAACGAATTGGCTGTTCCCAGAGTGCTGTATCGAGGCACCTCAGTGCGAAGTCTGTGGGAAGGAAAAAGTGAGGCAAAAAACGCTGCACAACGAGAAGAGGTGACCGGAGCCTGAGGAAGATTGTGGAGAAGGACCGATTCCAGACCTTGGGGGACCTGCGGAAGCAGTTGACTGAGTCTGGAGTAGAAACATCCAGAGCCACCGTCACAGGCGTGTGCAGGAAATGGGCTACAGGTGCCGCATTCCCTAGGTCAAGCCACTTTTGGGCTACAGTGAAGCAGCACTGGACTGTTGCTCAGTGGTCCAAAGTACTTTTTTCGGATGAAAGCAAATTTTGCATGTCATTCGAAATTTAAGGAGCCAGAGTCTGGAGGAAGACTGGGGAGAAGGAAATGCCAAAATGCCTGAGGTCCAGTGTCAAGTACCCACAGTCAGTGATGGTCTGGGGTGCCATGTCAGCTGCTGGTGTTGGTCCACTGTGTTTTATCAAGGGCAGGGTCAATGCAGATAGCTATCAGGAGATTTTGGAGCACTTCATGCTTCCATCTGCTGAAAAGCTTTATGGAGATGAAGATTTCCTTTTTTCAGCACGTCCTGGCACCTGCTAACAGTGCCAAAACCACTGGTAAATGGTTTACTGGCCATGGTATTACTGTGCTCAATTGGCCTGCCAACTCTCCTGATCTGAACCCCATAGAGAATCTGTGGGATATTGTGAAGAGAAAGTTGAGAGACTCAAGACCCAACACTCTGGATGAGCTTAAGGCCGCTATCGAAGCATCCTGGGCCTCCATCACACCTCAGCAGTGCCACAGGCTGATCGTCTCCATGCCACGCCGCATTGAAGCAGTCATTTCTGCAAAAGGATTCCCGACCAAGTATTGAGTGCATAACTGAACATAATTATTTGAAGGTTGACTTTTTTTGTATTAAAAACACTTTTCTTTTATTGGTCGGATGAAATATGCTAATTTTTTGAGATTTTTTGGAATTTGGGGTTTTCATGAGCTGTATGCCAAAATCATCAGAATTAAAACAATAAAAGACCTGCAATATTTCAGTTGGTGTGCAATGAATCTAAAATATATGAAAGTTACATTTTTATCATTACATTATGGAAAATAATTAACTTTATCACAATAATGCTATTTTTTTTAGAAGGACCTGTAAAAGGTCATCATAATATAAGAATATATAAGAAGTTTATTCCAAGAATATTTCATTTTAGTCAAATAAAAGCTTTTATTGACAGCTGACATATCAAATGAGAGATCTGTGATGTCAGACAGCAGCGAAAAGCCGCCCCAGAAGAAGACCAATGCCTAATGCTGTAGCCCCGCCCACCGATTTGCACGACATGTAATAGGTTAAAGGAGTATTTTTAGCGCTGGGAAGATGAATCTGTATTTAAACTGGGTCATTAATGTAGTGGAAATGTGGAATTATTTTTTAATTTGGTGCTTTCTAGACTGAGAAAAGACAGAAAATGTATTTGTTTCATAGGGATGAAAGACAACAATTCCCAGAATGCTTCGCTGCCCTATGAGGCCACTCTCAAAGCAACCACTACTAGATTACTGAATCACTGATCACTTTCCTACCGCGACCGCGTTCATTTTCATAAAATCAGTTCAGTTAGAGAACAGACACTACAATTAAAAACTGAACGTGTTTGTTCAATATGTGATTTAGCCGCTGAGGGAGTCTCACAGCCCATAAGGCTGCAGGAGTCAGATATATTGAATGTCATGGATGAGCTCGTGATGAGAGCTGAGGTAGACGTGTCCGCGGCATAAATTCACAGCGCATGTTCACTCTGGCGTGTTTTCAGTTCATGCCTTTAAAAGCTTAGGAATTAGTTTGAGAAGTTGAAAGACTTTAATTATGTTGGTGTGAAATAAACAGTTATGGAAATGAAGAAATTAAAGCTAAAGCTCTAATCTGCTCCCAAAAATTTCGAAAAAGTCCGTTAGTGCCTCAGTGACAACTTCACTCAGAGAAGCCGTCAGTCTGAGCTGTCAATCATGACGTCACACCCCCCGTTTTTATAGCATCAAATAACTAACTCAAACTAAACTTTTTTTTAAAACGAACACCTGAAATGAAATCATCGTGATGATATCTGCCTTCAGTGACATAAACTAACTTTGGGGAAAAATTTTTGAAGTGTAATTTTATTATTTAGTTTGCCTCGCGTCCATTAGAAAACACAGAGGGGCGGCTATACTGGGACCGGTCACCGAGGGGCGATCGAGGCGCGAAAGCTTCAGTAAATGAGAAGGAGACTGCAGGCTTGGTTGAAAACATTTGGAAATGGCTCCCTCTGCTGGCTGTAGTCTTTAGCCTCTGGCCAACAATTCCTCCGATGGCGCAAATTGACGATATTTGCATCATGGGAGGAATTTTTCCAGAAATAAAATGCATAAATCTCTTGACTCAGGGGGATATGAGGGGGGAAGCACAATCATTCGAATATAATCCAGGGTTTCTACTGATACAAAGCCATATGCTAATCGCTGAAGTAACCCTTTAATAACATAAGCCTTTGTTCATGTCGTCGAAGATTACAAAATACTGTGCATTGCCTGGTTGTGCAAGAACATAGTGGCTGAAGCTTCCTTCAGATTCCAATATTATAAATGTGGTTGAACTTTATTTTTAATGTAGTTCCAGCTCACGTGGGTGAGACATTGCGTGTTTGTTCGCTTCATTTTACTACGTTCTTTTGTAAATAAGAGACTGGATTTGCATACAGAATGAGATTAAAAAACAATACTGTGCCTTCAATATTAGATCCGACAGGAATGGTGCAACACACTTGTCTGGCTATCACCAGACCAAGCTCAATTTAAAATTGAACATCTGGGGAGTCTGCGCTGTATTTTTATGGCAAAAGAGGCGTGATCAACTGGCATTTTTCATTTAATTCAATTGGATAGTCCTTCAACCAATCAGACCACAAGAGGCGTGATCAACAGGCAACGTCCCATCGTTTCTCTATCTGTCATCATGTTAAACCCACCCATAGTGCGCCAGGTGGATAAGCCAGTCTGTGATTGGTTCCCGCAAAAGTGTAACAGCAGCAGTAGAAAGTACGGATTTTCAGACTGAGTTGCCAGGCGAAATCAAATCACCGGCAAATCAGGCTGGGTTTACCCAATCTAGGAACACACTTGTTTAGAGTAAAAAATGCTTTTTATATTTGAGAATATTGCATTGTTACCGACAATTTGATATCTACTGATGTGTATGTCTAGCTAAATGTAAAAGCTACATGAATGTAGTAAGTTGACCTCAGACAGCAATATATATATTTTTTAAAAAGCCGGTTCATGACCCCTTTAAAAATATCTATTCAGAGTATGTGTTAATCAGATGCATCCAGTCTTTAGAACAAATCAGTTGAGTGATTAAATGTGTCACTTAGACAAGAAAGTAATTTATTTTGTTACTGAATGAATCAGTGTTTTGAATGAATCGGTTGAGTGATTTAAAGGAAGTGTATGTAAGATTGTGGCCAAAGCTGGTACTGCAGTCACTTTCAAATGACTGTAGAGCAGTGTATCCCCTCTCCCCCTCCCCCTGACTCGAGGTTGCCAGATATGCTGCAGGATCCAGCAGGAAAGTTTGTAGCTGCAGCTGTGGTAAATAGAGCAGATCTGGCAACCCGGATGCCGAAACACTACTGACTTCGTGATTGGTAGATAGGGGGAGGGTGGAGCTTCAGGCCAAAACACAACATGTCAACATCAACATCAGTTGAGGGCTGCAACAACAACTTTTAAATGAAAATATCCAGGCCTGAGTACTGTTGTCAGTGATATAATTATTTGAAATGAACATGATTTCTTAATGTCTAATGACATATCAGGGCCATTTTATGATTAATTGAAATACATTTCTTACATACAGTTCCTTTAATGACTCACTCATAAAGTTTAACTTGCCGCCATCTACTGGTACTGATGTAAGCTAGAAAGAGTTGCTGATATATAGTAACAGTGCAATGTTTTGTGAATAAGCTACTCTTTTAAAAAAAATACTATTATTATAAATTGCAACATTTAACAACCATGAGGGTCAAAAGCAGTTAAATGTATTGATTCTGATTCAGTTAAAACTAACATATAAAGCATGTGCAATCATGTATTACTCTCGAAGCCAAGACTATCTTACACCTGCAGATCTATAATTCAAGAGGCTGCTAGGACACTGGGGAAACTGTCACTTATTTTAAGTTAAACTGAAATTTGGCACCGACCACAAGGGGAAAGTTGTCCAGTTGACACTTGAAACCATTTACAGCACAGAGAGAGAGGAATATATGCATTAAAGCAATCTGTAAATGTGGCTTATTATTAATTATTAAACTCAAGCAAGCCATGCACAATACGTTTTTGGGTTTGTTAAGACCTGCACCACTGTGGATGCTCTGGGCTGGCCAATCACAAAAAAGGAACAACAATATTGTTTTGGCATAATCGTATATATACCATTAAGTAGCCTGGGTTCTTAAAGGTGTACAGGTTTCATGAGAATCAAATCTGTCATATCGCAAGTGAATGTGTCTATAGAGCCTAGACAGGAGGATTTAAAATATGGGAAAACAGAAGAAAAGGGATATCATCTACACTAGCTTTTGTGCTGCATTCCCATCCTCTAAATACAATAGATGATGCTTAAAACCTTGTTGCTATAACAACACTTCTGCCAGTAATTTGCTATAATAATTACACAGGCACTTTCTTTGGTATATGAGTGGGATGGGTATGCTGTGACCAATATTTTCACAAATCTTCTTCAGCACACACAATTGTCAAAAATATAATAATTACAGACATGTAAAAACAAACAACAACAACAACAACAAAAAATCAACAGAAGATCCGTTACGTGTACTGATATCAAATATAAGAAAAATGAATTTGGAATGGATCAATGCAATAAATGTATTTCTGCTGTTAAAAGCATGAGGGAAGAAGAGGGAATGAAATTTAAAAAAGTGGGTGCGTAAAGGTTCATTAAAAACAAAACGAAAGACTCAGATGTGCAGCTGCCCCAGTTACCATGTGAAAAGTAAACACACCCAAACATGTCCTCTCTTGCCTTGGTTAATCATTCATTTTAATAATCACTTAGTTTCTCCAATATGATGATGATGCAACTTATTGCAAATTTGATCAAGATCTTTCAAAACATGACTTAAAGTTATGGTCAGCTGTCAAGTTGATTTAGCCAGATTGATATCTTCCACAATGTTAGAAATTTGAATGGTTTATTTTAAAATTCTGTGGCCCTGCTAGAAAAAAAGACAGCCTAGAATATTTATATTTTCCGCAATAATTTCTTCTATTTGCTAAGTCCTCTGTATTTTCTAAATGCATGTTATTGATCTTACTATTAAAAAAATTGTTAACTTTTTTTACAATGGCCCTGTTATACATTTTTACACATGTAGTTAACAGTCAATTATGCAGTTACATGTAACTAACACTACACAAAACCATAATCCTAACCATACTTATTTAGTAAGTACATGTAACTATTTACTATTACTTAGTGCTTAATAGTATAATTACACTGTAAGAAGGATACCTTAAAATAAAGTGTAACCAATTATCTGTGCGCATGTTTTAATTTTTTTTTAATTTTTTTTTTTTTTTATATTTAATCAGAATCTCATAACTGAATATTCCAGTGAAAACAACAGGCTTCTCTCTGGTCACATATGCACGACTTCTCCAATCATTTAGTCTGCTTAAACCCACACCTGCAAGCTTGCGTTCATCTGCCTCTTCATCTGCCTCCCCTTTTGAGTGAAACGCTCACAATCTCAAAATCTAATCAACAAGCGATACATAGAACCAAGTCCATACAGAACATACCGTAGCATGCTGTCACAGACTAGAGAATCCTTTATTTGTTGGTTCATTTCGATTCGGGATCAGACTCAGACATGTAATGTTATAGGCCAGGACTATGTGTTTTCTAGACGGGCTACCAAAACGTAAGCATGTCGGCAGGCCAGTGAATTTTTAATAGTGAAAGAACATTTATTTCTTGATCTACATGTTCACTTTCTTGACTTGATATTTGAAGAGTGCGCGCCCATGCGTGTATGTGCGGTTTGCGCTTATATCCACTGATTGGGCGGGCCAATTAATAAAAAAAATTTATAAATCGCGGGTGGATGAGAGATGAATCATTGTTTGTTTAGTAAATACGTTTTGAGAGCCCAGTCAGAGAATCATTCTGGTTGCAGCTTTCAAAACAATCCCTCCCATGAACTGACATGGAGCTGAAGCTCATTAAATATGCAAATCGTATACAATCCTAGCCGCGGCCGATTACATCCATGTCTCCAGTGCAGCACACCCATCAAAACCAAACGTCCAGGAGAGAGCCTCAAAACCAGTGTAGAAAATAGCTTATTACTTATTAGTTTTTGAATGTAAAAACCATATAAACGTCATAAGCTGACCTTTAGACAACCGTATAAAAAAATAAAAAGCCAGTTCATGACACCTTTAATAAAACATTGTTTAGTATGTTTTTAAAGCTATTTTAAATAGGAGGACATATGAAATGTCTTCATATTTAATGTTTACTTCATAATACCAGTGTCATTATACAAATTTGTGTCCTCATAAATCAAAACACACACACATACACACACACACACACACACACATGCAAACATGACCTCATACCTGGGGCACCACAATAATAAGCATGCAGGCTACTCCACCGAGCAGCAGAGCCGGGGCACATGTCTTCTTCCTGCCGACCCGATCCATTGCAAAGCAGCCAATCAAGTATGCTGGAACCTCAACAGCACCTAGTAAGAGTCAAATAAGGGATAGTTAAGTGCTGTTCACTTCAGTGCCACTGAAACTAAATTGCATGTAACTCAGATATGCTCAAAATCCAGAAATGCAATACATAAGGCATCATGCCAGATGTGTTTGCACGTTTTTGTATCTCTTATACTATTACCGGTATACTATTATTTATACTTCTTATTAACTTATTTTTGCCTTTAAGGAATTGCTCACCCCAAAACAATTAAATTAAATCAAATTAAAACCAATTAAAACATTTACAATTAAAGTTTTTAAGGACAATTGCCCATATCACTCTTGTGATACTTCTATAGTTCTTTTACATCAAGCTTAAAATCAACACTAACTATTCATTCAACCAACAGTCTATTATCATATATTCCATGGAAAAATAAAGTACTTTAATGACATGAAATCACATGAGGCGGTATTTTATTCAGGATTATTCCATTTAAAGTATCAAAATCTTCTTGAGAACAAAGGCTAGCACATACAAACATAAACAAACATCAGTTCATTACCAGCCAGGAAGAGGTTGATATACTGATTTCCTCCCAGGTTGACAGACCCCAGGCTGAAGACATAGTATCCTAAGCTTCCGATGAACCAGATAGCCCAGCAGGTGGCGCTGCGACCTGCCATTTTCAAGCTTCCAAACATGTCCAGGATGCTTAGCTTCTTCTCGACTTCTATTGCGTTCGCCCTTGCTTGCCTATTATCCTTCAACAGTGCTCCATCACACTCATCCTTCAGCTCTGACACCTAAGATCAGTGATACATTCAAATAAACACAAGCTGTTAACAATACCACTTTTTCTCATATACATTATTTTCCACAACTGTTCTAATCTGTCCATCAAGCACTTCTTATTTTAACGGGGAGCGTCAAGTCAGATATGTATGATAATGTGGCGTATTGCTTTTTAACATCAAAGTGTGGAACTTGTAAATCGTATCCTAAGGTCATGGTACAATGCTATATTCTGAAAAATGTTACCAAAAAAATAAGGTGGCAATAATTCATGGCAAGAACAGAATTCCACATGGTGTCAAAGTAAGTCTACCTTAAGAGTTGGTGGGAGGCCATTAAAGTAGGCCATAGTGTCCAGCAGCTCCTGGGCTTCCTTGTAACGCCCTTTAGCCATTAGGTAGAAGGGTGTTTCTGGAAACTTCCAGCAGTAGAGCAAGAATGGAGAGGTACTGAGAGTGAGGATGATCTGATAGATCCACCAGACACGTACGAGGTACCCCACTAGAGCCACTACCATGACGCCCACAGCAAAGGCAGCGTGCACATGCATAGAGGTCCATGTGCGCACCTTACTTCCTGTAAACTCTGTCACATACACAAAGACTACAACCAGATACCCACTTGACACCTGCCAACACACACACACACACACACACACACACACACACACACACACACACACACACACACACACACACACACACACACACACACACACACACACACACACACACACACACACACACACACACACACACACACACAGAATTGGGTTAGTGGTGCTTCTTGCACTTCTAATCAGAAAAAGCTAAACTACACAGCTAATAATTCTAAATAAATACTCTACTATCTTTATCAAAACATCAGAAACCAGGAAATGTTTTTAATGCGTTGAAACGTTCACATTTAAAGCTACACTATGTAACTTTTCCATCCGCTAGGGGGCGCCTATTCAAAACAAAGGCATAGTTTGGTGACGCCAAGTTTGAGCGCAGAATCTTGGGAATATGTGGTCTTCACCTCACAGCTGGTGGAAAAGTATCGGGATAGGGCAGAAATTATGATGGATGCGGTTATTAACGTTACTGTGAATAAAGCAGAGCAGGACTGAGTGTTGTGGAGCTGAGCAAGGCCGCTGGAGCGATTGTGGCACAACACGTCATGAGCAACAGGACTTTTATGACGGGACACAGTCGTCGGGCAAACTTTTCCGTTTTTCCGGTCATGAGTATGAGGTAACACAGCTCTGTTTATCGTAATAGATATATTTAAGTGTTTAAAATGATGTTATGAATTTACTACTGCTGTGACACTTGTTGTACTAAGAGTAAAGCGTTTCTGCCAAATAAAACAAAACCAAGGGTAATGCAAATATGACGCAATTGATAGGCGACTCCCTTTAGAGGTCCAGGTTCCTTGGTTAAAATAGCAATTTTCTCAGATTTTACAAGCTGTAAACTCAACTGAACAAAATATATAAAACTGGCCTAGTGGTTTTTGGATATTTTACTGCAAAAATCCTACATAGTACACCTTTAATTTACTTCTGGTGCTCTTTTAAAAAAGGGGCTAAAGTTGTTTGTTTATATCAACTACAATTTAAATACAATTTCCAAATTTGATGGGCAATAATTTACAAAGTATTACATTTCTTAGGTGTATTTTAATTTAAAGTCCTCATGAAATCAAAATTGACCTTATTTACTTTTTTAGCACACATTACAGGTCTTAAAGGTGCACTATGTAGTATTTTTGCAGTAAAATATACAAAAACCACTAGGCCGGTGAGAAAATTGCTATTTTAATTAAGGACCGGGACATTTCAGCATTGCGTTTGAGGGAGTCGCCTGTCAATGGCGTCATATCTGCGTTACCCCCGGTTTCGGGTTTTATTTGGCAGGAGCACTTTACTCTTAGCAATGTGAACAAGTGAACGCATAAATATGAACGCAGAATAACGTCATAACATCATTTTCAACACACTTAAATGTATCTAATATGATAAACAGAGCTCCATTACCTCATAATCATAACCAGAAGAGCGGATCAGTGCAGGCGCCCGGCAAATGTGTCCCGTACCGTCATAATAAAAGTCCCGGTATTCGCGAGGTGGGTATTTGTTTAACAATCGCTCCAGCAGCCGTGCTCAGCTCCACAACACTCGGTCCTGCTCTGTTTTATACTACAGTAACGTTAATAACCGCATGCATGAACGTGATTTCTGCCAGAAGCCTATTTTCCACCGGCTGTGATGTGAAGACCACATGTCCCAAGATGCTGCGCTCAAACTTTGCGTCATCAAACCACGCATTTGTTTTGAATAGGTGCCCTCCAGTGGACAGAAAGTTGCATAGTGCACCTTTAAGCTGAATAATTAATCTGTGCAAGTTAATACGCAGAAAAAAAAACGACTTTTGTCGCGATAATTTTTAATCAAAATCTGAAAAGTTAGTTTCCCTTTCCAATGACGGCAGTTTGACGGCTTGAGTTTGAATACCCTTAACGCCGTCCCTCCAACCCTTAGTCTGCTGAAGTAAAACCCTGCCTTCCATTCAATATTCCGTTTCACTTGAAAACTCAGTTGCTACTTCCGTTCCACTAGGACTTCAATGAACATACATTCTCAACTTTTAGTCTGTGTTCACCATATTTTTATTCTTTCAGTCATATATGTCTGAAGCTTCTCAGCTGTGACGAGCATGTATGTGAACGCATGAATGTAAATATTACGAACGTGGACAAAACAACTTACCATGGCAAGAAGGAAACGCATCACCACAAAAAGGTAGTAGTTTCCTGTGAAGGCCACAGTCACCCCAAAAATAAACTGGCACAAGCTTGTTGCCATCAGAATGGGCCGTCTACCAATTCTGGAAAAGCAAATAAGTGAATTTTAAAGGGGTGATGAATTGGGAAATCAACTTTTTCTTGAGCCTTTGATATTTAAAAGGTCATAATATAAGAATATCCTGTAAGTTTCAGAGCTGAAAACACCCTTGTTGGTAAAAGAAAAGCTTTTATAGACACCAGGCCCAGAAAACAAGGCTCTCAGTAGGTGCGTTTACATGCACGTTCTTAAGCCGATTATGCCTAATAAGCTGAAAATGAGCATGGTCATGTAAAAGCAGTAACCCGTTTTCTTTTATTGGGGTAAGGTCATAAACGGCGTAAGCATAAACCAGTTGGGACAGGTAGTTTTTTGCCTCTTACCCTGATTTTGTGCTGCATGTAAACGCATTAACCTGCTTTCTTTTGGCTTATTAAAGTGTGCATGTGTGATAGGTGACAAAAACGCAAACTTAGAGCACATTTAAATGCATCCAGACAGAGCGAGCTAGCGTTTTGCATGAAATAAGGATGCTGCATATGGAACTGCATGAGGGATAAGCCGTAAATCTCCCGCTGACACGGTGCACGCTTTATTTAACATCACAACTGACATAACATTTGGAATACTCAGATACGGACATTATGTTTGACGTTACTAAAAGAAAATTACCCGGTTTATTAATAAAGTCATGTAAGTGCGGTTTACTTGCATTTTCAGCTTAGTATCCCGCTTTCCCGGGGTAACGTTACGTGTTTAAACGAGATCAAAGCTCGTCAATAGCTGCGAATTATTAATTGTAGGCCTATTACAATAAATGTTAACAGATTATTTAATAACGTATCCAATCCTAACCGTGGGCGTTTACTTCTAAGTCTTCATTGCCCATCAAAACCCAGAGTTTTGGAGAAAGCCTCAAAACCAGTGTAGAAAACAGTCTATTACTTATTAGTTATGATGTTTTTGAATGTAAAAACCACATGAATATCATTAGTTGTCCTCAGACAACAGTATAATTTTTTTAAAGCCAGTTCATCATGACACCTTCAAACTAGATTTGCATTACTTACAGAAAACTGTAGGAAGCTACAGACAACAAAACAGCTTTATATAAACTTTTGCTTTATATTACTTTCAACTGGACTTTCTACAGCTTATCTTCTGTTTCCAAACACCAGGCATGAAAGAAGCTGGTTGTACTATTGTCAGTTGTCAGTTAATGGAAAAAAGATTCACTATTCACAATTTGATATTTATGTGTGAACAGCTGTTTAAAGATAAATGGGTAGACTGCAATATGAAGGCAAACCATTGAACCACAATGACTTCACTTTTCTTCTACTTTTGTACAACATTGACCAATCTGTAAAATGAACATATATACAGTAGTTTCCAGTATGGAAATTCCCTATTTCTGGAAGATGAACCTGTGATTTCCTGTTTATACTGTATGCAGCCAAGCAGTGTCTGCAAATCTCACATCCTGTACAGCTCTCTATGCTCTTAGTTATCTTACAGCAGAAGCAAATATTTGCCAAAGCTAAACCATATGTTCAATCCCTACGTTATGGTGTCAAAATGTCCCCACAAAGATGACAATATACCCGAAATCCTTGTCCTTGTGGGGAAATTTGTTTAGTTCCCATGAGGAAAAAAAGGTACAGTGCTGTCACTGAGGAGGTACCCTAAGGTACAAAAGTGAAAAGGCACATCTTTGTACCTTACTAACCCCTAAAAGGTACATATCAGTACTTTAAGAGTGTGAATTAGTACCTTAAAGAGGGGGTGAAAACATCAGTTTCAGTCAATCTCATGTCAATCTTGAGTACCTATAGAGTAGTATTGCATTCTTCATATCTCCGAAAAGTCTTTAGTTTTATTATATTTATCAAAGAAATATAGGCTGCACCGAGTCTTTCCGGAAAAAAACGAGCGCCTGGAGGTGTATCGAGTGGGCGGAGCTAAAGAATGACGATCGCGAACAAAGCGGTGACGTCCTCAAGCGTGGAGAAACCAATGGCTATCACAGCTAGTAGATATATGATCCAGAATCAAATCTGAGGCTGAAATAAATTGAATAGGAGAAACAGCAACAGCAGGATGTCCGTCTCTGTGGTATGTACTGTATTTAGTGGCCTGTCAACATTTTGTGTGTATTTACTCGCAGTTTATGAGGACATGATTCGGTTTATGGACTATTGTATGTGACTAAACCTTAGCAGTAGCAAGCAAAACGGTTTTGCACGTCAGACTAGTGTAACGTTATACATAGAACAACAATGGAGTCCGTTAGCGCATTTGAATGAAGAAGCACGCGATCTGATACTGATGTTTACTCATGCGACAAGCCAATAGCAGACACATTTGAAGCAGTTTTACTCACCGGCTGCTTCCAAAGCAGGACCGAACCTTTATCGCTGGGACCGCTCCGTCAAAAACACACTTCTTTGGTATTATTTGGTGAAGTCCTGTGACAGCAGTGACTGTGGAAATCCACTTTGAGACGCGACTGAAGCAATGTTATGAAGCTTCCCGTCATTTCTGCGTTCAAATCGGTTCAAATGCAGCGCTGCCTTCCCGGAATGCTGTGCTGAAGCGTTGAAGTCGCTTGATGTCACTCATAGGAATAAAGTGGAGCGCGGCGCGCGACATAAGTGTTCACGGACGACTGGTTCTGCAGCTGAGCGAGTGTTTATGGGCGTGCATTTCCTCTCTCGCTCTAGTCACGCGCGTGCGCACCCTACCGGGAGAAGAGCCCGTACGGCCCATACAAGGACCTTCCGCTCTTATTAACGTCAAGCCGAGCCATACTCGAAAAAAACTCTCCGAAACTTGTGAGAAACCGGAAGGAGTATTTTTGACACAGAAATACTCCATCAAACGTCCAACATTAGTTTTTGAAACTTTGTCTATGTTTAGGATGGGAATCCCCCCCCTTAAAGGTACATATTAGTACCTTTTCGGTTTTGTACCTTAGGGTACCGCCCCAGTGACAGAAATGTACCTTTTTCTGACAGTGTACAGGATGAGTTTTTTTGAGAAAGTAAAAATGCAGAATGTTTCCTGTGATGGGTAGGTTTAGGGGCAGGGGCAGTGTAGGGGGATAGAAAATACTGTTTGTACAGTATAAAAACCATTACGCCTATTGAGAGTCCCCATAAAACATGGAAACACAATGTGTGTGTGTGTGTGTGTGTGTGTGTGTGTGTGTGTGTGTGTGTGTGTGTGTGTGTGTGTGTGTGTGTGTGTGTCCTTGTTTATATTACATTGTGGGGATGTTCCCATAAGGATAGTAAAACCTGAGATCACCTACTTTTCATAAGGCTTATAGATCAAACAGGATGCTTTTGCGTGTGTGTGTGTGTGTGTGTGTGTGTGTGTGTGTGTGTGTGTGTGTGTGTGTGTGTGTGTGTGTGTGTGTGTGTAAGATGCAACAGACAACAATTTACCTATCTGCGACATCCCCAAACAACAAAGCTCCAATCAAAACTCCCAGCATAAATGTTGGCTGTGAAAGCTTGGCTAGCCATTCCTTCTCACACACCAGGTCCCAGTCTGTTACGATGCTCTGCTCAACCTCGCTGTGATCATAGACAAAGCCACCACATGACTCCACAGTCTTGTTCCCAAAAAACTCGTATTGAAAATTGATGGCACCAAGCCGCAGTGCTTTTAAACAAGGGCTAAGTTCCCACTGTTCTCCTCCAGCTGTCCGTACAACCACTGGCCCATCACCTGGCTTGTAGTAAGTCCAGATGTATGCCAGAGAGGTTGATGAGTGATTTCTATATAGAACGTCTGTGATATTTGGAGTGTCACAAAGAAATTTAGGTGTTTCAACCAAGAAAACCGAAGCCAGGTAATGTATTCCACAGGAGATGGCCTGGAAAATAGCAGCAAAGTAGAGACATGCCTGATACCTGAAAGGAAAGTAGAAGGATAAATTGTAAGTTATACAAGAGTGACAAGACAAGACGGACACATCACTAATTATCAATAATGCATAAAATATTCAATAAACACAAACCGTAATCGAAAGGACAACACTGCCATCTTGTGCAAATATTGGCATGTATTAATTGACATGTATGCTAGGCAACACAAATCTGTAAACAGTCCTAAACTACACAGGGCAGTGGCTGCTAAATTAACAGTTAACATTAACAGCTACATTAACAGCTAAATTTAACATGCAGTTTATCAATGTCTTTATTGTGAACTTAACGTCATTACCATGTTATACTACCTTTTTATTTATTTATGTATTTATGTTTTTACAATGGGATAGCCTGTTTTAAAATGTATGTAGGCCTACTGAGTTTTATAATATATATTTTTTCATACAATTTCTCCTGCAGTTTAAAGTAAATGTAAACAACAAAAAAATAATTATCCACCTTATAATTTTAAGTACACTTTTGATGCAAAATAGTATAACTGATTAGGGGTAGCCTACATATTAACAGATGTCACAGAAATGTGACCATTCCCATAAAATACACTAATGCTGTTACTCTCTGGAAAGAATTCGGTTACCTTTTAAAGTGTCCAAGTTCGTCGAATAGTCGCTCCACGCCAGTGGTCATTTTCAGCTTGTACAGGTCTTCGAGTGTGTGAAGGGTTCCTCTGACTCTTGTCAATTTGTACATGTTGGCTATCAGAGATCCTTAGTAGGAGGGGCGGCTTCGGTTGGAAACTTTCCACTACAGGATAAACAACGATTAAAATAAAAAAGTTCGCGCAACATTTGGTAATGTGACACCCCGAAACGTAAAGAAGAGCCATTAGTGCCCCGAAAAGCTGAAATTAGATCATATTATCATATTACTTCAAGTGTGTCTGTGTTGTTTTACTTCCATCGTACGTCAGGTTATGCGGAGTTTAAATAGTTGACAAGGTAGGCCTACTTCGTGGTCTCCTGAAAATATTTTTGTGACGTGACATGGGTAGATCTATTAATAAATCATTTCGGCTTAAATGTAGCCTTAACACAGGCCAAGCGATATGTGTTGAGAGTGCCCACTCAATCTGTTTTCTATGCAATGCTCTGTGTGCTCACTATTATTTATTTTATTCTCCAAAGACAGGAGTTACGATAATCAAATAGACCACTATAGGCTACTCTAGCAAATGTGTTAATTCAATCAACTAGTAAATCAATCAATCAATCAATCAACCAGTGCATCCTTTGTTATGCTGCCTTCACGTGCTATCGGAATTATCTTAGGCCTATATACTAGTTTCCTAGTTAAAATATCGGACATAAAAAAGTATCACAAGAAAAAAAAAGAAAAGAAATCTCGTAACCACGACTTCAGTAGAAGGAATTAGAACATTTCCGATAGCACGTGAAGGCATTCAGGTGACCGGGGCTTGTTGTCACATAGGGAATATTGCTGCCTTCACGTGCCATCGGAAATGTGATAATTTCGACTTCGGAAGTCGTGATTACGAAATCATTGCGTTCAAGTTTCAAAATGTGAGGGCGTTCCTGTGCAATTTTTACCTAGGAAACTAGTATTTACGATATTTCCGAGAGCACATGAAGGCAGCATATGTCCCCTTACGAAAGGAAAATATATTTACCAATATATTTTCTTGAAATATATTTTAATATATGGAATAATATATTGATGGTATTATAAAATGTATTATATATTCATGCAATATATTGCAAAATATACAAATGATTGCCGCTTTCAATATATTAAAATATATTGGAAAATATAAATATTAAATCCCATGTGAATATATTGCATGATATTTTCAAATATATTGCAATATATTTTTGTTTCGTAAGGGTCCACGGCTATATTCCAGTAAATATATGGTTTTGAATCAGAAGTCTAATTCCACAAATCTGCTTTCTCTACCATTGTTTTTGTAGCCTACTGCATGTTGGTTTCAAACACTAAACTGAAATTTATCTTGGATTCGAATATCTTTTTGTGAATAACATAATCTCTCTTTTTCGCTAGGCTTTAACGCTAGCATAAACATTTATAAACATGTCACAACAGGCCTGTGGCATTAGTGTTTTTTTTCTAGGGTAATAATGGTAGAGATGTTTAATAGCTTTTTTTAAGCCAACACTACGGTATGAGCCCAGTTGTCATAGAAATCTGTCTCAAGGGCAATATTTCAGTAAATGTATGGTTTTGGATCAAGTCTATTTCCACAAATGTACATGCTTTACTAGTGAAGAAAGAAGCTTCTCTGAATGACTCTAGTAACGTTTATTTATTTTCAGTGACTGTTGAATATGCTATGACTCTCATCAGGTCATTCACTATTGTTACAGTCACACTGCTGTTTGATTTGTTAATGAATGTCATGGATTCAGGACCTATTCTCAGTCCTAAATTTAACAGCGTGTATGACACTTTATGCTCTCCGCACTGTATAGACAATAACTACCGCACTAAAATAGGAACTTCATTCATTTGCATCAAATACATGAAAACATTTGTCAGAAAGAATAATGCATCTTTCTAAATCAAAAAGTTATTCATGCCCCACATTCAACACGCACACAGGCGGATACATCAGAGTAACCTTCACTTGGACAACAGCTGGTGTGTTCTCACTCAAAATAATTGATTACAAACTGAGGAGAAAAACCAAAATAAATAGAAGAAAACTTATGTGTAAGTCAAAACCACACAATATTTATTTGGGTTATGAAATGATTCCTGCGGAAAAAAGACAGCTCTATCATGGCAAGGAAAAAACTATCACTGACCTCAAAAATTCATAAAACATTCTGAATTATTTAATAAATTCTAACAGTAAGAGAAATGTTTTGAAGCACACAGTGAATTGATTGCTTTTGTTATTTTGAATTGTTGGATGCTTTTATCTTTAACATTTGTATGTTGTGAGTGAGTGAAAAGAGAGGTTGTTTTGTTATTATTATTATTTTCTAAATGATTTATTGGAAATTTAGCCTACAAAGAAAGGAACAATCAGGTGAGCACTAAGAGTAATAAAAACAAATACGGAAAAGAGTACTAATAATGTTGGTAGGTCTATCAGTACATAATAACTTTCATTTCATCTGTTTTTGCTGTTTTTTTTTTTTTCTTTCTTTTTTTCACTGTGTTAACAATTCAGTGTCTTCACCAAATGAAGTGTCTTCACTTAGTGTGAAGACACTTCATTCGGTAAAGTGAGGAATTCAGTGTCTTCACTTTACTCTGCCTCTTCACCACAAGGAGGCAGAGTAAAGCTATGCTGGAAATGGGTCTTTTCCAAACACACTAGAAAATAACTAACCACAATCAATGCAGGTGAATACATATAGTATACTATTCGACATCATGGGCGAGGCTAGCCCCTTTTTAGGGGTGCTTCAGCACCCCTAAAAAGAAGCTCAGCACCCCTAAAATTTGGAGTAAGAAATTGTGTTATTTAAAATTTTTGTTAGTCTTTTACACGGTTAAATAATGTCCAAAACATACTCCGTAGTTTGTGGTTTAAAATGTATATGTTAAGGAGGAAAATGAAAATATCCCCGCATAGCAAATGGTGTCATCCTCTTCTCTTCTTCTACTTCTCTATACCTGCACCGCTCAGCACCACAGTCATCCAGCGCGAAACACACGCAGAGTGAGAACCCGTGATGTAACGTTAGTGTTGTGATTGGTTGAAAGCTGTGTCTGACACTTCTTTACTTTTACCTAGATTTATTCCGTTTTCGAAATCATATCGGTAAGTACTGGAGTCAGTATCCCGAATCACCATGGTGGTACACCTATAATCAGTGTTTATTATCTGACTATTTTAGTCCGGCGGGTCGCCGCCGCTGTGGAGTAGCACAGGACCTGAGTGACTCATCCATAGTCATAAACCAAACGGAGAGAAGTAACGCCGGTTACAATTTTCTTCCGCAAGACGCATGCAGTTCTGTTTATTAACTGCTAGAGCGTGAAACAAAAAACAGAATCGCGACAAATAAACTGCGCACATGTGTAGTGCGTACGTGTGTCTCTGTTGTTAAAGTTTATCGTTACTTGATACTCATTTCACAATGGAGAGTCATGTAAACATGACGTCTCGTGCGTCTTTTCTGGTCAGTCGTCATGGAAACATGAAGCACTGGCGTTTGGAATGAAAACAAACAACGTATCACTGAAAACACTTACTGTGGCTTTTTAAATGAATTGTTATTAATTCCTAGATTTATATATATTTTTCAGTTGTGGCTGACTATCAAACAAGATCATAAAAGAAAGTTTCATGTTTTTCCTTTTGCTGTATTTATTCATTCATCACACAGGATTTAACCTGAACCAGGCTTAACTCCTGAACTCCTAGCATAACTCTCTCTCTCTCTCTCTCTCTCTCTCTCTCTCTCTCTCTCTCTCTCTCTCTCTCTCTCTCTCTCTCTCTCTCTCTCTCTCTCTCTCTCTCTCTCTGTGTGTGTGTTTGTGTGTGTGTGTGTGTGTGTGTGTGGCAGTGAGCAATGGACATACGACAATTCTTTAAAAGAAAAAAGACAGATTCAGGTGAGAGACTAGGGACAGTCCATAATGACCTCTGTCTTGTTTTAGTTTTTTGTTCTTCTGAAAAGTGTAAAGCTAGAGTAACAGATAATGCAAACCAGCTGTAGTTGTATCAAATTACTTATCTAGGCAATGGTCCCCTGCTTTTATTTTATTTATATTTATTTCAAACTCACAAGCTTCTCTTGTGAAATGAATTTGTCATTTAAAAAGTTTCTAAGCCCAATAATAATAATAAAGACATTTAAAATGACACACTGTGTGCCTTTTGATCATATCTTTAGAATCTGTAAATGGTCTCATGGTCTCATTTTTGTGACATGACAAACTGACCTCAACTCATCTGCCTACAATATATTTGTGTATGATTGTCAGTGCCTAGGGAAAGAGAGGGAGATGGCGAAGGAGAAAGGGAGAGCATGCAGGAAGAATCAGGTGAGGAAACAAGAAACAATACATTGACATATAGTGAATAGTGTCAAGCAAAACAGTAACTACTCCCGTTTATGTGTGTGTACTCCTATACAAACTTATTGGCATTAAGTAGCCTATATTGCATTTTTTGTAACATTCTTTTACACCACATTTTTTCATAATAAAGGAGGAGGAAAACAACAGGGAGAGTCCATAAGGGATGACAGGGACTTGACTAGAGAAAGAAATGAAGAGACTGAGGGAGTGCAACATAGAGAGCACCAAGCCAAAGCAGCAGAGACAGAAGAGAGCTGTTCAGATTTAGGGGATAAGGACACTGGTCCTAAACAGTTAAAGCTGTCTCAATACCCTCATACACAGTTTGGCACACAAAAAAGAGCCTTTCAAGAACAGTGGTTCAAAAGTTTCAGATGGCTGGAATACTCAGCTAGACAAAATGCTGCTTTCTGCTTTACTTGTAGGGTATTTGGCAAAAATGTCAGAAATTATGCACTTGTTAATGACGGAGTTAATAACTGGCAAAAGGCACTTAGCAAGTTTCAAAAACATGAAACAACACAGTCACACAAGGACAGTGTGGTTTGTTGGAACAGCTACAAAGCAAGCCTGTCAAAAGGGAATGTTGTAGAGCAGATAGAGGCAGCAAGTACCACTGAAATTAGTGAAAGAAGGCAGTACCTAGAGCGTATTATGGCAGTAACCTGCTTCTTGGGGAAGCAAGGCATAGCATTCAGAGGTCATGATGAAACGGATGAGAGTCACAACAAAGGCAATTTCCTAGAGTGCATGTCACTTTTGACCAAATTTGATCCCTTCTTGCAAAGATACACAGCCCCTTCAAACACCACGTACCTCTCATCTGATAGCCAAAATGAGATAGAATGCTGTTCACAAGAAATAACAGAAAATATCATCAGTGAGATAAAGGGAGCAAACATGTATGCCATTATGGCTGATGAAGCCAGGGATGGAAAGACAGAACAGTTGGCACTCTGTGTTAGATATGTGTCTGTTGAGGGTGCCGTCAATGAAAGGTTCCTAGCCCTTACAGAGGTGTCACAGTTTGATGCTACTTCGATAACAGCTGCAATTGAAAATCAGTTGGTAAAGAAGGGAATTGATCAGTTGAAATGTGTGGCACAGACCTACGATGGGGCAGCTGTCATGAGTGGGGATGTTGGGGGTGTACAAGCCCATTTTAAAAAAAAGCACCCTGAGGCAATTTATGTGCATTGTTATGCACATGAGTTAAATCTTGTTTTATGTCACACATGCAAAGCTGTCTCTGAAGCCACAGAGTTCTTCAACATGCTGGAAAGTCTCCATTCTTTCTTTAGTGTCTCCCTTGTAAACCACCATAAGTTTGTGGACACTCAAAAGAAGTTAGGGTTGCAGCCAAGAGAACTTGTGCAGTTGTCAACTACACGCTGGGCATGCCAGCTTCATTCAGTGACTGCAGTGATTGATAATTTCCCTGCTATCATTGAGTGCCTCTCCACAATCAAGACACCGACAGCAGTTGGATTGAGGGTAAAGCTCAGTAAATTCTCCTCAGTGTATTTGCTGATGGTTTTCCACACTCTCCTGTCTGTAACAGCAGGTTTACACAGATACCTACAGAAGGAGACCATTGACATTGCCCAAGCAGTGACATACAAAAATGCAGTGACTGACACCATGAAGCAGAAACGCAGTGATACCACTGCTGCAGATCTGTACTCCAGAACAATGGCTATGTGTGAGGCAAACCAGATAGCAGTAGAATCATCCTCAGGACAGAGGCGTAAGACAAAGAGAATGGATGGATATGTTGTTGAGTCCGCTTGTGGGGCAGGCAGTGAAACCTGTGGCTCTTCAGAGTCTGAAGATCTCAAGAGGAAACTTTTGTTTCCTTGTCTGGACCGAATGATCTGTGAACTTGAGAGGCGTTTTTCTGGTGTGAATGAGGATGTACTCAATGGAATTCAGGCATGCAGTCCAACCTCAGGCCATTTCTTGTCCGAGCCTCATCTGACAGCACTGGCTCTGCATTACCATATTGAACTTAAGTCAGAGGAAGTGATAGTCGCAAAAAACTTTCTGAAGCGCAAGAGTGAGGCTGGTACAGTTCAGGACATGCTAGCAGTGTACAAACTTCTAGATTCGGAAATGTTCCCTTCACTGAAAGCTGTTATGCAGGTTGCCTTGACAATACCAGTTAGCAGCTGTACATGTGAGCGGTCTTTTAGTGCCTTGCGTCGGCTCCATACATGGCTCAGGAGGACCACAGGCCAAAGCAGACTCCAGCACCTAGCTGTGATGTCTATTGAGAAGGAGTTGCTTGAAAAAATTGAACACCAAAGGGTCATTGACAGGTTTGCCACCCTCAAAGTGCGGCGACATAGATTAACTCTCCCAAAGTAGAGCCAAATGGGGATTCAGGGGAAGTACTTCAAAGATTTCCCTCTTTCTTTTTTATATCTTTACTTTCTAAATATTTTCAAGACCTCTGTAAATACTCTGGATATTTTGGACTTTTTGTTTTTACCTTCTTTTTTTTCTTTTTCTTTTTTTGCTCTTGATATGAAGCTTGTTTTATTATTATTTATTGATGACATTGGTTTATGAAAGTTCAGACAGGCATGTATCCCAAAATGTTAGAGATGGCCATTTGTAAATAATTTACAGTAGAGTAGATTTACATTTTGTTGTCCAAGCACCTGTTACTTTGTTCAATTACAATAAAGTTGAATCTAAAATAACCAATATGATGACTGTTGATACAAAATGAGTTAACGGTCAGGAAAACCAGCTGGGTGAAGAAGGTTTTATGTTTGTTACAGGGGGCTGTCTGTGTGAACTATCACAATTAAGCTGGTGTTCTGAAAAGATCTCGAAAAAATAAATAAAAAATAAATCTGGATTTTGGAGTTAGTTGAATATATGTTAAAATGATTAAGTTATTTTTCAATAGACTTTTTTTTGTTTTTGTGTGAAAGACGGTGGGTGGTGGCAGTGGGGCTCATTGGGTGCTCAGCACCCCTAAAGCTCTGACCCTAGAATCGCCCCTGTTCGACATTAACTTCAAAGGAATGCATTCACCTGCATTGTTTGTTTTTTTTTTTTTTTGTATACAAACAATTCACCTGCATTGTTTGTATACAAAATGAAACTACACTAAAAATTGAAATAAAAGAGGGGTGTCCAAAATATGATATCCAAAATTTGATATTTTTTTATCAAAACAAGCTTAGGCAGAGTGCTGTTCAGTCATGACATCAATCAGTAAGCCATCTAATTTGATAACAGATTTGATGGAACTAATTGATAACGTATGACTTTGTGTGAATTATGCTGTAGACAAAAAATGTGAATGTAAATCCGCTCCCACAATGCGCATCACGCACTGCGCGTAGGGCACCAAGTGCTGAGGGGGGCACCACGAGAATTTTCTCTCAGCACATGCTCCCGACAATTAGCTAAACTGTCCAGGGCTGCATTTCTCAAAAGCATTATAAGCTTTTGTTCTTATCTATTCTTTTGTTCTTTTGTTAATATCTATATGTAGATCATAGAACCATTGGCACAATCACGATAGCTCACAATGCTGTTGAGAAACGCAGCCCAGGTCAACAGAAAAAACAATATCAAAAGATGTATGGTATTGCATAATAAAAGTTCTTTATTTAGCCTCATCCATCATGCCATTAGTGTACGACGCAGAACAAGGATGAAACTGTCACTGACATTTTTGTACTGATACCAAGGCTAATATCTGAATCATCATTTATACAAATAGAATAATACAACAGCGTAATAATGAGGCACGTATGGCATTAGTGATTGCTTTTTAAACATGTTGGTACTGCACTTCAGTTTAGTGTCCAATGGCTTGAATTTCCTTTTAAGAATGTTCATTTCAAAAGATGGTAGTGTTTATTTTCATTCACTGTTTCTTCAGAATGACCATTTTACTGGAAAAATGGGAACGGAAGCTCAATTTGCTGTATTCCATTATTTGCATTAAGCACTTCCTCAAATTCACTAGCAAGGTTGGAAAGTAATTTACTTAAAGACCATTCTAAGTCTTTATAAATCCCCATTAAAACCTTGTAGAAATGGATAAGGGGAAAAGAAACAGCGTCTAAGATGTTGGAATCTATCCTGTCCACAAATTCTTGTATTTTATCAACAACCTCTTGGATCGTCTGTCCTAGTTTCTCAAGAAAACCATCTAGACTTTCCATTTGCTTCATCACATCTGCCATCATAACTAGATGACTTTTTAGGATACTTCTCACATTTTCTTGGACCTCTGCTACAGTCATGACCTTTCCAGAGGGAAACGTCATTTCAACTGTGTTGAAGTTCTCCATGATGGGAGAGAAATATACCTCCAGGTTGTTAGCGAGTTTCTCCAGCATTTCCGCAATAATAAATTTGATGTTTCTGCAGATTTCAGGCAGTGTAGCTTCATCCATTCCCGGCAGTTTGTATTTGGTTTCTCTCAGGAAGTCGATGACAGCATTAATCAGGATCTGGATGTTCTTTTGGTATGTAACAACTACAGTTCTGTACAGTTTAGATAGCTCACTTAGGTCGGGGTCGGGCCAGAGAACCGCAATGAGGGCATTTTCAAAGACTTTTTTAACTTCATCAACAATTTTAAACAGTCTGTCAGCAATTCCTTTAACACTGAATGTGATATATTCTAGCCTGTTCATCAAGCTTGTGGACAAGTCATGTGCAGCCTGTAAATTGTATCTGACCAAAAGTACTTTTTCATCTCCCTTTGGTTCGGCTCTGATGATCAGAATGTCAACATCATCTTGTGGTGCAGACTGCAAAACAACAACAACAAAACAGAATGATTACAATAAAGAAAATCAACAAAATATGCATAGTTGGAAGACGTAACAAAATAAATAGCACTTACAGCATAACGGCTGTAGATCCTCGTATTCATCTGTGATGGAATCATTCCTTGAAGCTGGAAGCCAAGGTGGCCAGCTGTCGGTGTAGAGACCGAGGCACTCACTCCATCTCTTCGAGCAGCATAGCGAACGTTTACATCAGTGAATGTTGGGCTGGTGATATCCACATTCAGGGTATGGCTAGGATCACTAAACCAGAAGTAATAATTAAGTTTTACAAACATAATTGGTTATAAACTAAAGAATATCTGTATTTTTACTTTAATTCAATAAAAAGTCAGAAGTTTTGTCATTACCCCATGCGAATGACATTGCTGAAGTCCATAGTAAAGACGGCATGTGTAAGTACAGCATTAGATCCTACAACCAGGGCATTATTGTCCATTGTAGTACTCATAGAGCCTGTTTTGTGTGGAAGCAAAAAACAGTTATTCACACCAGCAATTCTTATTTTTTTCTTAGTAAATATTAGTATAATTAATTGATACATTTATTTATTTATTTATTTATTTATTTATTTATTTATTTATTTATTTATTTATTTATTTATTTATTTATTTATTTATTTATTTATTTATTTATTTGTCTTTGCACACACTTACTGTCAAGATCGTACTCCAGCAACACAACTGGTGACTTGGCTGTAGCCTTGAGAACAGTTTTGTAGTCTGGGGCGCTACCATCTAGTTTAGAAAAAACACTTGTGGTATACACCGGAGAGATGATTTCTGAGGTGAAATCAAATTTCTGCTTGGGTACACTGAGCTCCACTGCCACCGTCTCAGAGATACTTAAGTCACCAAAGGTGCTTGGTTGAGACAAGTCGATTTTCACATCAGCCACCAGTGACTTCAGAAGATCCAGATCAAATGTGGCCTGGCCAGTATGAAGTCCCTTTGTGTTAAAACTTCCGATATTTGCTTCGTTCTTGGAAGAAAACTTCAGCATAGCATACACATGTTCAATAGCAGTCTCCACAGACAGGTTTTCATCCACATCAAATGCCAACTTTAGATCTCCATAATTTATGGTGCCATCGCCAACAGTCTTCAGTGCATATCGCAAACTATTCCCATTCTGGTAGATGGATTCATCATAATTTAGAGCTCCCTTCACAATACCACGGTCTAGGAATGTTCCATCAATGGTGCCCTTTATCAGAGTCTCAGCGGACATAAACGTAGAACTTCCTTCACCTTTTAAGGTGTTTTCAGCATTTCCTCTACCAACAAACTTAATAATGGGGATGTCAAATGTGTACTCTATCATAAAAGTGGAATCTGCTTTTGGATTGGCCTTGTTGTCAGCAGTAAGTTGGTGGTTGGCTTTAGCTGTAAAAATGGGTAGGTTAATATTTGCAGCTGTGGCCACAGACAGTGCAGCTTCAAAGTTTTCTGGGTTCATAGTTACAGTGCTTTCATGGGTTCCTTCAACATGGAGATTTTCCAGGAGTACAGAAGTGGCTAATTTCAATCCACTTTTGGTGCTTATGCTGCTGGTTCCTACAAGCCTTGCCTTCAGTGCCTCAAACTCAGAGGCAGTGGTGGCTCCAAATCGAATTATTGGATTGTCCGTCCCATAGATGCCAGCATTACCATTAAGGTTGAATATAGAAGACTTGAAAGACAACTCTGATTTTAAATCACCCAGAGGAGAGATATTAATGAGACCAAGATCAATAATGGGTGCAGCTTTGCTCTTCTGATAGACAATCTTTGCATCTAGATCAATGGCCTGGTCAAGGTTGGTCAACAGATGCTTAAGGCCAGTATGCTCATATAGGTTGATGTTACTGATCTCCGGAGTGTCAAAATCCATAATTATGGTTGGTAAAGTGATAGATGGAATACTGAATGGGACATTTAGGAATTCCAAATTGGCCTCTCCATTTACTGCTGTGTAAATGCCAGCCTCATCTCTGTCGTTGGCAACTGTAAAGTTATGATTGTATCTGTACTGGTTGAAGCGAGCAAGTGCCACAGTGCTTAACTTCTGCACGTCGTTATTTAGGATAACAGTATAACTATTCTGGAGCTCAATCTTGGTAGGTTGTTCTAAGAAGGCGAGCTTAGTATTAGCCTTGTTCTGGAAATCAAGGACCACCTCAAATGGATGCAGTAAGAAGTTGAAGGCACTGGAAACGGTACCACTAAGATATCCATCCACTTTTCCATCACAGTTTGCCTTCATTTCTACCTTCATTTCTCTGAGATTTGCCTTTCCAGAAGCATCCAGCAAGTAAGAGGCCTCTGAAGCGTAATGATTTTCAAAACGAGCATTAAAGTTGATGTGGCTCAGAGCAACAGCTTCAACATTTATTCTCTGTGTCATTTTTGGAACTGCCCCACTGCTGGCATCTAAAGAAAAGGTTAGCTGGGCTGTTGTTGGAGTAATTATTATATTTGAGATTGACTTCATGGTGACATCATTAGAATCATCAATAAGAGATATTTGGCCTTTAGCTTCCTCTTCAATGGTCAGAATGATTTTTAAGCCATCCTGCTTAAAAGTGATCTCATTAGTGTAAGAATGATCACTGTTCCATGAGAGCGCAGGAATGTTTACCTTATCATTATATGTTGTTTTAATATTTGCAGCCATTCCATCCTCCAGTGCAAAGAAAGCGATGTTAAGGATGTCAGCACTAAAGGGGGCAGTAGTTATCTTTACAGTGCTCTTGGTCGTAGCCTGGGCCGAGAAGCCATAGAGTGACACTGAGGATTGATGGTCAACCGCTAGGGCACTGTGAGTGATCTTCAGTGTTTCAGCAACAACCACACGACTCATCTTAGGGATGGCAACCCGAGCTGTGGAATCCAAGCTGTATTTAAGGATGTCATATTCAGATGATCCGTGTGAGGTAATGTGCCCTGTGTATTGAGGGGTTTCTGCACTTTCAGTAGAGTTTAAGAATTCCATGGTAGTTCTCATGCTGAAAACTGGAATGGTGATTCTAACCTCACCATACAGCTTTCCGAAGCATGGCATCATGATCTCATTAGGGACTGCAGGGAGTGTGAAGTCTGGGATCTTCAGATCTGAGAATTTGTGCTTAGTAATGTATTTAGGAATTTCAGGGAGGGAGATCTCTGGAAAACTGATCTCTGGCAGTGTGATGGCAGAGATGTCTGGCAGGTAGATCATTCTAAGGTCACCAAAGAGGGCATCAGTAGATGGCACTTCAAAGTTAGCAATGAAGTTCAGTAGGTCTAATAGTCTCTGCCTGATATCATTATACTCTATTCTGATTGGTGGCACAGTGTAATATTGTAGAATAGTAATCTGTGGAAGGTCAATCAATGTAGAAGGGAGGTTGATTTCCTGAAGCGTCTCTAAACTTATTTTTAAAGGTGGTACAACAAGGTCAGTTAGTGGAAAAGTGAAAGATGGGATCTCCAATTCAGCTGTTTTTAGTATTGTTTTGACTCCATCACAGATTTCTTTTAACTCATTGACAATTGCCTGATCTTTAAGGATGTTTTGGATTGCTTCCATAACAGCACTGCATGCATCTGTTGCAATGGCCTCTACCTTAGTGTAGATACCAATCACTTGCTTCAGGACCTGGAGGATTTCTTCTCTGATATCCATGTCTACAAGTCTCTTCCTGAGGCTTTCTGTAAGTGTCTCAATGTCAATGTAGACTGTAACAATGTCCTTGAGTTTTTTGACCACATCAGCGACTTTGATTGCTCTCAGCTCCTCAAGACAAGTACTAAAAGATGACAGAGCATAATTGACGAAATCTCTGATTGCCTCAAGTTTTTGCCGGATCTCAAGTGACAAACTCACGGTGTAAAGATCATTTATTAATTCCTTGATTTTCTGGTTGGTCTCATCCACAAACGCATTGTAGTCAAACGATCTAATAAATCCGATGCAATGGTTTAGGCAGTTGTTTAAATGCTCAATGATTTCCTTTACTTCTGTTGTTTTCAAGTAGGTGATGGCCTTATCCAGCTGCTCTATGACAGGGGTGAGACTAGATTTCAAAGAGCTAGCAATAGTCTCAAGAGTTTGTTCAATATTGAACTTCTTGATTAGCTCACCAACCTTTTTCAGAATTTCTTTGATCTTCTTGTCAACCCCCGATTTGACCAGAATATCTCTTGCATTGCTGTAGATGGCATTGAGCCTGCTTGCCAGTACAGAAAACAATTGTTTTGCTTTTTCAACAGTCTTTCTGATTTCCTCTGTAGGGATTTGAGCCACCAAATTGTTTGCATAGTCTTTGAAGCTGGCAGAGGTAACAAAGTTCTTCACATCCTCAATGAACTTTCCTTGGTCAAACTGCTGAACAAACTGCTTCAGTTCACGCACAATCTCCTCCAGTCTGGATTTAATAGCATACTGTTCCTCAAGATCCTGCACGATGGCAATGCTACTGTCCTTCAGTCTCATTACATCAATCTGCTCAATGACATTTTCAATAGCCTCAATGACAGCGAGAACTATAGCTCTGACATCATATTTCTCATTGAATGCATTCAATTTTTCTGTCAGCCTCTGTATTGCAGTGTCAGATAGTGTGCCACTTGCAATCATTTCCCTCACATATATTTCTATCTGTTCTACACGAGTGTCCAGTTCAGTGAGTAGCTTCATCACAACAGGGTTTAGATTGAGCAGAGAGGCCTCCAGGTCATCGAGAGAAACTCCATATTTATCATAGAGAGCAATCAGGTCCTCCCTGATCTTGACAACTCTCCTTTCCAGATTTAGCTCCTTCACAAAATCACTAATGTACTTGGCCAGTTTCTGAATCTCTGCTATAATATCTTCTCTGTTGATGTAATACTGCATAGCTTCAGCGGTTCTCAAAATTGTCATTTTTGTGTGTTGCAAGACCACAGGAAAATGTTCAATTAGCGGCAGGCTGATGACACGACTGTTAGTGTTTTTATCATATTTCAGGAAGGCTGAGAAAAAGTGGTCTTGGTTATCAGAGTCAACTATGTTGAAGAGGTTTGTGATGACAGATCCAGACATTTCTAATCCAAGTCTTTCAGGGGTATTGTAAGCACTCACATCTTGGGTTAATAGATGGTTGTTGACCTTAGATTTTACTCTCACTGTTGCCCTCTGCTCAGATGGTGTCAGCACAGTGTCAATCTTATTATCAAGGTTGGTTTCAATTGATAGACCATTGTCCAGATTGTGAGATGTTGAGACTCTGCATTCGTGCGAGTGTGCAAAAGCAAGTGGTTCTGCCTTCATAAGAAATTTAGTGTAAACTTGTGCGCTCTGTTTTCCATACAGATACAAATAACCATCTGTGTTGGCCATGGCATCAACATTGAATCTGAAGGGAACAGCAGTGGCATGAAAGTTTCCGTCAAAGCGTAGGTACTGTGAGTTAAAACGGGCATCACTGCCGAATGTGACTGAAAGTCCAGCAACCTCGATTTCTGTGTTATGGCTCATGTGAGATCCCATAAGTTTTCCAGTAGTACCACACTTGGCAGTGGCAACCAGATCTTCATATCGGATTTCATACGTGTGCTTCAGCTCATCTGCGCCAGAGGCAAGCTTCCAACTGCCAGTCAGTTCAGCTGTGTATGGAAGTGCTTTTAACTGAGCATCATTAATCAGGCTGATGTCCAGAATATTCAGTTGATTATTGATTTTCACTGAAGTACTAAATTGCTCAATCTTTAGGGAAAAGTCATGGTTATATGTTCCATCATTGCTATTGGCAATAGAGGTGAAAGCTAGCGAGGACAGGGAAGCAGATAGAGAATTTGTATTTTCAATTGTCAGTTCATCAAATTTACCCTTTGTCTCAACCGACAAGGAAAGCTTTGAAGTGTCAAGGGCTCCATTGAAGTTGTTCTCAAGTGACATAGGCAAGAAAGGGCATTTCAGTAAGGTTGTACCACTCGTGGTCAGGCCATCCCTGTTCAAGGATAGGCTGCAATTATGGGACGCTGTGTGTTGAAACAGATATGCGGAGGCATCACCTTTTACCTCAAGACCATTGCCATCTAGTGCTGCTATAAACCGGGAACGGATGTCATTTCCAGCAGTAACACTCTCAGCGCTAGTGTCAATCTTAATGTTAACCAAATCAAGACTAGCACTAGCCTCAGCTACATTTTGGATGTTTAGACCGAGAACTTTTGCCCTTGTATCTGACTTCAGAGCAAGCTGAGACGCTTTATATGTAACTCCAGCGTCATGTGTCAGTATGCCCTCAAATACAGTTGTTTTTGATACGACAGAGAGCTCTCCATTGGCAAACATTGCTTCAATTGTGTTCTCCGCTTGGAAGTGGTTTGAGTCTACTTTCAGAGAGGAATCAATTTTTCCCTCTGGCTTGAATGGCAGTAAGCTAACTGTCTGACTGAGAGTAACTTCACCATTCAGAGGACCAGCCTTGATGGAGCCCATCAGGTTTCCATCTCCGAAGATCTCATCCTCATTTAATCCCAACTGGCCTGTGTGTTCCAGAGAAATCTTTAGACCCAAGGGACTGTTTGCCTCAATCTGGCTGCTTGATTTTATCTTGCCAGGTGTCATTTCCTCAAAAAAAGTAACACTGGTGTCAATGAGCTTGTGCTCAAGAGATGATTTAATCTCAGCCCTCAAAGATTCTTCAAGTGTGCCTGCCGCTAATGCTGATCCTAAACATAAGCAGAATAACATTCAAATAATGAGTATTTTGTTACTGATTACAGCATGTGGTTAAGAAAAATATAGCTGAAAACAAAGATTACAAGTACCTTCTACTTTAAAGGAGAGCAGGTCCACTGGGCTTTTTCCAATGACTTCTATTTTGGCAGAATAGCTTGGTTTCTCATCAACTTCCCTGCCAGCAGAAGCTGTAGCCTCCATGTTGTAGAAGTTGCTGCTCAGCTTGCTGGACACCTCTGCCATTCCCATGAGAGGCATTGAAACAGATAGTCTCTCAGGAACAAAGATCTCTGGAAGAGGAATCCTAATAGGAGCAACCTCCAGGCCGAGCTGTGGTACTACCAGGTTTGGTGTGGTTAGGGAAGCAGGGAAGTTAAAATCTCTGGGAGATTTCCCACCAAGAGGAATGGGAATGGAGATAGTGTAATACTGCTGGCCAAATTTGTATTTTGCAGCCCCCTCACTGTTAAAAAAAAAGTACATTAGTGTGTGTATATTTATTTTTTTCACTATTGTTTCTGCATTATAAAATTATTCGTTATATTTTTAATTCACTCACGCATTTAGGAACAGTGTCTTCGGGAAAGAGAATTCTGGGAGGGCAGGTAACCTAAAGCCCTGGAGATATGGGATGTCTGCAGCAAATTGTTCCAGGTATGCATTTGAGGCCTAGATGATTGTGGATATAGTGTTATATTCTAAATTATGTAATCTTTTTTTTTTTTTTTTTATAAATATACAGTGCTAGATTGGGAAACTAAGGATTTAATTTCAATTTACCTCAACTGTTTGGGTCAAGACATCACGGATCTTCATACCAGATGAGCCAGTCTGCTGGTCAAGAAGATTATTAACTGTGGCTTTGATGGCGTCAATTGGAATAGTGTTGTGAATCTCAGTGCTGACATCAGAAGTGACCTCAGCCTCAATCTTCTCCCCATCTAAAAAAAAAAAAAAACATGTCCATTTGTGAAAATAGTAGATGACTTCCTGTTCATTTGCTGAATTTAAGGAAACACAATTTAAATTTTGAACAGTAAGTATATTTTTTTTAATGTTTGCCCGACAGACTTAAAGTTTTAGAGTCTAAATAGTTTTATAGGCACTCACATAAAAGTTACTCATTGAATTATATCTTCCTTTGGGGCATAATTAATTCTACTATAATTCTCTGAACTCATAAATTAAAGGGAGCCATCTCTAGAATTCGGAATTTGCTTTAATCTGATATTATAGAGTATCTGGAGATATTGTCATACTTTTTAGTTTCAGAATGAAAATTTTAAATCTTACCATATTTCAGAATGACTTTCTGAAAAGAAGCCGTCATCTCAGGGAGCCTAAGGTCACTCTCAAGCTCTACTGTAAGGACCTCAGAGTTTTTCAATTGTGCAGTTACTTTAGCATCAGTCTGAAAATGAGGAACGAGCAGCTGAACCTGCACCATGGCATCCTTCATTGAATCTGTCCTAAAGATTGAAGAGAATTTTATTTGTACAATGCATAATTATCAAAAATATATACTATTATTGTTAGAAAATATTTTTTAGACATGTGCATACTTAGCAAGGGCAACAAGAGATGCTTCGGGTATGTTCTTGTTAATGAAGTCAAGCTGGATGGAATGTGTGGCCTTGCTCTGAGTTGTGCGTTCAGCAGCATGAACCCGAATTCCAGCTTCCAGGTCGTAGTCAGGGATTTGGAGTTCAGCCGAGACGCTGTATTTCTGTCTGTTAAACATCAGTTTCGCAGTGCCCTCAAATGATATTCCTTTCATATAGAAAAATAATAACATTTTAGATTATGAAAATGTCTAAAGATCATAAGGGATTATTTTGTGCAATGCTTAAACAATGCTTTACCTTCTGCCTTCAGGCCAAAAGACACCGTGTCAACCTTGTTTTCATATACATAGTCGACAGTAGCTGTGTATGCAGAAACCTCGCCAGTTGGGTGGATCTCAATGTCAAGTCTAAATAAAGGTCAGTATTCAACTTTTTGCATTCAGAAAGAAGCATAAAAATAAACTAATAAACAAACAAGTATTTCTCTTACTTGCTGTCACCAGTCAGGGGGAAATAGGGAGAGGCATCACTGGAGGCTTCAGAATACTGCAGGGCAATGCAGTACTTAAAACCAGGGAAGATAGGAGTGCATTGTTTTGCTTTAATTTGTTCCATTATGGGAGGAATGGTCTTGGTTTCAGTACCAGTCAGTGAGAACAAAGAGTTGCTGTGCAGAGAAAATACAATTTAGAATGTCTATAATGTATCTTTAAAGCAATATGACATATTTCTGTGTTAACAGAAATATCTTACGTCACACTGATGAGTGTAGTTTTAGCTTGTGGTGTGGGAATGGTCAGCTTGAACTGCTTGTTGGTTACAGCAACCTTTACTTTCAGACCGCTCTCATGGTAGATGTTAGTATGCATCTCCAGGCCAGACTCGACATATTCGGGTAAGAGAGCCCCAACTTCAGTCACAAACTCAACTCCGGCAGATGGCATGAAAGCCACTTCACTCTGTGTGAATAGACGAAGAAATAGGTTAATTGAGTATAGCTTGTAAAGCTCTAGTTTAAACAAAAGAAACTAGACCCATACCATGTCACGGGCAATTTTCAGTCCTCCCTTTACTCCCGGTGCAAAAGTACCAGACAGGGCAACTCTTAACGGAACTCCGGTACCAGTAGGTAGATAAAACTCATTGTCCATGAAGACGTAGTGAAGGAAAAGGTTGTTGTTCACACTTGAGAAAAGGTTCCTTATGAACTGTAAAACAAATAATTATTTAGTTTATATGAACATGAAAGTACACTCAGACCTTCTTCATTATTGTGCTGTTTAAGAGCATTGCAGATTTGCTAAGCTCTAATATTTTTTTTAAAATTAGTTCACTTACATCAGTAGGGAACATATTTAAGAGTCTATTCGTCAGGAAAGCAGCAGAGTAGGCCATGTCTTCCATATCCTTGGTCTTGAGATAACCCAGTTCAGCACCCAGAAGCCTCAGGTAGACCATAGCCTCTGGATTATCCTGAACCATCAGTTTCTGGATGAGTTTGTTCACATTATTGGTTATTTCCTTAATGATGCTTTGGGGGGCCTAAAGTCAGAAGGGTACATGAGTGATAAACCAAAATAAAAAGAATGCCATCAATGTTGCAAAATGTGGAAATTCATAATGTGGAATAAACTCGATTTGAAAGACCTTTTGCATCTTTATGTTATCCCACAGTCTTGGGAACATGCGCTGCATAATGTCATCCCCACTGGGCACTCTGTCAACTGCATAGTTAATGGTCTTCTGCATGGTGTCACGGAAGAATCCATCAATTCCAATCAGGGCATCAACTGTGGGTTCCAGTCCCTTACCATTCAATCCAATCTGTAGGTAAAAACAAATAATAAGTATTGATATACTGGTTTTACATCCAGAGGGTTTAAGAATGCAGAATAATCCTGTACCTCAAACATGTCTATGTCATATCCGAAAGCATTCACGGTCATCTCCAGGATAACTTCGTTGGGAAGAAGTTCTTCAGACTCAAAGATCACATTTCCCTCCAGAGATCCAATCTTGTAATTGCGAGAGTATTTTGTTGGATCTGTGACCGATTTGATCTCGTTTCCTTGGAGGGCATTGAGAATCTTCTCTCTAAGTCTGAGTAGTAGAACAAGACATTAGATGCAGTTTTCATACTCAAAGATGTTAAATTGTTTAAAGATTTCTACTAACTCCTTAGTCTCTGGTGCAGTGGAGCTCAGGATGTTGCTGATATGCGAGTTAACAAAGCTCATAGCCTGACAGTTTTCATTTGTAGGCAGAGCAGCAACTAGCTGAGCCAGTTCAGAGGGCTGAGGGTCCTTCATCACAATGAGATAGGCGGCAATACGCTTCGGTACCGGAGCAGCGGCATCTAAAATGACCTTCATTAGCACCTCTCGGCCCTGTTAGAAATATAGCAAGTTTATGTTAGCTAAACATAAATGCATTATACTTACTTTATATTTACTTATAATAACATGTATTAGTTTCATATATCTGATTTACCTCTTCAGGGACAGAAGTGAGTCTAAAAGCTTGAATAGCAGCTTGCTGGACCTGAGGGGACGCAGCAGGTTGGTTTATGCATTGGATAACCGCTGATTTCAGAGCAGGGCTTGCGGCTCCAACGGCAACAGCCATGTTTCCAATGATCTAAGAGATTTAAAGTACAGATTTCAAAATCCACATATCAGCTGTTATTTTTAACTTAGTGAAGCATGCTTAATGGAATAGGTTGAACATACCCTCAGGGTCAAGTACACATGTTCCTGGTTTCCTGTGCAGTCGCCAATCTGTTCAAGGACATAATCAGCGACTGCCTGGATCTCGGGTGTGACACGTTCTTCAGCTTCATAGTACCTTGGATAAGACATGTGAATGAAAGTTTAAATTCACATATAGATCAAACAACATGATTATTGTTGATTTGTCTTGTTTTCTCACCTCCTGACAGCATTGCTGAGGCCATAGTAGATGGGCTTACTAGCCTTGAACTTGGCCATCTCTAGCATTTCCTTGACAATGTCTCCAGATGGGTTGGGCACCATTCCCATGGCATACACTGCAGCATCAATCTCTACTGAGGAACTGTCAAAGTTCCTGAGAACACGCAATATGGCGCTGGTGCATTCTGGCGTGCCACACTGGAACAAAGCCTGGTAAACTAGGGGGCGAGAAATCTCCAAGGCCTCCGGTAGACCAGCGCTCAGGCTTTCAGCATTCATTTTGCGGACTGTAGCGATGAGCTTGTGAGCCAGATGGGCTCTGTTATGTCCATTGTTGGTGTCAGAAAGACCGGCCAGTTCCCTTAGAACAGACAGCATGGCCTCTTTATCCTGAATCGGATGGACTGAGCCAATGTTGTCGTCGAGGTGCAGGGTCTTCAAGTTGGCTACATCTAGAGATGGGTACACCAAGAGATCAGGATTACTTCTGCTCACTCTAAATGCATGCTGATTTAAGTGTCTGAATGATTGAATGATTGCTTACCGTGCTCAAAGATTCTGTCGTTGTGCACCGACATTTCCACCAGAGTCAAGACTTGCTTCCCTACATTATTAATTCCGTACTGTCCTCTGTTGATAATCAGAATGAATTAGCAGAGCAATAAAACAAACAAATTAAAAACTGAGGAAATAATAAATGAAAAAACTCACTTGTGAGAAAAGGGCACAAGCATGTGGTTTTCAGTGCAGGAAGCAGATGTCATATGTTTCTGTGCATTATCAAAGATGTAGTTGCAGGTCTGGCTGCTCCTGAAGAGCTTAGAAAGTGGGAATTGCTGTGTGATAAAAAAAGAAAGCAAGTTAACACATTATTGAAACCATCAGATATCCAGCACAGTTATTTTGTCTTATTCAAAAACTGGATGACTTACCATGCCTGTGATAAGGGCCAGGGGACTGGTGTGGTCCTTGATAGGCCTGAAATTGTTACATTTAGACAAGTCTCTGTTGAGGGTGACATCAGTGGCAATGTCCTCTCTGGCGTTCACGGAGTAGCCTGTCTTGCACATACCGTAGATGGTTGGCTGATTTGGGGGGAAAGTTGTAATGAATTAGTCAATGTATATCAATCTGTAAACAAATGCAAACCTTTTTAATGTTTATGTTACTTAATGACTGACCATTATCCTGTTTCTGTCCTCCTCCAGCACAGGTACGGCAAGGGCAGAGATTAGACCCCTCTTGATGTTCAAAATGTTGACTGGCTCATCATCCTCTGGAAACAAATTGATGGCATTGTCTCCCTCAACGGTGAACTTCAATGGGTTCCTGAGAATTGAGAGGTCAGTGTTTATTTAACATGATCAGTTTCTTTTTATCTGCTCGGTGTAGAGTGCCTTAAACATACTTCTCCATGGCAGCCTTGAAAGCATCTGTACCAGCAGATGGTCCAAAGATAGGATTTCCTCCTGTATCAACATCGATCACCTCACTCAGTGCACACTCTGTTGTGCGCACGATGTAGCTACATGTGCGAGGGACCTCAATTTCAACCTGTTTAAAACAGAATATGTTTGACATTTTAAGTTGTATAAAAAATAAAAACAAGAAAAAAATTCTAAATATTGACAGCATCGACATTCATACCTTGCATCTGGCCTTAGGGCCATTGATTGCTCCATTCAGGGCATTTAGAGACTCTGTTTCATAGGTGTATTCATACTTGTGAAAGCTCTTGTACCTTTTGGCCACTAGGGGAGCACAAATCACATCTTAAACATCAAGATCATACATGACTCATTCATGACTCATACTTGACTCATATGTGACTCTAGTCCACAACTTTAGATTGCTTTTCTTAAATGAAGTGATAAATTATAAAGAACATGAAAAAATGGACTATTACTGTAACTCAAAACTTATAAAGATAGTTTTCCTTTTTTTACTAAACAAGTTCATTAGATAAAAAATATCATATAGAATTTCTTAGATAATTTATATTTCCTTACAAAATGTTTAGCACTTACAAAGGCATGGTAATTCCTCGTCTTGAGCATCTAAAGTAAAAAACAAAAAGGAGTTTTATACAAACAATATATAAAACATTACCATTATCATATAATACAATTCAAGGTTATTCATTAAACGATAGTTCACCCCCAAATTAAAATTCTGTATGAATTTATTTCTTCAACACACTAACTAACAAATAAATACAAGATGACAACAGAAATACTATTTTGTTCTATATTTATCAACAATGATTTTTTATACTTTTAATTCTGATATACAAATGTACAAAAATATATACATGTATATGTATAAAATATACATACAGTCTTAAAAAAAAAATCAGGCCCCAATTGAAAAATTTCTAGTGACTGATCACATCTAAAATTTTCAGTTGGCCAAATTTAATTTCTGTGAATTGATGGAATTTTATTCACAGAAATTCAATATGGCCAACTGAAAATGTTATATCAGTCACGACATTTTTCACACTGTAAAAAAAATGTCTCCAATTGAAAAAAAATGTGACTGATCACATCTAAATTTTTCAGTTGGCCGAATTGAAATTCTGTGAATTGATGCAATTTAATTCACATAAGTTAAATTCGGCCAACTGAAAAATGTAGATGTGATCAGTCACTTGAAATTTTTTAATTGGAGACCTGATTTTTTTTATGAAAACAAATTAGAAAGATTAGAGCTGAAACATGAAATATTTTTGTAATTCAATATTTAACCTTTATTTAAACAGGAAAGACACTTAAGAATTAATTCTTATTCACATCAACAGCATGGCAAATATATTATATATTACAAAAATATCATTAAACAAATTTCACAAATCAGTCACAAATCCTCTGTAGTACTCACTTGCCACGGCTATTGCACATAGAAGCAGCAAAAGGCAGAGCTTAGTGTCCCCCATGATGGGTTCAGTTAAACTCTTTCCTCAAGACCGTTGCGTATTCCGATGGAATCTGCTTTATTACTGCTGTCAATGGCCTTATATATTAAGGTAGGAATGGGAGGAGATATGGCGGTTGCAAAATGTAAAGTCTCCACTCCAAAGTTCATATCTTGTGCCTCTGTGGCAGGACAAAGGCAACTGTTTCATGTAGTGTCAGTGGTCTTTCAAATAGAGAGAAAATACTTTTTCAAGGGACACTTGCTTTGCTTGATCTGTTGGTTGATTGATTCATTTAGCGTATTCCACTCTTCTGTGTAACCTCTTACTGAAATACAGAGGAAATTGATTTATTTAACCCCCCCCCCCACACACACACACACTTTAGTGTCATTAAAAGAACACTCATTATATTAATTTGTAATAAAACAATTTATAGATTAAAAGTCCAGTAGTTGTTTTAAAAATATGGTTGTTAAATTAAATAATTTACACTGAAAAATTACAACTGCATTAAATAATGTTATGAGATTGTTTTAACTATATATTTTTAATACAATAAGAAACGTTGGAAAGAATGTTTAAACATGAAACTAAACTACCAGTAGGTGGCAGCAGGTCTTAATGGGTGAGTCATTGAGTCGGTTCGTTCAAATGGCTGATTTGTTCATGAATGAGGCAGTCGTTTACGAACAGGTCATTGAATCTTTGATTCAACTGATTCATTCAAAAGCTGAATCATTCATTAACACACTATTGCTGTGGTTCTGATGTGGAAATATGATCTGATCTTGGAAATATTTTCGCTGCTGTAATAGAACAAAAGCAGTTTATATTGCATCTAAAATGTAAGTGACTAATTTTAATTAATTGTTTATGGAACTGTCATGAAATCAGTGTCACATTTTCAGTCGTGATGGTATTCAGGAAAACAACACTCTTGGTCGTGTCATGGGATGTTTTTTTAACTGTATTATACGTTATAAAATATAAAAACCTTCACATTTTGAATATTTACTGCAGTATGTTACTGAGTTTCTCTGTATGAGCGGCGTTGGTTTGTTTCCATTTCTCCTCGAGAGGCTGCGCGATTGTCAACAGCACAACAGTCAGTTCATAAATTAGCCTATTACCGGTATTATCCATTAATTATTCAAACAAACCTTAATCTCGAGCCCTGAAACTGATCAGAAAATGTAACGAAACGTAGAAATGTAGTGGAGTAGAAATTAAAATATTTGCTGTAAAATGTAACAAAGTAAAAGTAAAAAGTATGCACTATTGATTCTACTTAAGTAAAGTACAGATACGTGAAAAATTTACTTAAGTAAAGTAACAAACTATTTGTACTTCGTTACATTCCACCACTGGATAGAAGCCTGTCTCCTTCATGCCTTTTTTACTGATGATGATGCAAAGTAGGACATTAATCACTAAAGCAGACTAGGTCATATTACTAATCTTAGATGCACATTTGACTACATTTTATTTTGACATTCTGTGCCAAGTGTATTGCCAATCAGACACGACTAAACTGATATAGACACTGAAGTAAATGATTAAACCTTCTGCTCTTTTGTCCTGTTTACTTTATCCACTGACCTCTTATTTTCTGTTGTGGTTAAATACTAATCACATTTGTCCAGGCAAGTCTTCTTAGATACACAAAACATTATTTATCCAAGGCCTTTAGTTGTCGATTGATGTAAAGCATATAGTAGATGATACAGGTCCTTCTAAAAAAATTAGCATATTGTGATAAAGTTCATTATTTTCCATAATGTAATGATAAAAAATAAACTTTCATATATTTTAGATTCATTGCACACCAACTGAAATATTTCAAGTTTTTTATTGTTTTAATACTGATGATTTTGGCATACAGCTCATGAAAACCCCAAATTACTCAAAAAATCTAAAAAAATTTGCATATTTCATCTGACCAATAAAAGAAAAGTGTTTTTAATACAAAAAAAGTCAAATTATTATGTTCAGTTATGCACTCAGTACTTGGTCGGGAATCCTTTTGCAGAAATGACTGCTTCAATGCGGCGTGCCATGGAAGCAATCAGCCTGTGACACTGCTGAGGTGTTATGGAGGCCCAGGATGCTTCGATAGCGGCCTTAAGCTCATCCAGAGTGTTGGGTCTTGAGTCTCTCAACTTTCTCTTCACAATATCCCACAGATTCTCTATGGGTTTCAGATCAGGAGAGTTGGCAGGCCAATTGAGCAAAGTAATACCATGGTCAGTAAACCATTTACCAGTGGTTTTGGCACTGTGAGCAGGTGCCAGGTCGTGCTGAAAAACGAAATCTTCATCTCCATAAAGCTTTTCTGCAGATGGAAGCATGAAGTGCTCCCAAAATCTCCTGAAAGCTAGCTGCATTGACCCTGCCCTTGATAAAACACAGTGGACCAACACCAGCAGCTGACATGGCACCCCAGACCATTACTGACTGTGGGTACTTGACACTGGACTTCAGGCATTTTGGCATTTCCTTCTCCCCAGTCTTCCTCCAGACTCTGGCACCTTGATTTCCGAATGACATGAAAAATTTGCTTTCATCCGAAAAAAGTACTTTGGACCACTGAGCAACAGTCCAGTGCTGCTTCTCTGTAGCCCAAAAGTGGCTTGACCTGGGGAATGCGGCACCTGTAGCCCATTTCCTGCACACGCCTGTGCACGGTGGCTCTGGATATTTCTACTCCAGACTCAGTCCACTACTTCCGCAGGTCCCCCAAGGTCTGGAATCGGTCCTTCTCCACAATCTTCCTCAGGGTCCGGTCACCTCTTCTCGTTGTGCAGCATTTTTTGCCACACTTTTTCCTTCCCACAGACTTCCCACTGAGGTGCCTTGATACAGCACTCTGGGAACAGCCTATTCGTTCAGAAATTTCTTTCTGTGTCTTACCCTCTCGCTTGAGGGTGTCAGTGATGGCCTTCTGGACAGCAGTCAGGTTGGCAGTCTTACCCATGATTGCGGTTTTGAGTAATGAACCAGGCTGGGAGTTTTTAAAAGCCTCAGGAATCTTTTGCAGGTGTTTAGAGTTAATTAGTTGATTCAGATGATTAGGTTAATAGCTCGTTTAGAGAACCTTTTCATGATATGCTAATTTTTTGACACAGGAATTTTGGGTTTTCATTAGCTGTATGCCAAAATTCACAGTATTAAAACAATAAAAGACCTGACATATTTCAGTTGGTGTGCAATGAATATAAAATATATGAAAGTTAATTTTTTATCATTACATTATGGAAAATAATGACCTTCATCACAATATGCTAATTTTTTGAGAAGGACCTGTAGAATATATCATAGAACAATACTAGAATTAGTCTAAACGTCCTTATAATTGTCAGACACAGACGAGGACAGAGGGATTAGTGCAAGTGCAATGTTTATTATTAGATGTTTACGGACACAGGTGATACTTAGAGGGTTGGTGACACTCAGACGAGGGACGACGATGAGGATGGTGAAGACAAAGAACATTATGATGTACGAAGAAGGTACAGGTGTGGGCTTCTATGAAGGACAGGTAGTCACGGGTGGATCGGTGCAAGACCAGACAGTGAGTGTGAAGGTGAGGAGTGCTTATGTAGTGTTGCTGGTGATGGTGCACAGGTGATCAGAATGCTGGTGATGAGGAACGAGTGGGTGTGGCAGTGTCTGATGGCTGTGAGGGCGTGACAGTACCCCCTCCTCCATGGGCGGCTCCTGACGGCTGGGACGGGTGGCGACGGGGTCTACCACGGCCCGCGAGTCGAGGATGACTCTCACCCTGTAGACTGATGGGTCCTCGTCGATGGTAGGAGGAGGAGGTATGGCACCATTACCAGGATCTGTGGGTATAGAAGGGACAGGTTCAGTGAAGGGCTTGAGTAAGGACACATGAAATGATGGTGATATTCTGTAAGTGGGTGGAAGGTGAAGGCGGTAGGTGACTTCGTTCAGCTGCCTATCTACCATGAATGGTCCGATGTATCGGGGACTCAGCTTACGGCAAGGCAGCCGGAGACGGACGTCCCTCGTGGAGAGCCAGACCTTCTGGCCTGGCTGGTACCGCGGCGTGGGTCCATGTTTGGCGTCAGCGTTGTGCTTTTCTCTCTGGACTGCCTGCTGGAGTTGCAAGTGCGCTGAGTCCCAGACCCTCTCGCTCTGGCGGAACCAGTAATCCACCGCTGGGACGTCCGAGGGCTCACCCATCCAGGGGAAGAGCGGTGGTTGGTAGCCAAGGACACATTGGAATGGAGTGAGCCCTGTGGTGGCCTGCTGGAGTGAATTCTGGGCATATTCGGCCCAGGGCAGATCCTGGCTCCAGCTGTCCTGATTCTGGTGGCAGTATACACTCAGGAATCTCCCGATCTCCTGGATCTTCCATTCAGTCTGGCCATTGGTCTGAGGATGGTAACCTGATGAGAGGCTGACGGATACCCCTAGGAGACGGAAGAAGGCGGTCCACAGTCTAGAGATGAATTGGGGTCCTCGGTCGGAAACTATGTCTTCCGGAAGCCCAAAATGTCGGAAGACTTGGGTGAAGAGTGCCTCCGCGGTTTCCAACGCGGTAGGTAAACCTTTGAAGGGGATGAGTTTGCAGGATTTCGAAAATCGATCGACAATGACTAGGATTAGGCATGTGCCGATATCAATTTTTCATGTTGCGATTAATTGATGAAGTTTTATCACGATATACGATATTATCACGATATTGAAATAAGTTGCAAAAAAAAAAGTGTTGCCATAGCATAACAGCCTTAAGAACTATTTTTGTAAGAACAAAAATAACTGAATATTTAAATACAATAATGCACCAAAAATATATACAGCTCTGGAAAAAAAAATTAAGAGACCCCTCATTGAGAAATCAATGTTAAGTGGTCTCTTGATATTTTTCAGAGCTGTAAAAGTACAATTTTCAAACAGATTAAATTGCAAAAAAAAAATAGGCTATAAAGAACAACAGGTAGGCTTACAAATTACAATAAGGTCTCATTATTTAATGCATTCACTAAGATTGAGCAATAGCTACATTTGTTACAGAAAGTATAATGTTTTTGGTAATGTTAGTTAGTTAGTAAATACTGATCATTGTTAGTTTTATCTTAGGTCCATTAACAAAGTTATTTTGATTTTAATGTTATTAAACAGTAACTAAGAAATTAACATAGAACGATTCATTCTTTATAAGTATTTTTCATTGTCAGTTTGGTAATAATGAATTAACATGTTAATTAATGAAGTCATATCTCAAAGTTTTACTGAACAATAACAAAACGTTCTAATTATTAGGGCATGTTGTAGTCCAGATTAAAACATAAAAATGTTTAAGTTTGAAAATAAATAGCCTATTAAGTATTTGGTGCTTGATGAACAACATTGAGATTACAAAAACGAATGGATGTTTTAAAAACTACACGCGGTTTTTGTTTGTTTGCGGGGTTCCCGGGGTAACAGCCGCATTCTGCAGTTCATCAGCGCCCTCTGCTGTCACTGAGCGGCACTTCAGCAGCGCGTCTCCTTCACCCATTTAGTCATGTGCAAACGCACGTTGGGCTTGTTTATATCTGAGTGCGTGTCCCTTTGACGCAGAATACAGCGGTGTTGAGCATTTATACGGTTGATTGGCAAAGTATTCTTGAATGCATTATAAAAAAAATTATAAATTGTTAATAAATTATTATTTACGATATTTTAAAGTGCCCACGATAACAATATCGTGCATATTCATTATCGTGATAAATCGCATTATCGAAAATCGGCACATGTCTAACTAGGATACAGGTGAAACCTTGGGATGATGGCAGGTCGGTTATGAAGTCGTTCCCCAGATGGCTCCAGGGATGTTCTGGGAAGAGGGACCAGCTTGCCCTCGGGGAGTCTCCTAGGGGTGTTGGTAATGGCGCAGACTGAACATCCCGTGACGAATTGGGAGATGTCCCGAGGCATGGCGGGCCACCAGTAATGGTGGCGAAGGAGCTAGAGGGTCCTTCTCCTGCCTGGGTGTCCAGAGCGCGGGGAAGAATGAGCCAAGTCCAGAAGGGGCAGGCGATGACGAGGTGGGACATAGAGGTGCCCTTCTGGACCTCCCGGTGGAGCAGGCTGTTGGGCGTTCTCCTGTTGGATCTGCTCGTGGAGTGCCCACTGGATCAGGCTGACAACCATGGCTGGAGGGAGGATGGTTTCAGGGTGCTCTGGCTCAGGGTCGGCTTGGTGGAGACGAGAAAGGGCATCCGCCCGGTTGTTCTGGTTCCCTGGATGGTACGAATCCTCATCTAGTGTTGTCACTTTGTTGACCAAATACCTCTTTTGGATGAGTGCAGAAGGCGGTGGTTGAGCCGATGATGGGGGCATTCGCTTCCCATAGCGACTGTGCCCACTGAAGGGCTCGGCCTGAGAGTAATGAGATGATAAATGCCACCTGGCCTCTCTCGCTGTGGAACAGATGGGAATTTGCTTCCATATGCAGGAAACATTGCAAGAGAAACCCGCTGCAGTCCTCCGCCGCGCCGCTGTAGGTCGCTGATCGGGCCATGGGACTTACGCAGGCAGCTGACGAAGTAGCGGGTGCCGGTGGTGCAGGTGATGATACGCTAGCTTGGGTAGCGGTGGAGGGAGTGTCGTGAACCAATGAAGACCGTACAGCTTGAACCAGCATGGTAAAGTGGTCTGCGGTGCGGTCCCTGCCTGTGTCTGAAGAGTTCTGCATTTGGGCTGGTCTTCTGTCAGACACAGACAAGTTCACAGAGGGATTAGTGCAAGTGCAATGTTTATTATTAGAGGTTTACGGACACAGGTGATACTAAGAGGGTTGGTGACACTCAGACAAAGGACGACGATGGTGAAGACGATGAGGATGGTGAAGACGATGAGGATGGTGAAGACGAAGATGACCAAGGAGACAAAGATAATGAAGACGAAGAAGGTATAGGTGAGGTACAGGTAGTCACGGGTGGATTGGTGCAAGACCAGACCGTGAGTGTGAAGGTGAGGAGTGCTTATGTAGTGTTGCTGGTGATGGTGCACAGGTGATCAGAATGCCGGTGATGGGGAACGAGTGGGTTGTAGCAGTGTCTGATGGCAGTGAGAGCGTGACAATAATCATCAGAAAGATATTGAGAACATTTATATAGAATTTTCCCTGTAATGGTATGCATTGATTGCTTGAAGGAGTGTGATCATTTGTGTTTTTGGATAAATGAGTTGTGTTCATTTTGTGCCAACCTATGTTTTTAAAGCACAGCTTGTTAGACAAGAACAATTATGTCTCCTTTTCCAAAGACAAATGCTATTCTCATTGTTGGTGCTGGGTTGTAACTGATTACATGTATTCTGGATTACATAATCAGATTACAAAAATTAAGCAGCCTAGTTGTAATTATATTATAAATACTCATAATCAGACTGCACTTGCTTTTTATTGATTACATTATTACATTATACTCACAATGGCAATAAAGTAATCATAATTCTCTTTACTTCTGTTTATCTTTTAGAATTCTCTTTTTAAAAAATATTTATATATATATATATATATATATATATATATATATATATATATATATATATATATATATATTTTTTTTTTTTTTTGTACATTCAGAAGGTCTTCCTGGTTTATGGAATTGCAAACATAGGCAAGCCACTAGTCATGGGCCGATCACTGAGACCCACACAACAATGGATCACTGGGTTTAAAGAAATCATCTCACTTTTAAGAAGTATTTTCTCAACACTGCAGTCGTTCAATCCCAATCAATTCACATTAATTCATGTCCCATTGCATGTACTTTTTTTTTTACAGAGGATTTTCCCCCTCTTTAACCTAATAAATTTACTTGAGGTCACCCATCCCCTAAGATTTTGAATCAGGATTTTGCATCATCATGAAAATTGAATCCTTGGCAATTTAAACATTCAAGCGTAAGAAGACGCAAAATGAAACTCAGTTTGCTATGCTCTGTGTGGAAAATTTAGTGTGCACAAACATGCGAGCGCCCAGAAAGCTGCATCTTAGACAAGCAGGGCAACCTTGTCTAAGACCTAACAGTAACCTCTAGGCAACCTCCCCCAGTTTCTCTTGAAACAAATACGGAAGTGACTTAATCTGCAATTCATCGACTGGTCACTAGAGACAGGCTCTAAAAGGTTTTTAGCCTGGAACAAATTGTAGTTTTGGTCTATACAGCTAATTTTGCCCTTCATGACAACTGTGAGGGGGAATTTTTTTTTAAACTCATTTGTTTATATAAAGCCTTAAAGTTCTGCATAATTAAGGAAGTTGCCACTTTGAGTGACAGGTGCGTCTATATATGAGATGCGAGCAGGTCTTCAATTAACAGCAGCAGCTTGTCCTTAAAGGGACAGTTCACCTCTAAAATGATGTTGATAAAAAAAGACCTTTAATACAGTAGCTTTTAATAAATGTTGTATATTGAAGACTATGTAATTTAATTTAAGCATACATTTATTCATTCAATTTCATACTTTAATGCTACAGTACATATCTGAGCTGCCACTGTAAATCTTTATATATATTTATTTTATATTATACAATACACTGGAAATGTGTACAAGGGTTTTTAAGTAAAGTTTTAAGTTTAATTAAGGGTTTTTAAGTCTTTTAAATACAACAAAGAGTATTGCAATAAAAACATTTTCTCCTTAACCTTTTTCTGTTCCTGTTGCCTAAGAATAGAATATAGCAACAACAACAAAAAAAATTGTTAAAAACCGAGGTATGTATTGAACCGTGGACTAACTGTATATATATATATATATATATATATATATATATATATATATATATATATATATATATATATATATATATATATATATATATATATATATATATATATATATATTATAAAATTACTGTTGTTTTGGATTGATTAGTGCAGTTACTAATAATATTACTAATTATATATACACACACACACAGACATTTTATTTGTATTGCACTTTACATTTGGGACAAATCTCAAAGTGCTACAGTTAAGATAATTAAAAAAAGATGAAATACTAATAGACTTAAAGGTGCCCTAGAATGAAAAATTGAATTAACCTTACCATAGTGAAATAATAAGAGTTCAGTACATGGACATCACATGCTGTGAGTCTCAAACACCATTGCCTCCTACATCTTATGTAAATCTCGTAAATCAAAAACACCAGGGGGAAAAAAGTGCATCTCAACATAAACCCAACTGTGACGTAAGTGTTGGGGATCATTTATATGCACGCCCCCAAAATTTGCATCTGTCCAAATATGTGCATTGTCAGGCGATAATGACAGTAACTGGGACTGCAGATAAACAAACTTGGACACGTCATGTTCCATGTCATGTTTCATGACTATGCTTTATTTATATAGCGCTTTTACAATCGTGATTGTGTCAAAGCAGCTTCACAGTGTCAAACAGGACAATATTGCAACAAAATTAGATTTGGCTGTACAGTCGTTCTGGAGAAAACAGTGATGTTATCAGCTTATTTTAATTTATCATAAAGCGACAATGTTGGCAGATCAGTATTATAGTTTATAGAAATAAATAAAACCTAATTCATAAATTTTATTTGTATATTTAGTTGAATAACTTGGATCATAATTTTAGTGTCCCCATTTTTTATTGACTGTTTAAACAATTTCTGATTAAATTGAAAGTTTCTTAGAGAGACAGCATTGTCTAGATAATGCAAAATGCTAGCACAGTAACAATAGGAAACACCAAGTACCATACAAAACTTTAATATTATTGTACCAAAAAAAGGTTAATATTATTTTGTATTACAAAATATAACCGTAGATACTTTGCTTACAGATCGTTCACTCAATCCTTCTAGCAAATGTCACCTTTTCCACCATATAAGATAAAACGATATAGATTTGACAAGGCTATTCATTTTGTAAAAATATGTTATATATATATTTTGAGAACTGAAGTAGTCCTATGATGTTTTTGCATGCTTTCAGAGTACATCACAGTCACTGCGTAACATTAGCCTACATTGTGACTAACGATATGTAAACATGCAATGTTGTTGACGAAAAAAGACAAGTCTAAAATGTAGGCTGGATTACACTTTAAGCAGAACATGTCAAGTGGAGATTGCTGAAATGCAGCTTACTTGTTTATTGGTGTTTTCAGATCATCCGCGCGCGCGCGAGAGAGCGTGCATATGGTTGCCAGATTGGACATGTTTAGGTAAAACACCAGAGAGTATACAAGTTTCTTTTCACAGAAAATCTATGTTTGGGGGATCTAATGACTGAAATCTGGCAACTGGAAGCACGAGAGCTCTTTCTCACACACGGATGATCTAAAAACACCAATAAACAAGTAGGCTGCATTTTATCAATACCCATTTGAGATGTTTTTCTTAAAGTGTCATTCAGCTGGTCTGTGTTCTGTCAGGAAGGTCAGGACTCACGAGCCGCTTTACTAAACTGCTGTGAGCTGCTGAAATAAGCCAATCAGAGCAGAGCTCAACATTAATATTCATGACCCTTCCAAATAAGGCAAAAACATCTCAGGTTACTCACGTAACCTATGTTCTCTGAATAGGGAACGAGACGCTGCGTGATGACACATTTGGGAGAATGCCCCTGGGCGTACCGATTGTCTGAAGCCCTTGTAGAATCACGCCAATTCATTGGCTGATGGCGCAGCGCCGCCTATCTAGCTCATCACCTTTGAGCTATACTGGCAGGCGCGCCATCTTCTTCCCAGATTTCTCTGCCGAACAAGACGGCTTGTCGGCAGTGCGGGGAACTTGGCAGCGTACGCAGTGCCTCGTTCCCTATTCAGAGAACGTAGGTTACGTGAGAAACCTGAGATGTTCTCTTTCATAGGTTCACTTCGATGCTGCGTGATGACGCATATGGGGAACGGTATACCACGCACGCCAAGCTAAAGTGCTGCCGCATCTGACATGGACGTCAGGTAGACCTGTACGGCTGGATTAAGCTGACAGAACATGCGAACCCGGAGCCATGTCAAGATCTAGACTATAAAATTTGACAAAGGTGTGCGGTGAGGACCAACCTGCTGCAACACAAATGTCCTCTAAGAGAGCCCCCTTGAAGAGCGCCTGAGAAGAGGCCACACCTCGAGTATAGTGTGCTCTAATGCCCAGAGGTGAAGGAACTCTGCGCCCCTCATAAGCTAAAGAGATAGCCAACGTCAACCAGTGTGAAATTCTTTGCTTCGATGTGGCAAGCCCACGGCGGCCGGCTCCGAAACACACCAGCAATTGGTTAGACTTCCTCCAACCACCTGAACGTTCAACATACAGCTTCAATGCCCTGACTGGGCAGAGCAAATGCAACCTCTCATCCTCCAAGGAAGTAAAAGGTGGAGGGTGGAAAGAATGGAGGATGGTGAACTGCAAGAGCGGAAAGATGTGGACAAAACCTTGGGCACATAACCCAGTCTGGGTTTCAGCTAAAGCTTAACCAGGCCAGGAGCAAAGTCCAAGCAAGCCTCGCTAACAGAGAGGGCTGGGCTTGTAAGTCCCCCACTCGCTTCAAATAAGTTAGAGCCAGTAACCTTCAGAGTCAGAACCCGCTCCGGAGCTGACTCTAATGGCTCAAAGGGAGCACTCGTCAAACCCTCCAGGGCGATAGACAAGTCCCAAGAGGGTACACCAGGGGAGTAAACTGGCCTCAGGCGCCTGACCCCTCTCATAAAAGATGAGACTAGGGAATGTTTCCCCAAAGGGGTCTCATCATACCCCCTGTGAGCGGCGACAGCCGCTACATACACTCTAGGTGTAGTAGCCGCCACTCCGGCTGCAAACTTCTCCTGTAGAAATTCCAGAACTGAACCAATAGGGCAGTCAACTGGACTTCTACCGTGGGCTGAGCACCATGCCTGAAAAACCTTCCACTTGGAAGAGTAAAGCTTCCTCGTAGAGGGGGCACTGGCATTAGCAATGGTCTCCTGTACGTCTGCGGGAAGACCGGCCCTTAAGACTGATGGCCCCCTGATAGGCCACACCCACAGCTTCCAGATCTTGGGATAAATGTTGTATATTGAAGACTATGTAATTTAATTTAAGCCTAAATTTATTCATTCAATTTCAAATGCTACTGTACATCTCTGAGCTGCCACTGTACATCTTTATATATATTTATTTTATATTATACAATACACTGGGAATGTATAAAATGGTTTTTTAAGTAAAGTTTTAGTTTAACCTTCCTTAAGGTTTTAAGTCTTTTAAGTACAATAAAGAAAGAGTATTGCAATAAAACATTTTCTCCTTAACCTTTTTCTGTTCCTGTTGCCTAAGAATAGAATATAGCACAAAAAAAAAAAAAAATGTTAAAAACCGAGGTATGTATTGAACCGTGGACTAACTGTATTGTTACATCCCTAATATATATATACACACAGACATTTTATTTGTATTGCACTTTACATTTGGGACAAATCTCAAAGTGCTACAGTTAAGATCATTAAAAAAAGATAAAATACTAATAGATTTAAATCTCGTAAATCAAAAACACCAGAGGAAAAAAGGTGCTTCTCAACATGAACCCAACTGTGACGTAAGCGTTGGGGATCATTTATATGCATGCCCCCAACATTTGCATCTGTCCAAATATGTGCATTGTCAGGCAGAAATGACGGTAACTGGGACTGCAGATAAACAAACTTGGACACATGTCATGTTCCAGGTTGTGCAGGAGACTTTTCTACCCTTTCCACAGATAAAAAATGTCAACTGTCAATGGTTGATGTTTATTATAGTATTTCTATTAAATCTATTCATTTGAGTTGAATCGAGAATCCAAAATTTGAATCGAAATTGAAAATCGAATCGAAAATCGAAATCGAATCGATTTGAGGACTTGTGAATCGAAATCGAATCGAACATCTGAATCGATACCCAGCCCTAGTCTTAAACTGAAGAAAGTGACAATTACAACTGTATTCCTGCAAGCAGTAAGTAGCGATTGTATCCACTTATTGACTGTTTAAACAATTTCTGATTAAATTGAAAGTTTCTTAGAGAGACAGCATTGTCTAGATAACGCAAGATGCTAGTACAGTAACAGTAGGAAACACCAAGTACCATACAAAATTAAATAGTGTGTCTAATACAAAGGGGAAATTATTTTGAATTACAAAATACAACCGTAGATACTTTGCTTACAGATCGTTCACTCAATCCTTCTAGCAAATGTCACCTTTTCCACCATATAAGATAAAACGATAGTCATTTGACGAGGCTATTCATTTTGTAAAAATATGTACTGAACCAATAGGGCAGTCGACTGGACTTCTACTGTGGGCTGAGCACCATGCCTGAAAAACCTTCCACTTGGAAGAGTAAAGCTTCCTCGTAGAGGGGGCTCTGGCATTAGCGATGGTCTCCTGCACGTCTGTGGGAAGACCAGCCCTTAAGACTGATGGCCCCTGATAGGCCACACCCACAGCTTCCAGATCTCGGGATGAGGATGCCAGATCCTGCCCTGGAGCTGTAAAAGCAGATCCTCTCTGACCAGAATCTCCCAACGAGGGGAGTCCAGAAGGAGAATCAGCTCCGAGAACCACGTCTGAGGTGACCAGAACGGTGCCACCGACAGAAGACTGGCCTCGCTCTCTCACTCTGTGCAGAACCGCCAGAATCAGCTTGATGGGCGGGAACACATAGAGCCTCAGCCTCGGCCAGGGGTGAGCGAATGCATCCACTCCCAACGGCGCCGGAGGGCTTAGAGAGATCCAAAGCGGGCATTGGGACAACTCCTTCGTAGCGAAGAGGTCCACCTCCGCTCTGCCTAACAGCTCCCAGATCTGGGTTACTGTGAGAGGATTCAACATCCATTCCCCTGACTTGAGTTTCTGCCTCGAAAGGAAGTCTGCCGCGAGGTTCAGAACTCCGGGGACATGGACCTGAGGGACAGGAATTTGCCCTGGGAGGAGGAGGAGATGGCGTGCATGCCTGTCCAGGGTGTGTGACCGAGAGCCCCCTTGGTGATTCACATGAGACACCACTGCCATGTTGTCTGTCCTGACAATGACATGGTGCCCTGTGAGGAAAGGGAGGAAATGTCAAAGGCCCAGGAAGACCGCTTTTAGCTCTAGGCAGCTTATGTGCCACGCTCGAGTCTCCTCCATCCAGATGCCGCATGCTGGACGCCCTTCGAACATCGCACCCCAACTGGTGAGAGAGGCATCCGTCATAACCATCTGGCAATGGAAAACACCCCCATGCCGACACCTCTTTGGAGAAAATGAGGGTCTCGCCACACTGATAGGGCTCGAAAGCAACCTTGCTACACCCTCAGAAGGCGGTAGGAAGATCCTGTAAGCCGGATCCCTACATGTTTCATCCACCAATGGAAGGGCCTCTTGTGGAGCAGCCCCAGAGGAAAGAACTGGGAGGCTGCAGCCATGAGGTCTAAAAGCCTGCGGCATGTCCCTACAGAAACATGATGGCCGGGCTTGAAGCAGGCCAGACATGTCCTGATACTGGAAATCCGGGCAGGAACCAGAGGGGTCTGCATTGACATGGAATCCAGACAGAACCCTAAAAAGGTGGTCTGTTGGGTTGGAAAGAACACACAAAGGGAACGGACGTGATGAAGTACAGAATCCCTGTGAGCAATCGCCATCTCCCTGGACTGGACCAACAAGAGCCAATCGTCTGGGTATTAATTATGTGGATGCCCTGGAGCCTAAGCGGGCCAGTGCAGCATTCACACACTTCGTAAACATCCTTGATGCCAGAGCATGGCCGAAGGGGAGCACCCTGTACTGGAAAACCTTCCTTCCGAAGGCAAACCTGAGGAACTTTCTGTGTCGCTGAATGACCTGAATATGAAAATATGCATCTTTCAGGTCTATCGACACGAACCAATCCCCTGCACGAACCTGGACAATGATAGACTTCATTGTCCAGGTTCGTGGACCTGTCAACATCTTGATTGTCAACATCATTGACAACATCTTGAACCTCCCTCTGAGGAGGGAAAAATTCAGACGTCGGAGGTCTAATATGGGCCGCAGACCGCCGCCCTTCTTGGGAACCAAGAAGTAACGGCTGAAAAATCCTCGCTCTACGTCCGTAGGCGGGACTTCCTCTATCACTCCTTTAAGAAGAAGGGAGGACAGCTCCTCTTGTAGAACAGAAGCCTCTGAGGCACTGTTTACTACAGTATGGAGGACCCCACTGAAACGGGGGGTGCTGCTGCAAAACTGCAGTGTTTAGCCAAGCTGAATCGTGCGACGCACCCAGGGTGACACTCCTGGAAGACGTTTCCACTCTTGGATGAAATGAGACACAGGAAGAGGAGTAGAGAAGTGTAGTAGGCATACCTGACTTAGAGTGCCGATCTGGGACTCCGTGGAGGGATCGTCCGGCCGCAACGGAGAGCCGACTGCATCCATATGCGTCGAGGAGGCTGCGATGACCTGAGTGGGAAACGTAAGGTCCACTGACCGTTGGAGAGAACAGGCTGTGTCTCCTAGAATACGGGTAGTGGAAATGAGCTATGACAGACTCAGGGGGAGAAAGCCTGAAGCGTCTCCATTCCCTGGCGTAGGAGTGGCGAGAGGTTGAGCCGACCCTGCCCCTCGAGACGCGCTGGGCGGCCAGTGTGAGGGGGTTGGACTCGGAGAGTGGCCAGGGGGCCGGCAGAAACGCTTGCACGGTCTGACTCATCCCCGAACGTTCAGCGCGACTCTCTTTTTCCTGACCGGAGGGTCAGGAACGACTCGGTGGAGCAGGAGTGGAAGGCTTACCGCCAGGCCGCTTCATCTGCAGGCATCGATGAATGCCGGAAAAGGGGCGACCACAAGCTCCCCAAACTGTGGTAGGTGGGGGATGGCTCGGGTCACTCCAACTTCCGGAGTGAAATTCCTTCTTAAACAGGGGGTACTCTCTGGGCTGAGAAGGAGAGGTACTAGAAGACTCTCTATTTTTCCTAGGTATAAATTGCCAGAAAGCCGCCAACTGGGATTTGGCTGCTCTGAACTTGTCAACCACAGTGTTGACAGCCTCGCCAAATAAACCCCAAATAAACCCCCAAAAGAATACCTTCTCCATGTCGCAAATCTCAGTAAGGTTCAACCAAAGGTGGCGTTCAGCAGCGACTAATCCAGCCATCGAGCGCCCCACGGTGTTCTTTTCCAAATCCGTGGCAATGCGGAGCTCTTTAACAGCCTCGGGCGTAACACCGCCACCCTCGTCCATCTCCTTAAGGACGTCAGCCTGGTAGGCTTGGAGAATGGCCATCGTATGGAGGGCCAAACCGGCCCTACGTAGGAGTTCCCGATTAGAGCGAAAGTGGTCCTACACGCCTTAGAAGGGAGGAGAGGGCGAGATTTCCAAATGTAGGCCGAAGACGGAGAAAGATGAGAGGCTAATGTGTCCTCGACCGCCGGAATGGCAAAATAACCACGCTCCACAGAACCAATGAGGTTGGTGAAGTCAGCGGCTGCCGAGTTAGTAAGGTGGGCAGAAAAAGGCTGTTTCCTGGATCTGGAGACCTCGTTGTGCAGATCGCTGAAAAATGGCAGTTTCCTTCTAACCGTATGATTTGTACCAGCACTACTTAGGAATCTCTCATCGAGCTTCGAAGATTGCGATTCGTGGGGCTCATCAGGCCAATCAATCACAAGCTTCTCAGTCGCGCGAAAGCACATCGACAAGCTCGGAGTAGGCTGCAGAAGGCTGCGCTTCCTGGCCGCTAGGCGGGAGAATGTTGTCAAAGGGAACAGATAAATCGCACGAAGGGAGCGATGCTACCGCTTCATAACGGCAGAGAAATCTGGGGAGAAGATGGCGCGCGCGCCAGTATAGCTCAAAGGTGATGAGCTAGATGGGTGGCACTGTGCCATCAGTGATTCTACAAGGGCTTCAGACAATCGGCATGCCCAGGGGCATTCCCCCATATGCGTCATCACGCAGCGTCGAAGTGAACCTATGAAAGAGAACAGAGCATTACTTCCTAGGGACAATTTATAGGGTTGTAAATGGACCTGTAAAACTGTATCTGGACAAATTTTGCCCTTAAATAAGCCAAATACCCTCAATTTAACAATTTAAGATTTTGTTTCAAATCATTCTAGGGCACCTTTAATAATTAAAGTTATACGTTCTCCTAAAAATAAATGTTTTAGTCCTTTTTTAAAAGTCTCAAGAGATTGAGGTGCCCTCAGATGGTCGTGGAGGGCATTCCAAATCTAAGGAGCGGCAGAACAGAAAGCCTGATCACCCGTAGTGCTGAGCTTCGTCTTGGAAAGATGGAAGAGGTTTGAGTTTGTTGAGGGGGGGTAGATGGGAGACCTTATATTCAATCCTGGTGGAAACTGGAAGCCAGTGAAGTAATTGGAGAATAGGTGTGATGTGATTGTATTTTCAAACTCACAACAGGATCCTTGCTGCACTATTCTGAACATACTGCAGTCTCTGCAAACTTTTGTTAGGGATCCCGATGAGAAGTGTGTTACAGAAATCCAGTCAGGAGACAAAGGTGTGGACCAGTTTTTCAGCATCTGCTAAAGTTAGTGTTGGATGGAGTTTTGCAATATTTCTGAGATGATAAAAAGATGTCTTGCAGAGGTTTTTGATATGGGTTTCGAAGCTGAGTTGTGGGTCAAATCTTATACCTAGATTGGTGACAGTTGTCGAGAGGGGAATTTCCTGACCAGAGATAAAGTCGTGGTAAAAACTGTTGGTACCCCTGGTAAATATGATCAAATATGGCTGTAAAAAATAATCTACATTGTTTATCCTTTTGATCTTTTATTTAAAAATACCACAAAAATCTAACCTTTCATTTAAGTAAAATAATTGAAAATGGAGGGTAAATCACATTATGAAATAAATGCTTTTCTCTTTTACTAGAATTTTAAATGAGTAAAATATCTCTGAAGTATATTTACATTAATATTTACATTTTTTAGCACACCAGGGTTACAAGGAACATGAAATTGTCCAGCTATGATGTCCTGTTTCACAGGAGTATAAATATAAGGAGGCATAAAAGCCTAATTCCCTTAATCATTTATCACAATGAGTGAAACCAAAGAATATAGTTCTGATGTGCAGCAAAAGATTGTTGAGCTTCACAAAATAGAAAGCGGCTGTAGGAAAATAGCTAAAGCATTGAAAATCCCCATTTCCACCATCAGGACAATAAATAAGAAGCTCCATTTAACTAAAGATGTTACAAATCTGCCTGAAAGAGGACGTGTGTTGATATTGTCCTAATGCACGGCGAGGAGGAACGTTTGACTGCACAAAGACTCTCCAAGGATCACAGATGGAGAATCGCAGAGATTAGTTGTGTCTTGGGGTCAGAAAGCCTAAAAAACATTCAAACAACCCCTACATAACCACATGTTGTTTGGGAGGGATTCAAGAAAAATCCTCCTCGCTCATCCATAAACAAACTCCAGCCTATTCAGTGGTCAGACACGACTGGAAAGTCAAAAGAGACCTGGTTCTGTGGTCAGATGAAACAATAAAATAGCTTTTTGGCAGCAAATCTACCAGATGGGTTTGGTGCAAACAGGGATAAAAAGTATCCCATGCCCACAGCTAAAAATACCACTGAATCTTTAATGTTGTGGGCCTATTTTTTTGCTGGAGGTCCTGCACATCTTGTTCAGATACATGGTATCATGGATTCTAGCAAATACCAAAAGTTGAAAAATCGAAACCTGATGGATTCTGCTAGAAATCTTATAATGGGCCGTGGTTGGATCTCCCATCAGGACAACGATCCAAAACAAACATCAAAATCAACACACAAATGTGTCACTGAGAGCAAAATGAAGCTTCTGCCATGACCATCCCAGTTTCCTGACCTGAACCCTATAGAAGATGTGTGGCTGAACTGAAGAGAAGAAGCACCAACATGGATCTGGGTATCTGAAGAATGGATCTGGAGAGATTCAGTATGAAGGAATGGTCTTTGATCTCTATTCAGGTGTTCTCCAAACTCATCAGGCATTATAGGAGAAGACTCAGAGCTGTTATCTTGGGAAAAGGAGGTTGCAAAAAGTATTTAATAAAAGGGTACCAACAATTGTGGCCAACTTGTTTTGGAGAAAAGCATTTATTTCATAATGTGATTTACCCCCAATTTTCAATTCTTTTACTTTAATGAAAGGTTAGATTTTTGTGATTTTTTGTTTTTATTATAAAAGATCAAAAGGATAAACAATGCAGATTTATTTTTTCCAGCCATAGTTGATCATATTTACAAGGGGTACCAAAATTTTTGACCACTACTGTATTTATACCAGTTATGGAGGAAGACTGTATTTGATGTGGTGTGCCAACAAGAATTGCCTCAGTTTTAGAGCTGTTTAACTGGAGGAAGTTCTGTTTCATCCACACCCTTATCTCCTTCAGACAGGCAGTGAGTGTTGAAGATGATGTTGGTGAAATTACAGAGGTGTGTGTTTCTGATTTCATATACAGTTGTGTGTCATCGGCATAGCAGTGAAATGAGACTCCATAGTGGCTAATGACATGGCTGAGGGGATGATGTAAATGATTAAGAGAATGGGGCCAAGGACCGACCCCTGAGGGGCCCCGCAGGTAACTGTGTGTTACCGGGACCTTGCACTTCCAAGTGAAATGTACTCTGTTCTGTTAGTGACGTACGATTTAAACCAGTTTAGAGCAGTGTCAGAGAGTCCAGTGGTTTGATGCAGCTGGATAAGGAGTATGGCATGATCCACTGTATTGAAAGCAGCTGACAGATCGAGGAGTATGATGAAGGATGGTGAGCCTGCATCAGCTGTCATCCATAGGTCATTTGTGACTAACCAGGGCTGTTTCCATACTGTGTGCAGAACGAAAACCCGACTGAAATTTTTCAAAAAGATTGTTGTATTTGATTGATTGATTGAAATGTATTAATAGGATTTACCCCTTGAGATGTACCATCTCGTTTTCGAGGTGTACAATCAAGACATAGTTACAAAACAATTACAAATACAATTAACAACAAAACAAGACAAAACAAAGCAAACAATAACAACAACAAAAACAATTATATATGTAATAATAATAAAAATAATATAAATGAATAAATACACTTTACACCACAAAAAATAATAATAATAAATAATAATAATAATAATAATAAAATAAAAAAAGATAAATACAAAACAAAATAAACTGTACAAAAAGTACCATTATAAATACAATACAAATATAGAAAAATATTAACAAAAGTATCAACGATAACATGTACAATCAACCTTAAAAAAGGATAATAAAGATTGTTTAAACAACCTAAAAGATGTAATAAACCTAATATCGGCAGGTAAATTATTCCAGTCTTTTGGGGCTTTACACATAAATGATCTTTTACCAATAGTTTTTTGTGCATGAAAAGCAACAAAATAAGTCTGTACAGAGTGCCTAACATGGTAATTTGAAGAAAAAGGTACAAAATATCGTTGAAGATAACTGGGATAGTTAAAATAAATAAATTTAAATATGAAATTAAGCCAATGAATGTGTGATGAGTGAAATAAGTACATCCCAAAACAAATCTACAGATTCTATTATATGCTGTATTAAGAGACTCAAGATCTGATTTAGCTGCTGTTTGATAAACCACATCACAATAATCAAAAAACGGAAGTATTAATTGAGAAACAAGTTTATTACGAACACTATACGAAAAACAACTCCGAGAACGATACAAAGTACTAATTCCCATGTTGACTTTACGTAAAACATGATTAATGTGTGATTTAAAAGAAAGTTCAGAATCAAGCCATACACCTAGATATTTAATAGCATCAACTTTCTGTAAAATAGTACTGTCTTTACATAATACAGCACAAGAACAAGCTTTAGATTTCAGTTTCTGTCTAGAACCAAAAATCATAGTATATGACTTGCTTTTATTAAGCACTAATTTATCTGCCAAAAGCCAATCTTGTACAGCATTAAAATCAAACTGAAGAGATAGATGAATTTGTAAAGGATCAGAATTAGATGCATATATGACGGTATCATCAGCATAAATTAGACCTAAAACCAGATTGAAATGGTGATAAAATAGTTTTAATACACAAATAATTTGAAAGTTGTTTATACATTATTTTTTCAAAAACTTTAGATAAAGAACATATAATAGATATAGGTCTATAATTATTAGGATCAAGTACATCACCTCCCTTATGAAGTGGAGTAATGCGTGCACATTTCCAGATAGTAGGCAGCTCACATGTAGACAAAGAAAGATTAAATAAATCAGCTATTGGATACATAATAATATGAGAGGATAATTTAAGAAACCAATTTTCAATCCCATCTTTAGCCCAACACCACTAGTCACCTTTAATTCATTTGAGGCTGAACTTGTTGGCATAGCAACGTGATACTTCCTGCCTGTGTCCTACGAAGGACGTCTCGTTTAATTCTGATTGAGGACACAGCTGCATCCTACACAGGACATGTCCTCTGGAGGACGCAGCCTTCGAAATTTAACGAAATGAGACACAGCTACTGACTAGTTATATGAATGAAAATTATTTATAACTTGAAAATGATTATGAAATGTTTCTTGTCTTGACAGCAATGTACTGTTCTAAACGTTTAAAATGCACTAAACAGTTGTAATCCTGTTTACCAAAACTATCTGTTTGAGGTAATAGAGCTTAAAAACAACAACAAAAAAAGCTTGAATGACTTATTTTAAACACCACACCTACGCTCGCATGTATATCCATAGACAGTAAAAGAAATGGACGGAGGGATCCCATTGCCTTCTACGGCGTTAAGTGATGTCAGTATAGGAGCACTCACTTCCTGATGGCTGAGCGAACTGCGCAGGCTCAGACTGAGCTTGAAGACGTAGATGTGACGTGAGCCTCCTGTCTGACAGCTGTAGGTCTTCTAGAAGATGTGGAAAGTGAAAGCTGAATCACGTTGTTTAAATATTTTCTCCCGTTGCTTTTGGCTCACTATGGGCTTCTCCCCATTCTTCCCCCTTGACTTTATCAGACTTTATGTCTCCACGTCCCCCCGACTGTCTCATAGACAGTAGAAGATTGCCTGCGAGCGTCTCCTCAGGTCTATATGGTAATTTCTCAACTGTGCAACAGAGTCGCGTTGGTTATGACGCGATCGTTAGCCTATTTTTACATAAAACAGCTTCTACGGGGCGATAGTGTAAGATACAAGGTAATGGAGCCTTTTATGCATTGTCGTGTTTCTTTAGAAATAAACAATGGACAAATGGAGTCTTTAAACGCCTCTGATGTAAAGTTATTCACTGTCAAAGTGACTCAAAAATGAATGGGAGTCAATGGGATGCTAACAGCAGGTGATGGCTTGGTTAGCAATGGCAGCCCCTAGGGGTGGAACGCTTTCCGAGCGCTATATTACCCCCTTATGTATATCTGGCGGTGGTGCCGTTTTTTCATAGGTTATCCACAACTTTCCCGAACTCTGACCTTTCCCATGATCGATATGGCAACGTAGAACACGCCAGTATCGAACTTCCGGTTTACGTTAGTCTGTACTGTTATCAGCTAAACGTTTGGTTGTATTATCAGGATTCAGGAGTAGACTTACAACAACGCTTCAGGCAAAATGATCACATCTCCCAGATGGTCGCATGGATCTGACTATCTTACAAGAACTTACTAATATCTGTAGCACTAAGCGATTCGCCAGAGTTATGCAGTGCACACATTTTGCTACTGTGGTAGGCTTGGCTGTTCCTATCATAGAAATGTATACATATCTGTGGTTCCTATGATCCACGCAAGATTTACCTTCCGTCCATGCTCCTTTAAATCGATATTATTTTATTATAAATAAAGGTTTATTTGTTTCTAGTTATTTATTTTGTTAGATATTTCCACTTTGCGGGAGTCCCGCAAAATAATTGTATTTTCCCGCGACACACACACAATAATATGCCGCCCGCATCCGCATTCACCATCAAATATTATCCCGCGCCGCACTCGGTTTTGCTGGGTCCCGAGGGACTGCAGGTCTCTATTTAACGTTAGGTTGTTCGAGCGGTCTTGCTACGCATTAAATCTGTAAATTATTGAAAACAATAAACATACCCATGCAAAAAAATATACAGTTGTACTGCAGTATTTTAAATAGGCTAAACTAATATATAAACTCAATAATTACATTTACAGCAATGAAATGTTAATTTTTATTACAATGCTTAAATTAATTGTTTAATGCATCTATTTTCATGTTGATTAAAAAAAAAGTCTACTGACAATGTCTGACATGATTTCAACAATTACAAATATTAAAATATAAATATTACTTTTATCACAATTCTTGAGTTTATTTGAAGCTCGTTGGGCATTGAATGGAGTGCGTAGGGTGCTAGGCAACATGTCAAACGGGTCCGTTTATGTTGCATGGTTTATGGAAGCAAGTAGGTTTCTGAGGTGAGAGACCCAGGCGCTCAGTGCTCATTAACCCCGGCGAGAGCAGCCTTAACTCGGCTCGTCCTTCTGACGACTGCCGCTGCCTGGCAGAAGCCCCTCCTGTGACGCAAATTCGTGTCTGTTGTGTAGTGAATGAAGCGAATGGATTCAAAATGTTTACGCGTCCAAGTTTGCGCGAATAGCGCTATTTATTCGCGTCACTCGTGTCTGTGAACGCAGCATAACTGTTGTGTGCGCTAAACCGGAACTGAGATACCGTCAACCGGAAGTATCGAGTGTCATGGCGACGCCCACTAAGACTTGCAGGAAAGTTGTGGATAATATAAAAAAAAATGACGGTTGTTAACGGAGACGCAAAGAATTGTGGGTTATCTCCAGCCGTGAAGGCTACACCTCTTGCACACTCCGAAATCCTGTGAAAGAAGGATGCATTCGAAGGTCGCATTTGGAGAGTCCTACTCACTTTTTTGAAATGAGACGGCCTTTGACGTATGCACCCTTCGAATGCGACCTCCGGAGGACGCAGCCTACTGAAATGAGACACAGCTATTGTCAGATCGTTGCAGGCTTCTGTGGTCCTTGGTGTCGGCCGTGTTTCTCCAGGGAGATCGCCTTGTTCCGGATTCCAGGATTCCTGATGTTCATCTGTCCACTGCTTCCCCTGCGTCACGAGCCGCTGACCAGCTCACCGTCATTCTCCGTCTTCTGGGACTGCCTTATCGCTCTGCACCTTTCCTGCCATGTTCTGAGTTTCCTTGTGGTCTTCGGACTTTGTGAACATTGTGCAGTTCTGTCGAATAAATGAGTTTATCGCATTTTGATCTCAGTTTCCTTCTAGTACCTGACACCAAGCCGCAGTGCTTTTAAACAAGGGCTAAGTTCCCAATGTTCTCCTCCAGCTGTCCGTACAACCACTGGCCCATCACCTGGCTTGTAGTAAGTCCAGATGTATGCCAGAGAGGTTGATGAGTGATTTCTATATAGAACATCTGTGGTATTTGGACTGTCACAAAAAAATGTAGGTGTTTCAACCAAGAAAACTGACGTCAGGTAATGTATTCCACAGGAGATGGCCTGGAAAATAGTAGCAAAGTAGACCCTAGTGAAAAAAAAGTATACTAAGTATAATTGCGGCCAGACTCATTTTCAGTATACTTGAAGTGTGTTAATGACTAGTTAATTTGAAGTGTGCTATTTTGACACAACTAATTTTGTACTAAGTATATTTAAGTTGTAATTAAATTGTGTTAAAGCACAACTTTAAGTGTATTTAGAATACTTTTGGGTGCTAAATTGGAACAGTATACTTAGTACACTTTAAGTATATAGTGACTAATTACGTGCTTAGTGATATTAAATGTGCTTTATTTGTATTATAAGTATATTTTATTTGTGTTAAGTATATTTTATTTGTATTATAAGTATACTTTATTCGTGTTATAGCATACTTTATTTGTGTTTTAATAAATTACAAATTAATTACCAGTATATTCAGAACACACAAGCAATATACTATGAATATAATATATATTTTATTTACCTTGACTCATTCAAATGATTAAAAATATACTCTTTGTAGTCAATAACAATACAATGTGTTATTACTTATTGCTATACTTAGCTATACATTGTACAATATACTTTGAATTACATAATGTCACACAATGTGCTACATTACATTTTAATGAACTACTTAATGATTTACTTTCCCAATGTTGAATGCATTTGTTTTCAAGGACATTACAATAAATTAAATCAAATCTAACACACATAACTAATGAAGAGACATTTCATTAAACAAGCCCAACGATTTTTGATTTTTACAAATGGTTTCAGCAAAGCTTAACAAAATTAACTTACTATGTTTTTTTTTATTAAATTAACACTGGAAGATGTTGGAAAACATATCATTGAACTAATTCCACTGACCATCTCTATACATATAAATTACACATTCTATTCAATTTTCTGGTGAGCTGCTCCTTACACTTGCGTCTGATGGCCGCTTACACATCATCAGGGAGAGTTGACAGCAAACACTCGTGAAGAACGCAATCTGTTAACATAGCCTACGAGATAAGGTCAGGTGCATGTTCATTCAACTTTTTATTCACATTTAGTGACATTACTTACTTATTACTTACCTCCAAACAGAAGGACTTTTTCCGGATCTTTTCAGGATCACATAATGTTAGGCTATTTTATTCCAAAGCAGTTCGTCACCATCAAGGTCAGGCAGCGATGTGTCGTAATTGAACTGGTCCGAAGAATGAGCAATGTACTTTCCACTCTCAGCGTTTTTTTTATTAAATAAATAATGTAACGCAACATTGTACTTCACCTGCAAGGCTGCAAACCTCCCGCGAGCGTCATACAGACGAGTACCGTCAGCAGCTCTGCCTCTGATTGGCAGCAGACATTGAGCAACACAATCTGATTGGTCACAGACCAATAAAGAGACATTTGAATTCCGATAAGAAACTATTTAACTCATATTTTCTTGCATTGTATTTTAAGTGTGCTGTTGGTTTAAAGGTAGGGTAGGACCAAGCCTGCAGTCTCCCTCTCATTTACTGAAGCTTTCGTGCCTCGATCACCCCCCCCCCCCCCCCCCCCCCCGGTGACCGGTCCCAGTATAGACGCCCCTCTGAGTTTTCTAATGGACGCGAGGCAAACTAAACAATGAAATTACACTTCAAATATTTTTTTCCCAAAGTTAGTTTATGTCACTAAAGGCAGTTATCATCACGATGATTTCATTTCAAGTATTCGTTTTTAAAATAAGTTTAGTTTGAGTTAGTTATTTGATGCTATAAAAACGGGGGGATGTGATGTCATGATTGACAGCTGAGACTGACGGCTTCTCTGAGTGAAGTTGTCACTGAGGCACTAACGGACTTTTTTCGGAATTTTTGGGAGCAGATTGGAGCTTTAGCTTTAATTTCTACATTTCCATAACTGTTTATTTCACACCAACATAATTAATTGTTCTGCATCTCCGAGAGTGTGAGCGGGCTTTTGATATCGCAGCAGTACTTCCTGCTCTACTTCCTGCGCTCTACTGCGCAACTCTGGTCCCGAAATCGCTACTGCGCAGACTCGGTCCCAAGATGTCAGCGCCGTGCAGGCCGCCTAAAAGCTTCAAATCTGCCAAGCGGAAACGGATGATGTCGAGTCGTCCATATTTTTTTACGGTCTATGGGTAGGACGGACTGATCTAAAACACTTTTGTCCCAATTTGTTTAAACTTTCTTTATATGTCAATACATAATTAAAATGTAAGTTCTCTGAAAGGAGAGTATAAAAACCGAGTGACTCTTTTTAATCTGCAATAAATACCGCTCATTATTTTCGTTCGGGACGAAACAAATGATTGGCTTGGGCGACTGTCACTCTCTCTCGCTACCATGGCAACCACCGCTTTCGCTACAGGATCTGCCCACATGCGGGCGCTCGTTTGATTTGAGCAGTTCAAGAGGCAAGTAACCTAGCAGTTCAAGAGGCCGAATTTTTTTACGGTCTATGGGCCGAACACGCAGCGTCAGTTAAAGCATGGGATCTGATTCTTTGGGGTGGGTGGGGCAATTAAACAATAAATACAGATACATCACCCATGCAAGTAAATAAGTTATACAGTAGGTGGCGGTACTCCAACGGAGTGAACGGCCATATAACAAGAAGAAGAAGAAGAAGAAGAAGTTCAAGAGGCCAAGTAACCAAAATAATGCCAGAGAAAGAACATTCAAAATTCACAGTGCAGGGTTTTACAGTCAGCGAAGGCATACAATGCAAAAAAGGGAAGACAGTACGAGAAAAGGCAATGCACAGAAAGTCTTTGGAAAAACAAAGAAATCAAATGCGAGTAAATATCTGTGTGGCTTTTCAACGATGGTGAGAACTGAGGGACCTGAAAAACGACTCATTGCTGGCTGTATTTCTGCGGGACAGGTAATCTTTCATTTTGATTACATTTTTTTGGTTTATGTTTTCATGAAGCATGTATCAAGAGCACATGAAGCTGCCTAATATAGCTAATAACATTACTTAGCATAAAGTTACAATGTTATACACTTAGCCATTAGTAGAGATGATAATATGCTTAACGTTAGCTCAAGTTGATAGCTGTTGTGTTGAATTTCGCAAAATTAACTTTAGATAACAAAATGCCTGTGTAAGCTAGTACACTGCATCCACTTTTTTTCAGAACTAAGTTAGTTTTAGGTACTACTAATCAACAATGCTTTCATCATGGAAACATGGAAACTTACATGCAAAACACAGTATATGTTATGAATCTTACCCGAAATTCATCTTCATCACAATATAACTGATAAAATAAAACATGATGCTACCCGTTTTCTTTGCCTTATAAATAACTAGCTCGTTACCAAATCAAACAAAAAATATATTTTAAACTTTACCATTCTAGCTTGATAGTGAGTACTAAAAGACATCTTATTTGTTTATATTCATACTGATAAAGTTCGATTTTTTATTACATGTGATTCTGACATGATGTCATTACATGCACACTGCTCGTCTGAGGTAAATAATGCGTCTTCCAGCTGAGCGGTGAGGCGCGTTCATGTGTTTTGGGGGCGTGGCTTTAGAAAGAGCCCAGAAGGGAGAAGGTGGAGTGAATGGAAATAATGAGCTGTCTATAATAAGTACAGTACTAAATAAGTACTAAATAATGAACAGTCGTGATAGGTCTACATACACTCAATTTTTATATTTCTTTTTCAGAGTACTTACATTTTAATTATGTATTGATATATAAAGAAAGTTTAAACAAGCTTGGAAAAAAAGTTTTTTAACCATTTCCTACCTTTCCTACCTTTAATATAGATGTGTGTGTATGATTGTAACACGATTCTTCTTTTCCAGTGTAAACTTATTAAACATATTGACACTTTAATCACAACTATAGTAGGGCTTATAGCATACACTGCATATATTTAAAATGGGCTTTTAGTGCATATAATAATAATTTATTTATATAGTAGTATTTTATTATAACTTATTTATTCATGCTTAAGCTTGAAAAGTTAAGCATGAATAAATAACCTTAAACAGTATTTAACTTTCTATACAGCTTAATGATGTATTTTTAAAATATGCTTTTAGTGCATTGTTAACAATGACAATTTTGAGCATAAGTTTAAAATATACAAAATATATTTTAAAGTAATGTTCAAATAAGTACACTTTACAAAAGTACACTGAACTTTCATTTAAAGTATATTTTTCTAAAATATATTTTTAGAAAATATACTAAAATACAATTATTTTAAAGTGTGTTAAAAGTTGTATTGTGAAATATGATGCTAATATATTTTTTATATATTTAGAAATGGTACATTTTTTGTAAGTATATTTCTAATATACTATCGGAAAAGAGAATATATTTGAAATACAATAAAGTATACTTTTTTTTTCCACCAGGGGAGACATGCCTGATACCTGAAAGGAAAGTAAAAGGATGAATTGGAAGTTATACAAGAGTTACAAGACAAGACGGACACATCACTAATTATCAATAATGCATAAAATATTCAATAAACATAAACCATAATTGCCAGGACAACACTGCCATCTTGTGCAAATATTGGCATATTAATTGACATGTAGGCTAGGCAACAGAAATCTGTACCCAGTGTACACTACACTGGGCAGTGGCTGCTAAATTAACAGTAAAATGCAGCTTTGGTTGCCAGTTGTGATTTCCTGTTGAACATGCAGTTTATCAATGTCTTTATTGTCATTATTACCATGTTTTATAATATCTATTATTGTAACTTAACTAATATAATTACAATAGTTACAATAGTATAATTAAATCCTGCAGTTTAAAGTAAAAGTAAATAGTTCAAACATAATTATCTACCTTGGATTAGAATTCTTTTTGTGAATAACTGTTTTTTTTTTAAATCTCTTTTTTCTCAGTAGCAATCAATAAACAATGAACAAGGCTTTAACGCTAGCATAAACATTTATAAACATGTCACAACAGGCCTGTGGCATTTAGTGGCTTTTTTCTAGGGCAATAACGGTAGAGATGTTGAATAGCTTTTTTTTTTTTTTTTTGCCAACACTACGGTATGAGCCCAGATGTCATAGAAATCTGTCTCAAGGGCAATATCTCAGTAAATGTATGGTTTTGAATCAAGTCTATTTCCACAAATGTACATGCTTTACTAGTGAAGAAATGTGACAACTAACCTTGGCCTTCAGGTACTGGTATCCAGTTTTTGAGGGAGTCATGACAGAAACAGCTTCTCTGAATGACTCTAGTAAAGTTTATTTATTTTCAGTGACTGTTGAATGTGCTATGACTCTCATCGGGTCATTCACTATTGTTACAGTCACACTGCTGTTTGATTTGTTAATGAATGTCATGGATTCAGGACCTATTCTCAGTCCTAAATTTAACAGCGTGTATGACACTTTATGCTCTCCGCACTGTATAGACAATAACTACCGCACTAAAATTGGAACTTCATTAATTTGCATCAAATACATGAAAACATTTGTCAGAAAGAATAATGCATCTTTCTAAATCAAAAAGTTATTCATGCCCCACCTTCAACACGCACACAGGCGCATACATCAGAGTAACCTTCACTTGGACAACAGCTGGTGTGTTCTCACTCAAAATAATTGATTACAAACTGAGGAGAAAAACCAAAATAAATAGAAGAAAACTTATGTGTAAGTCAAAACCACACAATATTTATTTGGGTTATGAAATGATTCCTGCGAAAAAAAGACAGCTCTGTCATGGCAAGGAAAAAACTGTATCACTGACCTCAAAAATTCATAAAACATTCTGAATTATTTAATAAATTCTAACAGTAATGTTTTGAAGCACACAGTGAATTGATTGCGTTTGTTATTTTGAATTGTTGGATGCTTTTATCTTTAACATATGTTGTGAATGAGTGAAAAGAGAGGTTGTTTTATTATTATTATTTTCTAAATGATTTATTGGAAATTTACAAAGAAAGGAACAATCAGGTGAGCACTAAGAGTAATAAAAACAAATACGGAAAAGAGTACTAATAATGTTGTTAGGTCTACGATCAGTAGGCTACATAATGCCTTTCATTTCATCTGTTGTTGCGATCCCCCCCCCCCCCCACTGTGTTAACAATTAAGTGTCTTCACCACAATGAGGCAGAGTAAAGCTATGCTGGAAATGGGTCTTTTCCATAGATACACACTAGAAAATAACTTAACCCCAAACAATGCAGGTGAATGCATTCCTTTGAAGTTAATGTAGGATAGTACAAAATAAAACTAAACTAAAAGTTGAGTACACGGACCTGTCCAAAATATGATATTCGACTTTGATGTTTTTATCAAAACAAGCTATAGAGAGCTGTTCAGTTATGACATCAATCAGTAAGCTATCTAATTTGATAACAGATTTGATGGAACTAATTGATAACATGTACGACTTTGTGTGAATTATGCTGTAGACAAAAAATGTGAATGTAAACTTGTTTGACATTGCATCAAGAAATCTTCCTTAGCGTTCTTCTTTATGTAGTTCATGTTGCTCAGGTTCTTAGCAAAAGAAGTCTTCTAGAATATTGAAGTGACTTCTTGCTCATGAGAGGTAAACTAGTCTTTTGTAATGCAGATTTTGCTGTATGTTATCTGCTGTTTATAAACTACAACAAAAATTCCAAAACTTACAAGCATAAAACATATTTTAACAGTGTGCTCTTCAAAGTTAATGATAACAACATCATAAGCCTAAGTATATCATAGAACCATTGGCACAATCACGATAGCTCACAATGCTGTTGAGAAACGCAGCCCAGATCAACAGAAAAAACAATATCAAAAGATGTATGGTATTGCATAATAAAAGTTCTTTATTTAGACTCATCCATCATGCCATTAGTGTACGACGCAGAACAAGGATGAAACTGTCACTGACATTTTTGTACTGATACCAAGGCTAATATCTGAATCATCATTTATACAAATAGAATAATACAAGAGCGTAATAATGAGGCACGTATGGCATTAGTGATTGCTTTTTAAACATGTTGGTACTGCACTTCAGTTTAGTGTCCAATGGCTTGAATTTCCATTTAAGAATGTTCATTTCAAAAGATGGTAGTGTTTATTTTCATTCACTGTTTCTTCAGAATGACCATTTTACTGGAAAAAGGGGAACGGAAGCTCAATTTGCTGTATTCCATTATTTGCATTAAGCACTTCCTCAAATTCACTAGCAAGGTTGGAAAGTAATTTACTTAAAGGTAAGATAATGTCGAATGCTAAGAACCCTTCTAAGTGATCTAAAGACCCCATTAACATCTTGTAGAAATTGTTAAGGGGAACAGCAACAGCTTCTAAGATGTTGGACTTTATCCTGTCCACAAATTCTTGTATTGTATCAACAACCTCTTGGATCGTCTGTCCTAGTTTCTCAAGAAAACCATCTAGACTTTCCATTTGCTTCATCACATCTGCCATCATAACTAGATGACTTTTTAGGATACTTCTCACATTTTCTTGGACCTCTGCTACAGTCATGACCTTTCCAGAGGGAAACATCATTTCAACTGTGTTGAAGTTCTCCATGATGGGAGAGAAATATATCTCCAGGTTGTTAGCGAGTTTCTCCAGCATTTCCGCAATAATAAATTTGATGTTTCTGCAGATTTCAGGCAGTGTAGCTTCATCCATTCCCGGCAGTTTGTATTTGGTTTCTCTCAGGAAGTCGATGACAGCATTAATCAGGATCTGGATGTTCTTTTGGTATGTGACAACTACAGTTCTGTACAGTTTAGATAGCTCACTTAGGTCGGGGCTGGGCCAGAGAACATCATTGCGGGCATCTCTAAATACTTTTTCAACTTCGTCAATAATTTTAAACAGTCTGTCAAATGCATTTTTGTTGTAATATTGTTCAGCAAATCTTATAACACTGAATGTGATATATTCTAGCCTGTTCATCAAGCCGGTGGACAAGTCACGTGCAGCCTGTAAATTGTATCTGACCAAAAGTACTTTTTCATCTCCCTTTGGTTCGGCTCTGATGATCAGAATGTCAACATCATCTTGTGGTGCAGACTGCAAAACAACAACAACAAAACAGAATGATTACAATAAAGAAAATCAACAAAATATGCATAGTTGGAAGGCGTAACAAAATAAATAGCACTTACAGCATAACGGCTGTAGATCCTCGTACTCATCTGTGATGGAATCATTCCTTGAAGCTGGAAGCCAAGGTGGCCAGCTGTCGGTGTAGAGACCGAGGCACTCACTCCATCTCTTCGAGCCGCATAGCGAACGTTTACATCAGTGAATGTTGGGCTGGTGATATCCACATTCAGGGTATGGCTAGGATCACTAAACCAGAAGTAAAAATTAAGTTTTACAAACATAATTGGTTATAAACTAAAGAATATCTGTATTTTTACTTTAATTCAATAAAAAGTCAGAAGTTTTGTCATTACCCCATGCGAATGACATTGCTGAAGTCCATAGTAAAGACGGCATGTGTAAGTACAGCATTAGATCCTACAACCAGGGCATTATTCTCCATGGTAGTACTCATAGAGCCTGTTTTGTGTGGAAGCAAAAAACAGTTATTCACACCAGCAATTCTTATTTTTTTCTTAGTAAATATTAGTATAATTAATTGATACATTTATTTATTTATGTATTTATGTATTTATTTATTTATTTATTTGTCTTTGCACACACTTACTGTCAAGATCGTACTCCAGCAACACAACTGGTGACTTGGCTGTAGCCTTGAGAACAGTTTTGTAGTCTGGGGCGCTACCATCTAGTTTAGAAAAAACACTTGTGGTGTACACCGGAGAGATGATTTCTGAGGTGAAATCAATTTTCTGCTTGGGTACACTGAGCTCCACTGCCATCGTCTCAGAGATACTTAAGTCACCAAAGGGGCTTGGTTGAGACAAGTCGATTTTCACATCAGCCACCAGTGACTTCAGAAGATCCAGATCAAATGTGGCCTGGCCAGTATGAAGTCCCTTTGTGTTAAAACTTCCGATATTTGCTTCGTTCTTGGAAGAAAACTTCAGCATAGCATACACATGTTCAATAGCAGTCTCCACAGACAAGTTTTCATCCACATCAAATGCCAACTTTAGATCTCCATAATTTATGGTGCCATCGCCAACAGTCTTCAGTGCATATCGCAAACTATTCCCATTCTGGTAGATGGATTCATCATAATTTAGAGCTCCCTTCACAATACCACGGTCTAGGAATGTTCCATCAATGGTACCCTTTATGAGAGTCTCAGCGGACATAAACGTAGAACTTCCTTCACCTTTTATGGTGTTTTCAGCATTTCCTCTACCAACAAACTTAATAATGGGGATGTCAAATGTGTACTCTATCATAAAAGTGGAATCTGCTTTTGGATTAGCCTTGTTGTCAGCAGTAAGTTGGTGGTTGGCTTTAGCTGTAAAAATGGGTAGGTTAATATTTGCAGCTGTGGCCACAGACAGTGCAGCTTCAAAGTTTTCTGGGTTTATAGTTACAGTGCTTTCATGGGTTCCTTCAACATGGAGATTTTCCAGGAGTACAGAAGTGGCTAATTTCAATCCACTTTTGGTGCTTATGCTGCTGGTTCCTACAAGCCTTGCCTTCAGTGCCTCAAACTCAGAGGCAGTGGTGGCTCCAAATCGAATTATTGGATTGTCCGTCCCATAGATGCCAGCATTACCATTAAGGTTGAATATAGAAGACTTGAAAGACAACTCTGATTTTAAATCACCCAGAGGAGAGATATTAATGAGACCAAGATCAATAATGGGTGCAGCTTTGCTCTTCTGATAGACAATCTTTGCATCTAGATCAATGACCTGGTCAAAGTTGGTCAACAGATGCTTAAGGCCAGTATGTTCGTATAGGTTGATGTTACTGATTTCTGGAGTGTCAAAATCCATAATTATGGTTGGTAAAGTGATAGATGGAATACTGAATGGAACATTTAGGAATTCCAAATTGGCCTCTCCATTTACTGCTGTGTAAATACCAGCCTCATCTCTGTCGTTGGCAACTGTAAAGTTGTGATTGTATCTGTACTGGTTGAAGCGAGCAAGTGCCACAGTGCTTAACTTTTGCACATCGCTATTTAGGATAACAGTATAACTATTCTGGAGATCAATCTTGGCAGGTTGTTCTATGAAGGCAAGCTTAGTATTAGCCTTGTTCTGGAAATCAAGGACCACCTCAAATGGATGCAGTAAGAAGTTGAAGGCACTGGAAACGGTACCGCTAAGATATCCATCCAATTTTTCATCATAGTTTGCCTTCATTTCTACCTTCATTTCTCTGAGATTTGCCTTTCCAGCAGCATCCAGCAAGTAAGAGGCCTCTGAAGCGTAACGATTTTCAAAACGAGCATTAAAGTCGATGTGGCTCAGAGCAACAGCTTCAACATTTATTCTCTGTGTCATTTTTGGAACTGTCCCACTGCTGGCATCTAAAGAAAAGGTTAGCTGGGCTGTTGTTGGAGTAATTATTATATTTGAGATTGACTTAATGGAGACATCATTAGAATCATCAATAAGAGATATTTGGCCTTTGGATTCCTCTTCAATGGTCAGAATGATTTTTAAGCCATCCTGCTTAAAAGTGATCTCATTAGTGTAAGAATGATCACTGTTCCATGAGAGCACAGGAATGTTTACCTTATCATTATATGTTGTTTTAATATTTGCAGCCATTCCATCCTCCAGTGCAAAGAAAGCGATGTTAAGGATGTCAGCACTAAAGGGGGCAGTAGTTATCTTTACAGTGCTCTTGCTCGTAGCCTGGGCCGAGAAGCCATAGAGTGACACTGAGGATTGATGGTCAACCGCTAGGGCACTGTGAGTGATCTTCAGTGTTTCAGCAACAACCACACGACTCATCTTAGGGATGGCAACCCGAGCTGTGGAATCCAAGCTGTATTTAAGGATGTCATATTCAGATGATCCGTGTGAGGTAATGTGCCCTGTGAATTGAGGGGTTTCTGCACTTTCAGTAGAGTTTAAGAATTCCATGGTAGTTCTCATGCTGAAAACTGGAATGGTGATTCTAACCTCACCGTACAGCTTTCCGAAGCATGGCATCATGATCTCATTAGGGACTGCAGGGAGTGTAAAGTCTGGGATCTTAAGATCTGAGAATTTGTGCTTAGTAATGTATTTAGGAATTTCAGGGAGGGAGATCTCTGGAAAACTGATCTCTGGCATTGTGATGGCAGAGATGTCTGGCAGGTAGATCAGTCTAAGGTCACCAAAGAGGGCATCAGTAGATGGCACTTCAAAGTTAGCAATGAAGTTCAGTAGGTCTAATAGTCCCTGCCTGATATCACTATACTCTATTCTTATTGGTGGTACAGTGTAATATTGTAGAATAGTAATCTGTGGAAGGTCAATCAATGTAGAAGGGAGGTTGATTTCCTGAAGCGTCTCTAAACTTATTTTTAAGGGTGGTACAACAAGGTCAGTGAGTGGAAAAGTGAAAGATGGGATCTCCAATTCAGCTGTTTTTAGTATTGTTTTGACTCCATCACAGATTTCATTTAACTCATTGACAATTGCCTGATCTTTAAGGATGTTTTGGATTGCTTCCATAACAGCACTGCATGCATCTGTTGCAATGACCTCTACCTTAGTGTAGATACCAATCACTTGCTTCAGGACCTGGAGGATTTCTTCTCTGATATCCATGTCTACAAGTCGCTTCCTGATGCTTTCTGTAAGTGTCTCAATGTCAATGTAGACTGTAACAATGTCCTTGAGTTTTTTGACAACATCAGCGACTTTGATTGCTCTCAGCTCCTCAAGACAAGTACTAAAAGATGACAGAGCATAATTGACGAAATCTCTAATTGCCTCAAGTTTTTGCCGGATCTCAAGTGACAAACTCACGGTGTAAAGATCATTTATTAATTCCTTGATTTTCTGGTTGGTCTCATCCACAAACACATTGTAGTCAAACGATCTAATAAATCCGATGCAATGGTTTAGGCAGTTGTTTAAATGCTCAATGATTTCCTTTACTTCTGTTGTTTTCAAGTAGGTGATGGCCTTATCCAGCTGCTCTATGACAGGGGTGAGACTAGATTTCAAAGAGCTAGCAATAGTCTCAAGAGTTTGTTCAATATTGAACTTCTTGATTAGCTCAACAACCTTTTTCAGAATTTCTTCAATCTTCTTGTCAACCCCAGATTTGACCAGAATATCTCTTGCATTGCGGTAGATGGCATTGAGCCTGCTTCCCAGTACAGAAAACAATTGTTTTGCTTTTTCAACAGTCTTTCTGATTTCCTCCGTAGGGATTTGAGCCACCAAATTGTTTGCATAGTCTTTGAAGCTGGCAGAGGTAACAAAGTTCTTCACATCCTCAATGAACTTTCCTTGGTCAAACTGCTGAACAAACTGCTTCAGTTCATGCACAATCTCCTCCAGTCTGGATTTAATAGCATACTGTTCCTCAAGATCCTGCACGATGGCAATGCTACTGTCCTTCAGTCTCATTACATCAATCTGCTCAATGACATTTTCAATAGCCTCAATGACAGCGAGAACTATAGCTCTGACATCGTATTTCTCATTGAATGCATTCAATTCTTCTGTCAGCCTCTGTATTGCAGTGTCAGATAGTGTGCCACTTGCAATCATTTCCCTCACATATTTTTCTATCTGTTCTACACGAGTGTCCAGTTCAGTGAGTAGCTTCATCACAACAGGGTTTAGATTGAGCAGAGAGGCCTCCAGGTCATCGAGAGAAACTCCATATTTATCATAGAGAGCAATCAGGTCCTCCCTGATCTTGACAACTCTCCTTTCCAGATTTATCTCCTTCACAAAATCACTAATGTACTTGGCCAGTTTCTGAATCTCTGCTATAATATCTTCTCTGTTGATGTAATACTGCATAGCTTCAGCGGTTCTCAAAATTGTCATTTTTGTGTGTTGCAAGACCACAGGAAAATGTTCAATTAGCGGCAGGCTGATGACACGACTGTTAGTGTTTTTATCATATTTCAGGAAGGCTGAGAAAAAGTGGTCTTGGTTATCAGAGTCAACAATGTTGAAGAGGTTTGTGATGACAGATCCAGACATTTCTAATCCAAGTCTTTCAGGGGTATTGTAAGCACTCACATCTTGGGTTAATAGATGGTTGTTGACCTTAGATTTTACTCTCACTGTTGCCCTCTGCTCAGATGGTGTCAGCACAGTGTCAATCTTATTATCAAGGTTGGTTTCAATTGATAGACCATTGTCCAGATTGTGAGATGTTGAGACTCTGCATTCGTGCGAGTGTGCAAAAGCAAGTGGTTCTGCCTTCATAAGAAATTTAGTGTAAACTTGTGCGCTCTGTTTTCCATACAGATACAAATCACCGTCTGTGTTGGCCATGGCATCAACATTGAATCTGAAGGGAACAGCAGTGGCATGAAAGTTTCCGTCAAAGCGTAGGTACTGTGAGTTAAAACGGGCATCACTGCCGAATGTGACTGAAAGTCCAGCAACCTCGATTTCTGTGTTATGGCTCATGTGAGATCCCATAAGTTTTCCAGTAGTACCACACTTGGCAGTGGCAACCAGATCTTCATATCGGATTTCATACGTGTGCTTCAGCTCATCTGCGCCAGAGGCAAGCTTCCAACTGCCAGTCAGTTCAGCTGTGTATGGAAGTGCTTTTAACTGAGCATCATTAATCAGGCTGATGTCCAGAATATTCAGTTGATTATTGATTTTCACTGAAGTGCTAAATTGCTCAATCTTTAGGGAAAAGTCATGGTTATATGTTCCATCATTGCTATTGGCAATAGAGGTGAAAGCTAGCGAGGACAGGGAAGCAGATAGAGAATTTGTATTTTCAATTGTCAGTTCATCAAATTTACCCTTTGTCTCAACCGACAAGGAAAGCTTTGAAGTGTCAAGGGCTCCATTGAAGTTGTTCTCAAGTGACATAGGCAAGAAAGGGCATTTCAGTAAGGTTGTACCACTTGTGGTCAGGCCATCCCTGTTCAAGGATAGGCTGCAATTATGGGACGCTGTGTGTTGAAACAGATATGCGGAGGCATCACCTTTTACCTCAAGACCATTGCCATCTAGTGCTGCTATAAACCGGGAACGGATGTCATTTCCAGCAGTGACACTCTCAGCGCTAGTGTCAATCTTAATGTTAACCAAATCAAGACTAGCTCTAGCCTCAGCTACATTTTGGATGTTTAGGCCGAGAACTTTTGCCCTTGTATCTGACTTCAGAGCAAGCTGAGACGCTTTATATGTAACTCCAGCGTCATGTGTCAGTATGCCCTCAAATACAGTTGTTTTTGATACGACAGAGAGCTCTCCATTGGCAAACATTGCTTCAATTGTGTTCTCCGCTTGGAAGTGGTTTGAGTCTACTTTCAGAGAGGAATCAATTTTCCCCTCTGGCTTGAATGGCAGTAAGCTAACTGTCTGACCGAGAGTAACTTCACCATTCAGAGGACCAGCCTTGATGGAGCCCATCAGGTTTCCATCTCCGAAGATCTCATCCTCATTTAATTGCAACTGGCCTGTGTGTTCCAGAGAAATCTTTAGACCCAAGGGACTGTTTGCCTCAATCTGGCTGCTTGATTTTATCTTGCCAGGTGTCATTTCCTCAAAAAAAGTAACACTGGCGTCAATGAGCTTGTGCTCAAGAGATGATTTCATCTCAGCCCTCAAAGATTCTTCAAGTGTGCCTGCCGCTAATGCTGATCCTAAACATAAGCAGAATAACATTTAAATAATGAGTATTTTGTTACTGATTACAGCATGTGGTTAAGAAAAATATAGCTGAAAACAAAGATTACTAGTACCTTCTGCTTTAAAGGAGAGCAGGTCCACTGGGCTTTTTCCAATGACTTCAATCTTGGCAGAATAGCTTGGTTTCTCATCAACTTCCCTGCCAGCAGAAGCTGTAGCCTCCATGGTGTAGAAGTTGCTGCTCAGCTTGCTGGACACCTCTGCCATTCCCATGAGAGGCATTGAAACAGATAGTCTCTCAGGAACAAAGATCTCTGGAAGAGGAATCCTAATAGGAGCAACCTCCAGGCCGAGCTGTGGTACTACCAGGTTTGGTGTGGTTAGGGAAGCAGGGAAGTTAAAATCTCTGGGAGATTTCCCACCAAGAGGAATGGGAATGGAGATAGTGTAATACTGCTGGCCAAATTTGTATTTTGCAGCCCCCTCACTGTTAAAAAAAAAAGTACATTAGTGTGTGTATATTTATTTTTTTCACTATTGTTTCTGCATTCGAAAATTATTCGTTATATTTTTAATTCACTCACGCATTTAGGAACAGTGTCTTCGGGAAAGAGAATTCTGGGAGGGCAGGTAACCTAAAGCCCTGGAGATATGGGATGTCTGCAGCAAATTGTTCCAGGTATGCATTTGAGGCCTAGATGATTGTGGATATAGTGTTATATTCTAAATTATGTAATCTGTATATATATATACAGTGCTAGATTGGGAACTAAGGATTTAATTTCAATTTACCTCAACTGTTTGGGTCAAGACATCACGGATCTTCATACCAGATGAGCCAGTCTGCTGGTCAAGAAGATTATTAACTGTGGCTTTGATGGCGTCAATTGGAATAGTGTTGTGAATCTCAGTGCTGACATCAGAAGTGACCTCAGCCTCAATCTTCTCCCCATCTAAAAAAAAAAAAAACATGTCCATTTGTGAAAATAGTAGATGACTTTCTGTTCATTTGCTTAATTTAAGGAAACACAATTTAAATTTTGAACATTAAGTATATTTTTTTTAATGTTTGCCCGACAGACTTAAAGTTTAAGAGTCTAAATAGTTTTATAGGCACTCACATAAAAGTTACTCATTGAATTATATCTTCCTTTGGGGCATAATTAATTCTACTATAATTCTCTGAACTCATAAATTAAAGGGAGCCATCTCGAGAATTCAGAATTTGCTTTAATCTGATATTATAGAGTATCTGGAGATATTGTCATACTTTTTAGTTTCAGAATGAAAATTTAAAATCTTACCATATTTCAGAATGACTTTCTGAATAGAAGCCGTCATCTCAGGGAGCCTAAGGTCACTCTCAAGCTCTACTGTAAGGACCTCAGAGTTTTTCAATTGTGCAGTTACTTTAGCATCAGTCTGAAAATGAGGAACGAGCAGCTGAACCTGCACCATGGCATCCTTCATTGAATCTGTCCTAAAGATTGAAGAGAATTTTATTTGTACAATGCATAATTATCAAAAATATATACTATTATTGTTAGAAAATATTGTTTAGACATGTGCATACTTAGCAAGGGCAACAAGAGATGCTTCGGGTATGTTCTTGTTAATGAAGTCAAGCTGGATGGAATGTGTGGCCTTGCTCTGAGTTGTGCGTTCAGCAGCATGAACCCGAATTCCAGCTTCCAGGTCGTAGTCAGGGATTTGGAGATCAGCCGAGACGCTGTATTTCTGTCTGTCAAACATCAGTTTCGCTGTGCCCTCAAATGATATTCCTTTCATATAGAAAAATAATAACATTTTAGATTATGAAAATGTCTAAACATCATATGGGATTATTTTGTGCAATGCTTAAACAATGCTTTACCTTCTGCCTTCAGGCCAAAAGACACCGTGTCAACCTTGTTTTCATATACATAGTCGACAGTAGCTGTGTATGCAGAAACCTCGCCAGTTGGGTGGATCTCAATGTCAAGTCTAAATAAAGGTCAGTATTCAACTTTTTGCATTCAGAAAGAAGCATAAAAATAAACTAATAAACAAACAAGTATTTCTCTTACTTGCTGTCACCAGTCAGGGGGAAATAGGGAGAGGCATCACTGGAGGCTTCAGAATACTGCAGGGCAATGCAGTACTTAAAACCAGGGAAGACAGGAGTGCATTGTTTTGCTTTAATTTGTTCCATTATGGGAGGAATGGTCTTGGTTTCAGTACCAGTCAGTGAGAACAAAGAGTTGCTGTGCAGAGAAAATACAATTTAGAATGTCTATAATGTATCTTTAAAGCAATATGACACATTTCTGTGTTAACAGAAATATCTTACGTCACACTGATGAGTGTAGTTTTAGCTTGTGGTGTGGGAATGGTCAGCTTGAACTGCTTGTTGGTTACAGCAACCTTTACTTTCAGACCGCTCTCATGGTAGATGTTAGTATGCATCTCCAGGCCAGACTCAACATATTCGGGTAAGAGAGCCCCAACTTCAGTCACAAACTCAACTCCGGCAGATGGCATGAAAGCCACTTCACTCTGTGTGAATAGACGAAGAAAGAGGTTAATTGGGTATAGCTTGTAAAGCTCTAGTATAAACAAAAGAAACTAGACCCATACCATGTCACGGGCAATTTTCAGTCCTCCCTTCACTCCCGGTGCAAAAGTACCAGACAGGGCAACTCTTAACGGAACTCCGGTACCAGTAGGTAGATAAAACTCATTGTCCATGAAGACGTAGTGAAGGAAAAGGTTGTTGTTCACACTTGAGAAAAGGTTCCTTATGAACTGTAAAACAAATAATTATTTTGTTTATATGAACATGAAAGTACACACAGACCTTCTTCATTATTGTGTTGTTTAAGAGCATTGCAGATTTGCTAAGCTCTAATATTTGTTTTAAAATTAGTTCACTTACATCAGTAGGGAACATATTTAAGAGTCTATTCGTCAGGAAAGCAGCAGAGTAGGCCATGTCTTCCATATCCTTGGTTTTGAGATAACCCAGTTCAGCACCCAGAAGCCTCAGGTAGACCATAGCCTCTGGATTATCCTGAACCATCAGTTTCTGGATGAGTTTGTTCACATTATTGGTTATTTCCTTGACGATGCTTTGCGGGGCCTAGAGTGAGAAGGGTACATGAGTGATAAATCAAAACAAAAAGAATGCCATCAATGTTGCAAAATATGGAAATTCATTATGTGGAATAAACTCGATTTGAAAGACCTTTTGCATCTTTATGTTATCCCACAGTCTTGGGAACATGCGCTGCATAATGTCATCGCCACTGGGCACTCTGTCAGCTGCATAGTTAATGGTCTTCTGCATGGTGTCACGGAAGAATCCATCAATTCCAATCAGGGCATCAACTGTGGGTTCCAGTCCCTTACCATTCAATCCAATCTGTAGGTAAAAACAAATAATAAGTATTGATATACTGGTTTTACATCCAGAGGGTTTAAGAATGCAGAATAATCCTGTACCTCAAACATGTCTATGTCATATCCGAAAGCATTCACGGTCATCTCCAGGATAACTTCGTTGGGAAGAAGTTCTTCAGACTCAAAGATCACATTTCCCTCCAGAGATCCAATCTTGTAATTGCGAGAGTATTTTGTTGGATCTGTGACCGATTTGATCTCGTTTCCTTGGAGGGCATTGAGAATCTTCTCTCTAAGTCTGAGTAGTAGAACGAGACATTAGATGCAGTTTTCATACTCAAAGATGTTAAAATGTTTAAAGATTTCTACTAACTCCTTAGTCTCTGGTGCAGTGGAGCTCAGGATGTTGCTGATATGCGAGTTAACAAAGCTCATAGCCTGACAGTTTTCATTTGTAGGCAGAGCAGCAACCAGCTGAGCCAGTTCAGAGGGCTGAGGGTCCTTCATCACAATGAGATAGGCGGCAATACGCTTCGGTACCGGAGCAGCAGCATCTAAAATGACCTTCATTAGCACCTCTCGGCCCTGTTAGAAATATAGCAAGTTTATGTTAGCTAAACATAAATGCATTACACTTACTTTATATTTACTTATAATAACATTTATTAGTTTCATATATCTGATTTACCTCTTCAGGGACAGAAGTGAGTCTAAAAGCTTGAATAGCAGCTTGCTGGACCTCAGGGGACGCAGCAGGTTGGTTTATGCATTGGATAACCGCTGATTTCAGAGCAGGGCTTGCGGCTCCAACGGCAACAGCCATGTTTCCAATGATCTAAGAGATTTAAAGTACAGATTTCAATATCCACATATCATTTGTTACTTTTAACTTAGTGAAGCATGCTTAATGGAATAGGTTGAACATACCCTCAGGGTCAAGTACACATGTTCCTGGTTTCCTGTGCAGTCGCCAATCTGTTCAAGGACATAATCAGCGACTGCCTGGATCTCGGGTGTGACACGTTCTTCAGCTTCATAGTACCTTGGATAAGACATGTGAATGAAAGTTTAAATTCACATATAGATCAAACAACATGATTATTGTTGATTTGTCTTGTTTTCTCACCTCCTGACAGCATTGCTGAGGCCATAGTAGATGGGCTTACTAGCCTTGAACTTGGCCATCTCTAGCATTTCCTTTACAATGTCTCCAGATGGGTTGGGCACCATTCCCATGGCATACACTGCAGCATCAATCTCTACTGAGGAACTGTCAAAGTTCCTGAGAACACGCAATATGGCGCTGGTGCATTCTGGCGTGCCACACTGGAACAACGCCTGGTAAACTAGGGGGCGAGAAATCTCCAAGGCCTCCGGTAGACCAGCGCTCAGGCTTTCAGCATTCATTTTGCGGACTGTAGCGATGAGCTTGTGAGCCAGATGGGCTCTGTTATGTCCATTGTTGGTCTCTGAAAGACCGGCCAGTTCCCTTAGAACAGACAGCATGGCCTCTTTATCCTGAATTGGATGGACTGAGCCAATGTTGTCGTCGAGGTGCAGGGTCTTCAAGTTGGCTACATCTAGAGATGGGTACACCAAGAGATCAGGATTACTTCTGCTCACTCTAAATGCATGCTGATTTAAGTGTCTGAATGATTGAATGATTGCTTACCGTGCTCAAAGATTCTGTCGTTGTGCACCGACATTTCCACCAGAGTCAAGACTTGCTTCCCTACATTATTAATTCCGTACTGTCCTCTGTTGATAATCAGAATGAATTAGCAGAGCAATAAAACAAATTAAAAACTGAGGAAATAATAAATGAAAAAACTCACTTGTGAGAAAAGGGCACAAGCATGTGGTTTTCAGTGCAGGAAGCAGATGTCATATGTTTCTGTGCATTATCAAAGATGTAGTTGCAGGTCTGGCTGCTCCTGAAGAGCTTAGAAAGTGGGAATTGCTGTGTGATAAAAAAAAGAAAGCAAGTTAACACATTATTGAAACCATCAGATATCCAGCACAGTTATTTTGTCTTATTCAAAAACTGGATGACTTACCATGCCTGTGATAAGGGCCAGGGGACTGGTGTGGTCCTTGATAGGCCTGAAATTGTTACATTTAGACAAGTCTCTGTTGAGGGTGACATCAGTGGCAATGTCCTCTCTGGCGTTCACGGAGTAGCCTGTCTTGCACATACCGTAGATGGTGGGCTGATTTGGGGGGAAAGTTGTAATGAATTAGTCAATGTATATCAATCTGTAAACAAATGCAAACCTTTTTAATGTTTATGTTACTTAATGACTGACCATTATCCTGTTTCTGTCCTCCTCCAGCACAGGTACGGCAAGGGCAGAGATTAGACCCCTCTTGATGTTCAAAATGTTGACTGGCTCATCATCCTCTGGAAACAAATTGATGTCATTGTCTCCCTCAACGGTGAACTTCAATGGGTTCCTGAGAATTGAGAGGTCAGTGTTTATTTAACATGATCAGTTTCTTTTTATCTGCTCGGTGTAGAGTGCCTTGAACATACTTCTCCATGGCAGCCTTGAAAGCATCTGTACCAGCAGATGGTCCAAAGATAGGATTTCCTCCTGTATCAACGTCGATCACCTCACTGAGTGCACACTCTGTTGTGCGCACGATGTAGCTGCATGTGCGAGGGACCTCAATTTCAACCTGTTTAAAACAGAATATGTTTGACATTTTAAGTTGTATAAAAAATAAAAACAAGAAAAAAATTCTAAATATTGACAGCATCGACATTCATACCTTGCATTTGGCCTTAGGGCCATTGATTGCTCCATTCAGGGCATTTAGAGACTCTGTTTCATAGGTGTATTCATACTTGTGAAAGCTCTTGTACCTTTTGGCCACTAGGGGAGCACAAATCACATCTTAAACATCAAGATCATACATGACTCATTCATGACTCACACTTGACTCATATGTGACTCTAGTCCACAATACTAGATTGCTTTTCTTAAATGAAGTGATAAATTATAAAGAACATGAAAAAATGGACTATTACAGTAACTCAAAACGTATAAAGATAGTTTTCTTATTTGTTAAATTTTTCCTAAACAAGTTCATTAGATAAAATATATCATATAGAATTTCTTAGACAATTTATATTTCCTTAAAAATGTTTAGCACTTACAAAGGCATGGTAATTCCTCGTCTTGAGCATCTAAAGTAAAAAAAAAAAGGAGTTTTATACAAACAATATATAAAACATTACCATTATCATATAATACAATTCAATGTTATTCATTAAATGATAGATCACCCAAAAACGAAAATTCTGTATGAATTTATTTCTTCAACACGCACACACACAAGACTGCACAAGCACATAGACTAACTGAAGATATTTTAAAGAATGTAGGAACCACACACTTGATTGGGCTCCACTGACAATTTTTTCTTATAATATAGAATTCAATGCGGCCCATCAACTGTTTGGCTACCCATATTCTTCAAAATATCTTCTTTTGTACACAGCAGTTACTGAAAGTGAGTAAATGATGAATTTGTCCTTTTTTGGGTGAACTATCCTTTTAACAATAATATAAACTTTTTTTTTAAACACCAAAGATAACTAACAAATAAATACAAGATGACAACAGAAACACTTTTTTCTGTTTTTCTTTTGTTCTGTTTTTATCATCTATGATTTTGTATACTTTTAATTCTGATGTACAAAAATATATGCATATGTATAAATATATATACACTGTAAAAAAAAGTTTTCAGTTTTCACATTCAGTCCCAATTGAACATTTTCTGATCAAATCTAAATTTTTCAGTTGGCCAAATTGAATTGCTGCAGTTTAATTCACAGAAATTCAATTCAATGTGATCAGTCACTAGAAATTTTTCAATTGAGGCTTGTTTTTTTTTTTTTTTTTTTTTCACAGTGTATGTATAACAACAAATGAGTAAGATTAGAACTGAAACATGAAACATTTTATGTAATTCAATATTTAACCTTTATTTAATCAGACAATACACTTAAGAATTAATTCTTGTTCACATCAACAGCGTGGCGAATACATAATATATTAAAAAATATATAGTTATATATCATTATATATATATATATATATATATATATATATATATATATATATATATATATATATATATATATATATATATATATATATATATATATATATATATATATATATATATATATATATATATATAAAAAATCATCAGTCACAAATCCTCTGTAGTACTCACTTGCCACGGCTATTGCACATAGAAGCAGCAAAAGGCAGAGCTTAGTGTCCCCCATGATGGGTTCAGTTAAGCTCTTTCCTCAAGACCGTTGCGTATTCCGATGGAATCTGATTTATTACTGCTGTCAATGGCCTTATATATTAAGGCAGGAATGGGAGGAGATATGGCGGTTGCAAAAAGTAAAGTCCCCACTCCAAAGTTCATATCTTGTGCCTCTGTGGCAGGACAAAGGCAACTGTTTCATGTAGTGTCAGTGGTCTTTCAAATAGAGAGAAAATACTTTTTCAAGGGACACTTGCTTTGCTTGATCTGTTGGTTGATTGATTCATTTAGCGTATTCCACTCTTCTGTGTAACCTCTTACTGAAATACAGAGGAAATTGATTTATTTAATTCACCCCCCCCCCCCCCCCCCAATATAATGTCATTAAAAGAACACTCGTTATATGACTAAAGTTTACATTTTTAATAAAACAATTTTTAGATAAAAAGTCAAGTAGTTGTTTTAAAAATATTTGAATCCTTTTTTAAACATCTCTATAACTTCCATATGGCTCCTCTTGCGATAATGTGGTGGTAGAAGCCCGTCTCCTTCATGCCTTTTTTACTGATGATGATGCAAAGTAGGACATTAATCACTAAAGCAGATAAAGCAGACTAGGTCCTATTACTAATCTTAGATGCACATTTGACTACATTTTATTTTGACATTCTGTGCCAAGTGTATTGCCAATCAGACACGACTAAACTGATATAGACACTGAAATAAATGATTAAACCTTCTGCTCTTTTGTCCTGTTTACTTTATCCACTAACCTCTTATTTTCTGTTGTGGTTAAATACTAATCACATTTGTCCAGGCAAGTCTACTTGGATACACAAAACATTATTTATCCAAGGCCTTTAGTTGTCTATTGATGGAAAGCATATAGTAGATTATAGAATATAGAATCTCTAAACATCCTTATAATCATCAGAAAGATATTGAGAACATTTATATAGAATTTTCCCTGTAATGGTATGCATTGATTGCTTGAAGGAGTGTGATCATTTGTGTTTTTGGATAAATGAGTTGTGTTCATTTTGTGCCAACTTATGTTTTTAAAGCACAGCTTGTAAGACAAGAACAATTATGTCTCCTTTTCCAAAGACAAATGATATTCTCATTGTTGGTGCTGGGTTGTAACTGATTACATGTATTCTGGATTACATAATCAGATTACAAAAATTAAGCAGCCTAGTTGTAATTATATGCACTTGCTTTTTATTGATTACATTATTACATTATTCTCACAATGGCAATAAAGTAGTCATAATTCTCTTTACTTCTGTTTATCTTTTACAGTTCCCCTTTTATAGGGTCTTCCTGGTTTATGGAATTGCACAGATAGACAAGCCACTAGTCATGGGCCGATCACTGAGACCCACACTGCATTTGATCACAGGGTTTAAAGAAATCATCTCACTTTTAAGAAGTATTTTCTCAACACTGCAGTCGTTCAATCCCAATCAATTCACATTAAAGTGTACATGCAATGCAGGGATTCCACAACGTTTTTCCCCCCTCTTTAATCTAATATATTTACTTGAATTAACCACTTAGATTTTAAGTCAATATTTTGCATCATCATGAAAATGTAATCCTTGGCAATTTAGTTCAGTTTAGTTTAGTTTATTGATTGATATAGCACATTTAAAACAACCAAGGTTGTAACCAAAGTGCTGTACAAGAGCATTAAAACAAAATCAAAACAGAATTACACATTAGATATAAACATTGAGGGTACATGGGAAAGCATTTACACTATCAGTTAAAACATAAAGAATATAAATGAGTTTTTAAGGATGCTTTAAAAGTAGCAACAGGGGAAGATCTAATACTAAGAGGAAGACAGTTCCAAAGTCGAGGAGCCGCTACAGAGAAAGCCCAGTCACCTTTAGTCTTATAACGAGAGTGAGGAATAAAGAAGAAGTTGATTCGAAGAGTGTAGGGATCTTGAGGCATTGTGCATAACAAGAAGATCAATAATGTACTGCGGTGCAAGCCCATGCAGGGCTTTTTTTTAAAAAGAAGAAATTTTAACATCAATCTGTGACCTAACCGGTAGCCAATGAAGACAGTCTAGCACAGGAGTGATGTGCTGATGCTTTTTAGTGCCAGTTAGTAGTCTGGCTGCTGCATTTTCAACCATTTGGTAAAGATTTACAGCTGAATTAGGCAAACCCAGGTACAACGAATTACAATAGTCCAGCTTCGAGGTAATAAATGCATGAATGACAGTTTCAAGGTCTTTCTTTAATAGCATCATCTTAATTTTAGCAATAGATCTCATTTGGAAGAAACTGCTTTTTACCACAGCGCTAATCTGCTTATTAAAACTTAGGCTGGAATCAAAAATAACACCAAGATTCCTGACGCAGTCATGAACATTTGAAGATAGAGGACCAAGCTGATGGACTATGTTAGAAGTCAGGTCTGATGGGGCAAAGATAATGCTTTCAGTTTTGTCAGCTTTTTTTCAGCTGTAAGAAATTCATATCCATCCAACATTTTACCTCACGCAAACAGTCAAACAGAGTAGACACAGATCCTTTGTTGTTTTTAAACGGAAGATATAGCTGAGTATCGTCTGCATAACAGTGGTAAGATCAATTGTGTCTCTGGAAAAGTTGTTCAAGTGGAAGCAAATATAAAGCAAATAGAAGAGGTGCTAAAATGAAACCCTGCGGTACACCGTAAGAAATTGGAGCCCGAGATGAAAAACTATTTCTTACTTTCGCTAAAAAAATTCTTTCTTTGAGATAAGAGGCAAACTTTAACTTAAAAATAATTTTAAGTATCCAAGCGTAAGAAGACGCAAAATGAAACTCAGTTTGCTATGCTCTGTGTGGAAAATTTAGTGTGCACAAACATGCGAGAGCCCAGAAAGCTGCGTCTTATACAAGCAGGGCAACCTTGTCTAAGACCTAACAGTAACCTCTAGGCAACCTCCCCCAGTTTCTCTTGAAACAAATACAGAAGTGACTTAATCAGCAATTCATCGACTAGAGACACTAGAGACAGGCTCTAAATGGTTTTTAGCCTGGAACAAATTGTGGTTTTGGTCTATACAGCTAATTTTGTCCTTCATGACAACAGTGAGGGGGGTCATGTTTTTTTAACTCATTGGTTTACATTATATAAAGCCTTAAAGTTCTGCATAATTAAGGGAGTTGCCACTTTGAGTCACAGGTGGATTGCCATTTATTGTCTGTTATTCATCACGTCACCTCAGCTCCAGTGTCATTTATCTGGGAGTGTCATGCGGTGACGCACACAGCCAAGATGGCAACGGCCGACTTTAGACTTAAGAACTGCTCTTCAGAATCCTATACAGTCTATGGTCTTAGACAGCATGTGATTACAGTCAAGGAAGACGCATGTGTACAGCATCAGTATAATGGATCCATACATTAGGTCTTAAAGTGACAGCAGTCTAATATTCCTACTTTTAATGTTAATCAAACAACAGAAGGCACATGCAAAAATAATATCTTAATTTCTGTAACTTTAATAAGAATTAAAATAAATGTTTTATTTATACAGTGAAGACAGTGTTATTTTACATTTAAAGGTGCCCTAGAATGATTTGAAACAATATGTTAAATTGTTCTCTGATATTTACATAGAGAGTATGTGGCTTATTTAAGGGCAAAAATTGTCTAGATACAGTTTTTACAGGTCCATTTACAACCCTATAAATTTTCCCAAGGATGTAATGCTGTTTTTGCCTTATTTGGAAGGGTTATGAATATTAATGTTGAGCTCTCCTCTGATTGGCTTATTTCAGCAGCTCACAGCAGTTCAGTGAAGTGGCTTGTGAGTCCTGACCATCCTGACAGAACACAGACCGACTCAATGATACTTTAAACAAAATATCTCAAATGGAGATTGATAAAATGCAGCTTACTTATGCAGTTTATTGGTGTTTTCAGATCATCCGCGCACGAGAAATAGCAAATCCCCCAAACAGACCTTTTCTGTGAAAAAAACTTGTATGATATCCAGTGTTATACCTAAACATGTTCAATCTGGCAACCGTATGCACGCAAGCTCTCTCTCTCGTGCGCCGGTGAACTGAAAACACCAATAAACAAGTAAGCTGCATATTATCAATCTCCATTTGAGACGTTCTGCTTAAAGTGTCATTCAGCCTACATTTTAGACTTGTCTTTTTTCGGCAACGATATTGCATGTTTATATAACGTTAGTCACAATGTAGGCTAAGGTTACGCAGTGACTGTGATGTAGCCTAATCTGAAATACAAAAAGGCAAACACATCATAGGAAACACCATACTTCAGTTCTCAAAAATATATAACTTATCTTTTTACAAAATGAATAGCCTTGTCAAATGACTATCGTTTTAACTTATATGGTGGAAAATGTGACGTTTGCTAGAAGGATCGAGTGAACGATCTAAGCAAAATATCTATGGTTGTATTTTGTAATACAAAATAATATTAACCTTTGTATTAGACACACTATTTAGTTTTGTATGGTACTTGGAGTTTCCTATTGTTACTGTACTACCATCTTGTGTTATCTAGACAATGCTGTCTCTCTAAGAAACTTTCAATTTAATCACTACTTACTGCTTGCAGGAATCCAGTTGTAATTGTCACTTTCTTCAGTTTAAGACGCTGAGTGAAGCTTGCTTGAAATGGGCCGAACAAACGAACGATCTTGAATTAAATTGTGGTATCGGATTATAAACATCAACCATGACTGTTGACATTTTTTATCTGTGGGAAGGGTAGAAAAGTCTTCTGCACAGCCTGGAACATGACGTGTGTCCATGCGAGCAGCTTGTTTTGATGATTCGCTCCCATTTCCCCTTTCCGCGGGGCATTTCCATAGATGCACTGGTGGGTTAGAAGGGAGACCTTATATTCACTCCTGGCAAAAAAACAGGAAGCCAGTGAAGTGAATGGAGAATAGGTGTGATGTGATCATATGTTCGAACTCTCAACAGATCCTTGCTGCACTATTCTGAACATACTGCAGTCTCTGCAAGCTTTCTGCAAGTTAAGGATCCCGATGAGAAGTGTATTACAGTAATCCAGTCTGGAGGAGACAAAGGCGTGGACCAGATTTTCAGCATCTGCTAAAGTGAGTGTTGGACGGAGTTTTGCAATATTTCTGTGATAGAAAGATGTCTTGCAGAGGTTTTTGATATGGGTTTCGAAGCTGAGTTGTGGGTCAAATCTTATACCAAGATTGGTGACAGTTATGGAGAGGGGAATGTCCTGACCAGAGATAGTTTGCTTCATCCACACCCTTATCTCCTTCAGACAGGCAGCAAGTGTTGAAGATGATGTTGGTGAAATTACAGAGGTGTGTGTTTCTGATTTCATGTACAGTTGTGCGATACAGTCATCGGCATAGCAGTGAAATGAGACTCCATAGCGGCTAATGACATGGCCGAGGGGATGATGTAAATGATGAAGAGAATGGGGCCAAGGACCGACCCCTGAGGGACCCCGCAGGTAACTGTGTGTTACCGGGACCTTGCACTTCCATGTGAAATGTACTCTGTTCTGTTAGTGACGTATGATTTAAACCAGTTTAGAGCAGTGTCAGAGAGTCCAGTGGTTTGATGCAGCCGGATAAGGAGTATGGCATGATTCACTGTATTGAAAGTAGCTGACAGATCGAGGAGTATGATGAAGGATAGTGAGCCTGCATCAGCTGTCATCCATAGGTCGTTTGTGACTCTAACCAGGACTGTTTCCATAATGACATTATTCAAAAAGATTGTTGTATTTGAGATGATCATGGAGGTGGGAAGCTACAACTTTTTCCAGTACTTTGGAGATGAATGGGAGATTGGAAATTGGCCTGTAATTTGCAAGCACATCTGGTAATATATATATATATATATATATATATATATATGGTAACACTTTATTTTGATAGTCCTCTTTAGATATTCTACTAACTAGAAGTAATTTTGCAACTACATGTCAACTAACTGTCATTAGAGTATTTGTAGACTGTCTGATTAATATTTACTAAAACTTTATTTTGTTTGTCCCCCAATAGATATTCTACTGACTATAAGTAACTTGGCAACTACAATTCACTTATTCTACTAACCCGAACCCTAACACCTAACCATAACCCACCAGTCTACTGACAGTCTACTAATACTCTAATGAGAGATAGTGGACATGTAGTTGCAAAGTTACTTATAGTTAGTAGAATGTTTAAAGTGGACTATCGAAATAAAGTGTAACCATATATATATATATATATACTTCCTTCACAAAACCCAGTCTGGGAGACGTAATATAGTATTTTTGTTGTTATCAAATAATATATTTTCTTTTTCTTTGCATTTTAAAATAAATATGGTACAAGATTATCCTATCAAAATGATAAACCAGTTAGGTTTAAAGTAATGTAAAAGTAATTAGAAAGTAGTCAGATTATATTACCTAAAATATATAATGTAATGAATTATGTTATGAACTACAATTTTTGTCATGAAATTTGGACCCAGCACTGCATATTGTCCCTAAAAGCATTGAGCAAGACGCTCAATCTGCAAAGGCCAGCAGCCACATGAAACTTTACCCTCTGTTTGAATATGTCTCTTGAATGTGCTCAGTAAACAGAGAAATCCATATGAATATGCATTGTAATGATTAAAGTGACATTAATTAATATTACACACACACACACACACACACACACACACACACACACACACACACACACACACACACACACACACACACACACACACACACACACACACACACACACACACACACACACACACACACACACACACACACACACATATAGTTTTGCTCCCCTTTCTCTTTTATATTCTTTTAAAATTAACCTGAAAGCAAAGCAACGAGTATTATAGTTAAAAAAGGAGAGCACACAGCAATACCATTTTATCATGAACGCCTGTTTAAAAGTCCACTAAGATATCAAGGTTCAGATATTGACAAACATGTTGCTAACTTACATAAGATGTGTGAAGAGAGGTGCTTTGATTTCATGTAATCTCTTTCTTTCTCATTACTAAGCACTGTTAGAACGAACCAGGCTTTTTACAGTAAAGTAGTGTTCCCATATTTTATAACAAAACACTGGCTATACAGTTATTTACCATGGAAAATATGGCATAGGTTAACTGTGCTTTTTTCCAAAAATAAAGAAAAATAATATGTAATATATAAATATATAAAATAGTGAAAATGCAGTTTGACTAAAAAAAGTAAAGTATGTCACGGTAACACTAAGCTGTTATGCATTAAATCATGCTTACCTAATGCACAGATAATTGTGAGTTAATCTATTACTCATGAACTAAACCATTCATCAATCAGCTAATGAAGAGTCTATCTTAATAATTAGTGACTGATGTTAATTAAATGTGTCATTATTAATTCGTTTACAACATATAATATTAATGTATAGTGTAAATTAACATGTTAATTACAACAATGGGTAAAAGCCATTTTAGCTTCCAGTTGTCTGCTTTAATTAATCATAAGTTATTGATTTGCAAAGATATGATTATGTTATGACTTTACTTATTGAGGCACATGACTATAGGGGAGACCAGGCATATGGTTGTAACAAGAATAAGCTAGGAGACTATGATCATTTCACTGTTTACCCACCTCCTCCCAAATCCCATATAAATGATTGTCAAGGCTGGAAATAGACATGCAGATTTTATAAAGAAAAAAATATATATTTTGCAGTGTAAATGTATTTTTTACAGATCAAATAATTTAATCACTTATTAGATTCAGATTAATTTACACCCTTTCCTTTTTCTTTTCTTTTTTTTAATACATTCATTTTAATACAAATGCATTTTAATACATGTATTACCCACTATGCATACAATACAAAAAAGTAAAGAGAAAGAACTATATAAAAAAGACAAGTAAAAGAAAAGGGTGCCAGGGGAGATAATAACATAAAGATCAGAATAAAGATGCATTCTGATATAAAGATATCAATATTTGGCAAAGCTTGCATATTTTTAAAGTCTTGATAGCTTTCTTATTCATAGAGTCTCCAATACTGTTTACATATACAGCAAACTTACTTTTACTTAAACTTACATTTATGAATATAATTATTAATATTATTATTTATTTATAATTATTTAAAGTATAAATTAATTAATTAAAATATTGTTTATCTTCTTTAGGATAATCCCACTGTAAAAAAAAAAAAAAAATTGAGAACTTAAAAGTTAAGGCAACTAGCTGCAGAACATTTTTGAGTTTTCTCAACTTAGGGTCAATAGTTGTACAAACTTTGTTTGAGTTATCAACTTTTTTCATGTTAAATAGTTGAATAAACTTTAAAAGCTGAATTTGTCATAAGTAGGATTTGTTTTACAGTGTAAAGAGTATATTTTCCCATAATAGAGAGCAATATTTTCATTAATACATTTATATAACTTAACAGAAAAAAAGTACAATGCCAGAATAAATGCAATGCAGTTTCATGATAATTATTACAAAAAGTTCAGTTTAAAATTATATTTTATTATTTAATTATATTATTTTATTTTTGTAAATAATAATTAGGTTGGTCAACTTAGTGAATGAATTTAAAAGATTTCTAATAAAATAGAAACTTCGGAGGTAACTGCCACACTCTATGCCAGCAAACCACTTTACCATTTAATAAAGACTTCCAATAAGACAACTAGTAACCAATTCTTTATGAAAAGGAGTGTGAATAACTACTGTTATTTTTGGAAGTTAATTAAAAAAGACGTTTTGCCATGAGGTCAGCTCATAGGAATAGTATTCACATGCACTCTTAAATGAGTACCTGATGGTATTTAACAGATAACAATAGAAAACGCTCTCTCGGTATTCATATGAAAGCAGCTGTCTTTCGTTATATAATTGACCAACAAGTTGGTCCAGCTCTGATGCTCATGTGCCACTGTTGGTGCTTTTGGTGGTAGACAGGGGTAAGCATGGGAAACCTGACTGGTCTGCGGCTATATGCAGCCCCAAATGCAACAAACTGTGATGCACTGTGTATTCAGATACCTTTCTATCAGAACCAGCATTAACTTCTGGAGCAATTTGAGCTACAGCTTGTCTGTTTGATCAGACCACATGGGCCAGCTTTCGCTCCCCACGTGCATCAAAGAGCCTTGGCCACCCATGACCCTGTCACCGGTTCACCACTGTTCCTTCCTTTGAGCACTTTTGTTAAATACTGACCGCTGCAGACCAGGAACACCCCACAAGTTTTTGCAGTTTTGGAGACGCTCTGATCCAGTCGTCATCACAACTTGGCACTGGTCAAACTCGCTCAAATCCTTATGCTTGCCCATTGCTCATGTTTCTAACACATTAACATTGAGGACAAAATGTTCAAATATTTTACTTGCTGCCTAATATATTCCCGCCTACTAACGGGTGCCTTGATGATTCACTAAAAGAGTTATTCAGTTCAAATGTCTAATGTCTATGCCTAACGGTGTAGATTAAATTGTTGTTTCTCAAGCAAAACATGATGCATTTTAACCTGCTAATGTCAAACCATTATGCTAATATGGAATAAGTCATATCAATCATATATTTGCAAATAATTTAGCTAATGATTAATTAAAGCAGACAACTCATAAAGTAAAATCCATGGCTTAGACCCATTGTGGTAATTAACACATGAATTCTAAATACTCATTTAAGAGTGCATGTGAATACTATTCCTATGAGCTGACCTCATTTGATGTTTCTGAAACCTTTGTTGGCAAAACGTCTTTTTTAATTAACTTCCAAAAATAACAATAGTTATTCACACTCATTTTCATAAAGAAACTGTTACTATTCCTTGTCTTGTCTTGAAGTCTTTATTAAATGGTAAAGTGATTTGCTGGCATAAAGTGTTGCAGTTACCTCAGAAGTTTCTATTTTATTAGAAATCTTTTAAATTCATTCACTATTAGGTAATACTATAGGTTGTAGAGGAATTAATGATTAATTAACAGCAATTCATATTAATCTTTTAATCAGATAGACTCTTTTTTAGTTGCTGATGCGTTAATCATTGATGAATCGTTCAGTTCTCCATGAGTCGTAAATTAACTCATAATTATCTGTGCATAGTTAAGCATGAATTAATTCTTAGTGGACATGTATTATGAAGGGTTTCCAAACTCTTTTTCCTGTTGAGGTTGAGTGTTAGGATTTTGTCTAGCTACTTTTGTTCGGCATTACTGTTGATCAAAGATCTTTCACCAGTCATAAATCATCAGTTTGTTAACCCTGTTCGTGTTATCAGTCTCCTTGATTTTGTGCTGTTTTGAGAGATACATTATACTGCACATATGCTGTATGCAGGCATGCACGCAGACACCTCATTAACATGGTTATTAATTCCACACACACTTTCATCAGTCTCTGAGCCAGCTGTCAGACACATGTGTGCTCCTGACCTCAATACAGTGTGCTGTACAAGACTGCACATTATCAAACACAGACGGTTGGGTAACTACTGTATGATAACTGTTATCTAATCAAATAGACCACAAATAAAAGCCCTTTTGTGAGGGTTTGCATGGGTGACTTGTCAGTGATTTTATAGAAATTTCAAACTGTACTTATAATTATTATTATTATTATTATACTATAATAATAATAATAATAATAATAATAATAATAATAATAATAATAATAATAATAAATGCATTTTCTTTATGATATAATATAAACCATTTGGGACTGTTGAAATATTGTGCTGTAAATGCTAAATTAACTGTACCAAGTTTACTTTACTAAAGTGAAAAACGAATCAGTTAATGAGTGTATTGCCCCATAAGCATTTGAGGTTTGTAATACAGAGCTTTATCAACACTTACTCTGATTACAGGCAGGGTTCTGATAACTGTTTGAGAACGAACAGTTCTGGAATGCTGTATATTGTGCAATAATGGCAGTACAGGATCACATATATTATACAGCAGGGCTGTAATCACAAGTCCCCCTCAATAATTAAAAATGAATTCTAATACAATTAGAAAAAACATTTGCACATAATTTCAAAGAGTTCAAAAGGAAAATGTACTGGTAATTTTCTGCCAGTACATTATCCAGTGATTTTATGGAAATTACCATTGATCCTAAAAACACAAACTAATACAATGTGTAATTCAAAATACAGGTAAAACACCTGTAAAAAATTCCTTTATATTTATACAGTACATTGTGCCCTGTTTTTACAGACTTTTTACAGTGTAGAATTAGTCCTAGAATTTCCTTCAGTGTACTATTTCTATATGCTTTATTTTAAAAAGCGCACAGCTTAAAATGTTTAATTGTCCAAGACATGGTTACAAGCTTGTTAAACAGGCAAAAATCATTTTAATGTAAATATGATTATACTAATCTGAAATGACAAGTATTAAAAGAAACAAATCATGAAAACATCGCTTTAATAGAACTATACAGTTAAAAACATTTTTTTTTTTTCATATTCATTCACAAACAAAAATGTGTACATAGCATAGTAATACTACATATGGCTCAAACCCTCCTTGACTCATATGATCCAGTCGTTTGAAAGCATATACATTCATTTTTAGCTGGCACATTTGTTTATTTACATGCTGCATGAACTTTGATCGGGACATTTGAGTTGGATCCAACCTTCGTTCCAGCATTGATGAGCTTATCTTTTGTCTTAGGAGGCAAGTTGCATACCTGTTCAAGTAGATCATTTCACAGATTTTTGTACTTAAAGTCCTCCATGATAGTTGTGTCCTGTTAGTGAACTGTAATCAAAGTCATTGTATAGTCATCAAAGTATCAGGCTCAAAGTTTGAGCCTGATAACTGGGTAACTTCCAGTGTTGGGAAGTATTATTTTGGAAACCGCAATAGGTTACAGATTACAAGTTACACTATTTAAAATGTAATAAATAGTGTAACTATTTCAATTATTTTATTAAAGTAATGTAACTGATTACATTTGATTACTTTTTGATTACTTTTTTAAATTTCTAACAATGGTTGTCAACTGTTAATCATTTTCAAACATTTAAACCAGGCAGGATTAACCTCTAAAAAACAGAAAGAGTAAATCTGCATACTATTCTTTTTTTTACCACTATGTGTGTGTGTGTGAAGTGAAAACATTATACCATTTAAGGCCTAATATTGATTTCTTACTAACAGAAGCAAGAACGTATTCAATTTGCATACTCACTTTACTCACCCCCAAGTGTAGCTATCATAACACGCATGGCATTGTTTAGTATTATTTTTAAAATAAATTATATTCCACCTGAAATATTGACCAATCATTGTGTAGTTAAAGGGATAGTTCACCCAAAGATTTTAATTAGCCCATGATTTACTCACCCTCAAGTCATCCTAAGTATATATAACATTCTTCTTTCAGATGTATATAAGTTATATTAAAAATTTCCTGGCTCTTCCAAGCTTTATAATGGCACTGAATGACTGTTTCTGTTTTGAAGTCCTTAAAAGTGCATCTATCCTTCATAAAAGATATCCACACGGCTCTGGGGGGTTAATAAAGGCCTTCTGAAGCGAAGCGATGCGTTTGTGTAAGAAAAATATTCATATTTAAAACTTTACAAACTGTAATATCTAACTTCCACTAACTGTCTTAAATGCGTTCATGGGAGACTGGCGTTCCAGCGTATGACGTAGGACGCAGGCGTAGCGTAAGTTCCGGTGACGGATGCGGAAGCGCAGAAGATAAAGCAAAACAAAACTTAGTTTTTGTAAGAACTAGCATATTCTCACCGGAGTGTCCTATGTCATTCGCTGGAACGCCAGTCTCTCGTGAACATACGTAGGCTACGACAGTTAACAGAATTTAGAGATTAAAGTTTTAAAGGGGTCGTACAATGCCATTTTTGTACAAGTTAATGATTATTTAATGTCTAAAACTTTGTAATATACTTTAACTAAAAATTCTATTTAGTATTCTAAGAAATCACTCATTTAACCTGGTGAAAAACAGCTTTGTTTTCAGCAAGCCGTTTCTGTGCATGTGCCTTTTATGCTAATGAGCTTTGCTCATCCCACCCCTCTGTTCTGTGGGGGCTTTGAGTGTTAAGCGTTGCTTAGACAACAGGAGAAAGTTTGACAACAAGAGTCTCTCAGGACACATCTGTACAAGTTCAACCATATCAATTCGATATATCAGATATGTCAACATCTAAATGACTGCTGTGTTCATTAGTACACCCAAGAACAGAACACCACAATCGCTTAGACGGCATTCTGCTCCAGCGTATCCATAATGGTGGACGACACCTTGAGCTCGCTCAGGGCGGGTCTGAGATGAAACGATGCTGTCAATCAACTGTCGTGGGAGGGGTGTCCAATCGTGTGATGTCACACATTTAACAGCTTGATTTCAGACAGGTGAAAACATATAAGGAGAAAAACACTTGATGGATTTTTATCATTATTGGATGGTTGTGTACAGTCACTACCAACACACATTGCTGTATAATCAACTTTTAAAAGTGCTTATATGTAAATATCCCCTTTAAATATGGATATTTTTCTCACACGAACGCATCACTTCGCTTCAGAAGGCCTTTATTAACCCATCTCGGAGCCGGGTTGAGCACTTTTATGAGGGATAGATACTTTAATGGACTTCAAAACAGAAACAGCCATTCACAGCCATTATAAAGCTTGGAAGAGCCATGCAGGACATTTACTCGTTCGTCTGAAAGAAGACTTTAGAATATACACCCCATATACTGTTTCCACTGCAGGAACTTTCCTCAGTTTCTGGCTTGCAGTAAGAGTTGCTATTTGAATCAACAGTGGAGGTACAATACGACCGATGGGTCGACGACAAGGTTTAGGCTTTATTACATTTATTTGTAAAGGACAAAATCCAGTGGGAACAGTAAAGTTGACACGAGCAGTCCTACTTCAAAAAAGCTCCTTGGACAAATTGTTCCAGGTAATTTCAGTGGAAACGGGACTTAATTTTCATGTTTGATTGAACTATCACTTAAATAGTTATATTTTCCAAGTCAAAATGGGACAAATAAAGAGATTTGTCCACTAACTGGCACTTAAGGTTATTCCTGAAATGTTGATAGCATTTTCATATTTGGCAAACATATTTTGCATTGAACTGTTATATTTACAACCTTTTCTAATTTCTGGATTAAATAATTTTACATTTCCAGCAGTGAACGCATTTTTATCTCTCGCCATGGTGGCAACTAGACAAATTGCATCCTAAAGCTTTCAGTGACAATGTGGATTGATGTAATTGGCACACGTGGTGCTCTGCAAATTCAAACAAGAGAACCAATCAAAAGTATCGAAATAACATTGCTTTACTTCTGAGAGGAGGCATCATTCACATCAAAAACAGGCAAAGCAAAAAATATTATTCAACATATCCTAGTTTTTTACAGAAAATGATCAGATGTGACCCTCTTTGTAATTGTTAACATTTTCATAAGTAACTGTAATTTAATGACACTTTTTTTAGTAACATAACAGATACATTTATTTTATAATTAAATTACATAACTCCATTACATACTACTCCCTAACACTGGTGATGTTATGAACACAGTTCAAAACTGATAAGTACAGGGCCTTCTATTAGAGCTCATTTAATGGGAGTGGGAATTGCTTAACATGGTGGAAATGCTGTGCAAACTTCACCCACTCTTTGCATGTCTAGATGAAGTATTGCCCCAAGCATTTAATCTGCAATACGGCGAAGACAACAGGTTGTACATATTCATTGTTTAGCTTTTTTATTTTATTTTTTATATTTATTAGATTTATTAAAATCAACCTTAACCCAACCCAATAATGGTAAACTTGTGATTTAAAAATAAATGCAAATATTATTTATTTATTTTTGTATATTTTTGTGTCTTATTCAACATTTTCTGCAGGTAAGTACTGGCACCAGCCATCTCTAACTTGTATTAATTTTTTACTTATTTTGAACATTGTATATTTGACAAAATAGTTTAACTCTACTTTTCTTAATTTCAAATTGCAGTGGACATTATCTTGCAATTTAATTGGTGGATATTGGAAACACTGATGTCATGCAATATAAACAGACAAAAATCGATCACCCAAAATCCACCATGCTGTTTGTTCTGTAGTTAAACTTAAAATTAGAAAAAAACAAATCTAAAAGATGGACTTTAAGATGCAGAACATCGAGTAGTGCAGTTTTCATGCTGCCACATGACGAATTGCACTTTTAGTTTAGTTTTATTCTTTTGAATGTAGAGTTCATTGATAAATTCAAAAATCCAAACTGGGAATTAAATATTTCAACCATTTTATGTGCATATTATGTCACAGATCAAAAAAAGCTTCATACTTGTATAGCTTCATACTTGTCATACTTATGTGTTCATTTATTATAAAACAATTTGTAAATTTAATTTAGTTTTAGCAGAAGAAAGCAGTCCAAATGGTCTAGTGATATGAGCACGCTTCCATGGAGTGTCCATAAAGATCATTGCCCCTCAGTGTCTGAGGTGCATTTATATCTGTCAATATTAACTGTTTGTTTTTCAGCTCAATGTTTTCATGGTTTCTCAATCTCAAAAATCATTTGTAAACATGCATGGGGGGGTAACCTAAATTTTCGGTCTGGGGTCCATGCAGTTGAAAAATCTAAATGTATAAAAAAGATATTATAAAAACATGAACTAAGTTTTGTTAGTGTAGACTCATAGCTGATTCATGCAATAACAATGCCTTGTCATTTCTATAACAGGAGCAAAGGTCATTGATACAGTCAGAGATCAGAGATCATGAGTGTAATGGTGAGATGGGTCTCTAGTTTGTTTTTCAGATGATAAAAAAATGAGATTAATGAGTCTGTGAATGAGATTAAACATAATGTTCATTATGTCAACAAGCCTTTTCTGATAAATGTGGATCACATTGCATAACCTTTCAAATTCACAACATGAATTGGGAGAGGATGTACATTTTTCATAGACTTAGAGCTAGTCGTAGATAACTTTTTAGGAAATGTGTTTGGGAAAATACCTGATTATAGTGACAAAAAGACTAACTTTATATATTCTGGAATATTCAGTAAAATAGCCTAACACTGAAATATGACAAGCTACGATTTGGGCTACATGAGATATCACAAGGCAACATCTGCTGCCTCCTGGTGGAGATGTCGAACATATTCCATCAGAGTTTTCCATCTCAAACCTCTGAATGCTATAAGTTTGTAAATTATTTTAAAAAATAACATTGGAAGCATTTTGATTTAAATGGACAATTTGAGCTATGATACTTTCAAGAATCATTTAAGACATCATAACTGAACAATAAAATACAAATCCATATTTATTTTGTGTTATGCCATTTTGTTATTTGGAACCAAAGTATAATTTGCAGTGATTGGATTTTGGACCAGATTGGACTGGGGACACACAAGAGCTGCACTTTTGGAGATGCTCTGACCCTCAGTTCAGAGATGCTTCGTCTTTACTATAGCCATCACAGTTTGGTTCATGTCAAATCCTTTGCCCATTTTTTTTCATGCTTCTTTCTTACACATCAACTTTGTGAACAAAATGTTCACTTGCTGCTTAATAGTGTTCAGTATCAGTGTTATTCAACACACACACACACACACACACACACACACACACACACACACACACACACACACACACACACACACACACACACACGTTGGTCTATGTGGTTTACAGGGACTCTCCATAGGCGTAATGGTTTTTATACTGTACAAACCGTATTTTCTATCCCCTTACACTGCCCCTGCCCCTAAACCTACCCATCACAGGAAACATTCTGCATTTTTACTTTCTCAAAAAAAACATCATTTGATATGTCCTCACAAACCACATTTATAGAGTAATACCAGTGTAATACCCATGTAGTTATACAAATTTGTGTCCTCATAAACCACATAAACAGGCTCACACACACACACACACACACATACACACACACACACACGCACGCACACACGCACAAAATCAGGAATAACATTATGATCACTGACAGGTAAAGTGAATTAAACACAACTGATTCAATTATTATTATTTATTTATTTATCACTATAGTAATGTAGACCAGCTTGGCACAATTAATTTAGATTTTACAGCACAAAAGACCAGCATGACAAATTATAACCTGAATAAAGAAAATGCATTATATATTAAGAATAAATACTATTTTAACATTTCCATAAAATCACTGACAAAGTCACGCATGTAAACCCCCACAAAAGGGCTTTTATTTGTGGTGTATTTGATTAGATAACAGTTATCATAGCCTAAAGTAGGCTAGTTACCCATGTTTACATATCTTGTACAGGCCACACTGTATTGAGGTTCACACTTGTGTCCAACAGCTGGCTCAGAGACTGATGAAAGCGTGTGTAGAATTAATAACCATGTATACATTTTGATGTGAGTTGATAAAATCGGCAGCCTATATAATTTGGTCATAGGCCAACATTTCTCTATTGGATCTACTGTTGTTGTATCTGCATTAGGCTTATTTTGTCAAAAGTTTCCTCTGTCCTAAATTAGTTGAATCAGTTTAAGATGTTAAACAAAAATATTAAAGTAGCCTGCGCGCTTTCTTTTCCGTAAGCGACCAAGATCTGTAGCCTACTCTTTTTTTTTGCAATCTGCTCTACTTCGGAGTGTACGGACTCGTCCAAAGAGTAGCATGGGTGTTTTACCCTCACAGCAACATAGTGGGTGCTCGTTTTTTATTGATTTGCAATTTTTTGTCTGATATTACTGATATTTTATATTTATATCAACAACATGAAACATGAGTTTATAATGTGAACGTTCTCATATATAATACTGACATCCCATTCTCAGATACACGAGTCCCCCCTACAGACTAGTGGTGGACTCGTCCATTGACAGCGGACCAGATCTGTGTGTGTGGTGTCAGGTCTCTCGCTCAATGATGAGGTTTCAAGTGCGCCTTTGAGATGTTATGGAGTCTGTAGAATATTCTTCAATTTATAACTTTTTCGATTCCCTTTTATTAAAACAACATTCCAACTTTTAGAGTAAAAGATCGACCTGTACGTGTAAGCATAGGCTACCTTAGTTCGTTTTTTTTTTTTTTTGGAAGCTTCTGTGAGTTTTTTTCATAGCGAAAATGTTGAAAGTTTTGTGAGGACACTCCTTCTTCAGACGGACTTGGCTACAGCTGACAAATTGGGGAACATATCATCTCTGTCGTTTTCTTAGAGGTAAGTTTGTCTTTTCTAAGCCTTTGATAGATTTTGTCAACATATGCCGCTTTTTGTAAGTTAACCCCTATTTACATGATAGCGGTCCATCGAGAAAAGCTCTCCTATGCTCTTTAAAACTAATGCATTTTTGACCAAATACTGAGTTTATGTCTCATATTAGCAGTCTACGATGTTTTTCACAATGGCACAGGTGGTTATTTCTAAGTTTGAAACATTTAGTTTTTATTCTTATTGATGTTTTAGTTCATGGCCAGGTCACCATACAAATAAATTGATGTAAGCATGGAATGGTTTTATTGCTCAGGAAAGCTGACCTTGTGATGCTAAGTGACTATTTGACCCTTTCATTTAATTGGCTGCATTATATCACTAGATTCCTCGATTATCCACAGAGTAAAATGACTTAGGCTAATATGAAAATATTTAGTTAGTTATAAATACTGGGTGTATAATTATAGCTACACTGCTTATGATAGACTCCTATGTTTACAGAGCATCTTCTTTTCAGTGCCAGTCTGTAGATGGTGTAATAACAATAAGTTATTCTTCCAATTCAGTTGTCATTTGTACACTTAATTTCCCCTCTGTTATGATCACCTTCTGGGTCACAGCATGATCTTCACAGCAGGAGTAAGAGGTCGATTCCCCACTTTTCCAATCAAGTCTCTACATGATGCCTTGCAATCATCTCAGTGGCATACCTGCCAGCCTGCCGTCAGCATCTGAAAAAAAACCCGGAACCATTGTCAACATTACATTTCTATTTCCATCCCTAGTTCTTGTCTGGTGTGGTTCTGGTAAATACCAGCAAAATGTGTAAAATTGTTTCTGGGAAAATCATTCCCTGCTCAGGACGATTGGAAATGTATTGGATGACCTCTTGACATCATTACATTTAGCGACAAGCTATTTCTGGGAAAAATACCCTGCATTCTCAGACACGAGTACAAGTGGATTGTTTGTTTTCCTGTAATTTTACGGTCCACCGGAGCAGCAGAAAAACTGGGTTTTCTGTTCTACTGATCTTTTGACACCTGTCAGGATGCATTTTAGTTAGGCCGCATTGGGGAATAGAAGGCTTAATGAGCCTCACACCAACACATATGCGCACACACACACACACACACACACACACACACACACACACACACACACACACACACACAGTTAATTAAGCTTATGTTTTATGCATGATTGGTCAAAGATGAATACTGTAAAACTGCATGCTGAATTGCACTGATGTGTACAAAATTTGTCCCACACTTTCCAAGTAATGTTTTTTTCTCTGGTTGTTTGATCCATGCACATGGCAACCTGGTTGATTTGAAGGGGGTGTAATGAAAGCTGTTATTTGGAAATGAATTAAGGGCAATAGTTGCACTGTCACACTGGTCTGTGAAAAAAGATGCATGTCGTGTGAGTGTGTGGAATCTGGTGGCGAGACACAACATTTGCCAGAGTGGCAGTGTTGTAATGGGGGCTTGTTAAACGAGGGGGGTGGGGGTAACAAGACAAGTTTGTGCAACCAAGGCTACTGGGAGGGAAATTGGAAACTAGATCTTGTGTAGAAATAAAAAAAAGGAATGTTTAGACCGATGCAATATAAGTGTGTGAGGGAATATTTCAGTTAGAGACATGACAGAGAGAGAACGGGCAAGGGTTAAAGATTCAGGGAGAAGAAAGTGCAACGTGGACCTGTGTAATAGAAACTGGCTTTTAGGATAAATGTAGAAAATATGGTAAACTAACAAATGCATATGTATTCTTTTGGACAGACAGCTTTAGTAAGTGAAAAATCAAAATTAAATTCGCACAAGCTTGGCTGACCTGTACATTTAGGCTTTTTCCTTACAATGATTAACATTTCCAAATCTATTTTCACGCTTAAAGGGATATTTCACACAAAAATGAAATTGTCATCATTTCACTCTGGTGTTCCAATCCTGTATAACTTTCCTTCCTCTGGAAAACTTGAACAATGAAAATACTGAAGAATGTACTGGTAATTTCTTTCCAAAAGAGGTACAATGAATGGTGACTAGTGCGATCAAAACTTTAACAAGGACTCTGGAGTATCATAAAACGGGTTCATATGACTAGTGCGTTTTCTGAAGTAATGCAATAGCGTTGTGTGAGAAACCAATTCGATTTACTGTAAGGGATGAGATCATGCTTGCTGTAGTTCATGACGACGTCTGATTTGTGAAAAAAATTATTCTTTTTAGTTGATGATCTTTTCAGTGAATCAATTTATTTGGTTCACAAAACCATTCAGAAGGAATCAATCTGGGGTGAGTTTCCCAAAACCATAGTTGCTAACCTGTTAACCTGTTAGCAACTTAGTTGGTTGGCAATAGGAAATTGCATTGCAACCAACAAAGTTGCTAACTTGGTTAGCAACTATGGTTTTGGGAAATGCACCCCTGATCTAGTTCTAAAGTTCCAATCAACTGACTAGTCCTGTATGCTAAGACTATCAGTAAATAACAAGTGAAAGCTCACACAGCTATCAAAGACTTTTATACAAAACATACTTTATGCTAGCCTACTTTAAGGATTCAGTTTCCATTTTTTTTTGTAATATAATGAAAAAATGACATTCTTTGGTGAAATTAAGTCATACAGGTTTGGAATAGCATGAGTGTATTTGAATGATGTCAGAATTTTCCGTTTTGGCTGTACTATCCCTATAAGAATCATGAGCTCAATCTTCCAGTGTTAACAATGCGGAAGTTCAATGTGGAAGTAAGCCGTTTTTCTGTGAATGTGTGAGGCTTCCAATTCATTGGCCGCTATAGGGAAATAACATGGAGTAACAAAGTGCAGGAAATGGTAAAAATATTTGCACTACAAACCAGTGTGTTTATAATTAAGACAATACATTAAAATAGTATGGTAAAACATGCAGGTTTCCAGTATCCAGCAGCATTGTACAGCTAAAAATAACTGGAAGCGGATGACACCGGAACATTCTATTTACAAATACACTCTTACGTAGAAAATAAGTTGAATATGGTTTTCCCAGTTTCCTTTGGGTAACCATGTATGGTTTATAGAAAGACTGACACCAGTTGTGAAACCACCTGTAAAGAATTATGGTTTGTGACTGGAGTGGAAGAAGATGCTTATGAATCATGGGGTACTGGAGCATACAGTAATACACCATCTGCTCTCCGTCCGGATCACTTTTCTGTCTGATTTATTTTTCTTGTGAGGAGCTTTTCAGGCATTTTGAAAATTAGGGCTGTGTTCAACTCTTCACTCCTCTCATCAAGTCTTTCATTTTGGTTCCTCCTTCACAGAGAATGAGTATGCGAGCTTGAGTCTCAGCTCTATATATTGTGCCTCCTGTGATGTTGTTATTTCTGCTGGATGAGGGCCTATGGGGACCCTTCTTTTTTCTGATTTTTTCCATTTGACAGCAGCATGAGCTTACATTTTTTCCTTCAGAATGGAAAGTTCTGGGTTTCGAGTGTCTGAGGGAAAAGGGAGGGAGCAGCAAGCTACGCCCATGTTTATGTCTGTCTGCCTGCGCTGCCAGGCCAGGCCAGTGGCTTCACCCATGTGACTCCAGCCAAGGGAGGAGCCACCATTATGATGGCCCTGACAAACTAAGCAATGGAGCAAAGCCATTTTCTCAAGAGGTGAACATATCTAAAGAACCACGTCTAAGTATCTATGAAATGTATTTCGATTAGGTAAAATGGTAGATTAGAACCTCCTTGAGAGAGTGTAACTTTAACTGAAATAAATTGTTCAGATATAAACAGATATGTCTGATATCTTTGAAAATGAAAGGCCTTCTCAGTAACCCATGAGGTTTTATTTAGCAGAACAGATCACAGTGTTGCTCTGTGGATGCAGCACAAGAAAGATGGAAGAAGGTATTTTAGTCACAGGAACACCAATTTATATTTATAATGAGCCATGATCTCACTTACAACCCTGCAGTCTTGAAACCAAAAGCTTGTGGGCTAAAATAGGGCAACCCACTTCTCCGGAAAGAAAGATGTATTTTTGCAAACAAAAATATGTGCTTTTTTATGGTCTTCTGCAGCAGAAGCTTACTCAGGTCTGATAGTGGCTCGCTGACTTGTATCTTTTGACTTACAGTACAAGATCTTTTGCAAGTTCTTGGAAATGTACTTTTTGTAGGTTTCATATGGGTTTGATTTAAAAAAAAAATGTTATATAACATAACCCTCAAATAAAAATGTATACATTACATTATAGTTTATTTATTTATAGAATTAATTATTAATATAATACTTCTTCTGTTGGATTACATACAAATTTACAACCTGTTCTTTTCCTTAAAAAAAATTATTGGTAGCTTTTTTAGGGTTCAATTCTTGCTATTAACTAGGTTATTAGCATGCATATAGGATATTGGTTGTTTATTAGTATTAGTGCTTGAAATCCTTGAAAGTGCTTGAATTTTGATGTTTGTATTTTCAAGGTTTGAAAAGTGCTTGAATTTTGGATAAAGTGCTTAAAAAAGCTTGAAATTGTAAGTATTTATTTTAAAACAAATACCTATCTGACTAAATAGTTCGTTTATTAAATGTAGAAATAAAATGTTGGAGAGCCTAAAATGAAACCTGCTGTGCTCGCGATCTGCCCGTCATGTGTGACTCCGCCCCCATGTTGTAGTTTCAATGAACGTTGGCTGAATGATGCTAAATTCGAAGTTTGGATCAAATAGGCACAAACCCCACGAAGTGCCTCTTGTAAAGTCTGCAAAAACACTTGCAGCTTTTCACTATGGGCGAGTCTGCTCTTTCGAGTCACATGAAAGGTAGGCTAAGTCATAACGTTAGACTTTCAAGTAAGCTAACTAAAGTAACTTAGGTAGCCTAACGTTACACATTAGCGCCTTTTTGTTTAACTTGTGCTATTAACTGCTAGCTAGGAATTTGCATAAGTGACAGAGTACTAATGCAAGATTAGCATGTCCGTTATGGCATGTTCATTTGTGGAAAAGGCAGTGAACGTAACGTTAGCCGCAAATTAAAACCTACAAACGTTAGCTCAGTGCATAAAAATAGTGTCAGATGGTCATACAAGTAACTTAGTGCTGTCAAAAATATATTTTTGATATGCATCGATAATGAAATATCTGAAACCTCCTCTTTACACCTGTTGCTCTCCTCCGCCTCCGGCCGACAGGTTAACCCTCTGAACACTAACGTGTCGACGCGTTCTGCTGGATTTTTCTTTATGACAGTGTGTTAGTGTGTGATCGGTCTGAATTTCGCACAGGATTGTAAATAATTCTACAAATTCCCGCAGATTTCGCGCTCATATCTGAAGTGCGCACATACCGTTATAAAGCCAGAGCTGCCAACTCTCACGCATTGGCCGTGAGACACACGCATTTGATTGGTTTCACACGCTCACACGCCACACCCCTTATTTCTCACGCTGAAGTGTCAACCCTGTCGGTCAAATGCCTGAAAGATAAGTTTATCTATAGATCTACCTGATGAGCAACTCTTAATCAGAGCCGGTCGCCTAGGGCCCCGCCTTATCTTGGGATGCCCCGTCGAGAGCGCATTATTGCAGCGCGAAAGTACATTAATGTAGTGCGCGAGCGCGAATCTCTCTGCTCGCGCGCGAAATATAATGCGCGAGCGCAAATTTCTCTCTTCTCGCGCGCGGAATGTAATGTGCCGAGAGCGAATCTCCCTGCTCGTACGCGAGAACTCTGCGTGCGCTCTCAGATACGCTGCACTTGGAAGATTTTTCTCTGGGCTCACTCAGAGAATATGCCTGCACTTAAAACGTGTCCAGTGCAATCGCGAATCTCTGTGTGTGTTGGAGAGAGATGCACGCAAAAAGAACTATACCAAACTAAGCTACTGATTTTAGTTGGTCTGAATCATGGGCGGCCAACTAAAATGGTCTAAATCAATTCCATTTGTTGCCTTCAGTAAATTAAAGGGATCCCCTGGTGTTGAGACTTGTATGGCTTAATATAACATAAATGATGTCTCTTACTGAATTATGTAGTAGAAAACCCATGAAAGATCTACGTTATTTTAAAAATCGATTTTATATTTGGACCATGGGCGGCGCCATTTTGTTTGCGTTCTAGGTTGATGACGTAGAGTGGTTGAACTCCTCAATCAGCTGGCATTACCCGTAGCTATTTTTACCACAACGCAACTCGAAAATTGTTTCAGAGTTAAACAAAACCAATGAATTCCTTTGTAATTATACTTAAAACACACTCAAACATACATGTGCACACAAACTCACCTACACAAGTCACAAACAGATCGGCGGGCGCGCACACGACAGGCTCTGTCTGCTCAGTCTCCACGACAGGGGCTGAATCTGAAATCGACCCTATACCCTTAAATAGGGCATTATTTGAAGGGACGGACATTTGTAGTGTTGTCCGACACCATAGTGGACATGTTCGAGTGCAGTCATTCAGTCTCACGTTCCACCGCAAGTGTAAAGCCGATTTACAAACAGCTGTCCGACTTCACGCACTCAAACATACATGTGCACACAAACTCTCTCTCTCACACAGACTCACACACACCCCAACAGATCGGCGCAAACACACACACACACCCCCCAACAGATCGGCGCGAACACACACACACATCCCAACAGATCGGCGCGAACACACACACACACGCACGCACTGCGTGCGCGCATACATAACCCTCAATCTGTGTTGATAACCTGTTCAACACATCCTGTTTCCTAGATAGACTGTTGATAGTAGATTAACTATAATGCCTAATGTGACCAGCAGAGGGAAATATCTAGGTAGGACGATGGGATAAAGTAACGTGAGGAAGAGAGGCAGGATGTTTTTGTGATGATGCATGCGATTGAGACAGAGCAGTCTGTCAGCTGTGTGCGCGCCCGCCGATCTGTTTGTGACTTGTGTAGGTGAGTTTGTGTGCACATGTATGTTTGAGTGTGTTTTAAGTACAATTACAAAGCAATTCATTTGTTTTGTTTAACTCTGAAACAATTTTCGAGTTGCGTTGTGGTAAAAATAGCTACGGGTAATGCCAGCTGATTGAGGAGTTCAACCACTCTACGTCATCAACCTAGAACGCAAACAAAATGGCGCCGCCCATGGTCCAAATATAAAATCGATTTTTTAAATAACGTAGATCTTTCATGGGTTTTCTACCACATAATTCAGTAAGAGACATCATTTATGTTATATTAAGCCATACAAGTCTCAACACCATGGGATCCCTTTAAATAGCTCAGTTTTTTTTCTGCCTGTATTGGGCATAAGATTAGTAGCCTAATGAATGTGTGCATATTGTGAATTAATTTAATAAACGTAGTCACCTTTCCCAGTAGCCTTCAATAAATTAACGTGTCTGCAAAAATGATTCATAAAACATAAATATCAGTTAACCAGATTTACTTTCTTCACTGACGAAAATTGTCCTTGACATGGTTTTTAAGCTATTGTTATCAAATTTTTTTGGTCTTCAGAACATATTAAAATGCACATATGTAGATCATAGAAATCAAAATTTTCTCGGGGGTGCATGCCCCCGAACCCCCCTAACTACCTCACATTTGGAATCTCAGTGATTATAAAACGGTGCCTTTATTATGATTAAGGGATGTAGGTCCTATACAGAATAAGGCCTTAATATTTGATTTATAAGTAGCAATAAACAGCCAATATCCTAATATAGAATTGGACCCTAAACTAAAGTTTTACCATTTTTGTCATACCCTCACTGGATCCGTCATTACTAAGTTACGCCACTGTCTCTATAGTGCTTTAAAATTGTGTGTGTCTATAGGATGTATACAAACCGCCATATAGATGCAAAAAACAAACGAACAATAGTACCCCATTTAAATGCAGATGCATATATAGAGAGAGCTATTATTATTATTTATTTGTTTATTTATTTTTTGCAATTTTTGCTTTGTACGGCAACATTTTGGTTGGCACCACCAAATCTCACTCTAAGTTTTTTTGAAAAGTTGGCAGCTCTGATAAAGCCGACCTCTGACATACAAGTAAATAAAATAAAAAAATAGCTCCTTTTCCCAGCGTATTAATGGTTAAATACACACAAAAAATGTTATGTTATGTTGTTCATCTGGGTGTGTATTAACGTAAATACAGTCGTAAACAGTTCAGAAGAATGAGTAACGGGAACAGTGTTTTGATTCCACACTTGCGTCAGGTCTTAAAGGGGCAGCAGTTATGCAAACTACAAAAAGACAAAAGATCTCTTGCTGCGCTTTACTGATTAACTTGTGTAACTTTAACAGATTAATATGTATTTAATTTTTACAATGAAAATCCAATGTTATTTTAAATTTGATAACTTGTTTTTTTTTTAATTCAGTTTATCACCTACAGTTAGACCTAGGCCTACCTGATTTATTTGTGCTATTGTTTTTGCTTATTTGTTCTTATTTTATTACAGTTTTCTCTTCTTTTTACCATTTAAAGTTAAGCTTTCTTGTGCTGTATGTAAGATACCGCAACACAATTACCCCATTGTAGAACATGCACTGTAAGCATATTTGTGAGATAATTATAATCATGAAAAAAAGCTTAAGCTTTATCATATAAAGTGATCCCTTCAGAAGAACTATTTGATTGCCTAGACTTTTAATAGACATACACACACAAAAAAAGAGAAATTAATTAAAAATAGAAAAGGATAATTTTGACAATGTATTGGAATGTAATTTACAGCGGCGTTGGGTGCTGAAAAAATCTTTAAAATGGACATTGAAAGTGCTTGAAAAGTGCTTGAATTTGACCTTTGAAAAGGTGTACGAACCCTGTTATAAAGCACATATTATTTTGCACAATCATATTCTACATCCCTAAATCCTATCCAATTCCTAAACTTAAACGAACAAAACAAAAACTAGCGTACTAACTATTAAGCAGTAAAGGAGTTTATCGAGGCAAAAGTTGAAGTTAATAGTGAATGTGTTCCCCATACTTAAGTGTTACTAAATTATCATATTTTAAAAGCCCCGACTTCAATACACAGTCACAGTCTGCAATGTGCTTTAAAAAAATGTTGCATGTTGGTTGAACCACATGACATTTTTGGTCATTAATTGATTTTGAAGTGGTTGTTAAAATGGTTGTTGTTAAAGTGGTTGTTAAAATATATATTTTTTTAAGATTAGGATTGTCAAGCTTTTCTTTTGAAGAATTTTATGCTTTCAATGGGGCTTTCTTTCTTGATTATGATTGTAGGACAGTTGTATCACCCTGACATTTACAACCCCCCCACCCCACCTCGACAAATCAAAATGAACATGAGACATAGAAGAGAAGAGATCATACTGTATATCATAGAAGAGATCATATATTTATAAATTGCATTCTTTTAACATGTATTTTTTAATGAATTAAAATTGTTGTGGTGAATATAAAAAAATGGGGATGACCTTATAGTAAACTGTAAACAATCAAGATTCAGAAATATGAACAGAAAAACCAAAGAATGGAGGAAGAGGCTGTAGTAGAATGAGTGGATAGTAGTGAGTGCATATGGCCATGTAGCTTATATAACCTATCGTTAAATTTCACTCCCTGCCACCTCACCGTTTATATGGTCTTTATATGATTTGTTTAAATAGAACGAGCAGTGCCTCACACTCTGCCCCCTCTTAGCGCCGCAAGCACAGGCTCATGTACAGTAAGAGACGCCAACCGTTCCAAATTACCCCCACACACACACACACACATGCAAAAAAAAAAAAAAAAACTCTTCTTCATCTCCCTGGTAACCCACGGCCTCATGATTGTTGCTAAGGTGGTCTGGTGACAGTAATGCCCTCATATGAGCCTCCCTGAATGCTGCTCAGTGTCCTCCCCCCTTTACCTCACCTGCTCCCCCACTGTGAGGAAGTCAATAAATTCTCACCTTAACAAGGTATTAAATGGTTTCCATGGATACCATGATCCACTCCTTCAATTTGGAAGGCTAACACGTTTTCCATTATTCTGAAACGTACATCTGGCAGAGGAAATGTGACTCTTTTTATTGTGGCTTGTGTATAAAGTATAAAGGAGGCCAATTTGGGTTTAAAAATATCTAAGTAGCTACTTCATTTCTTTGTGTTTGTTCAGACACAGGGTCTGGGAATTGTCCGCATTTCATCATGGGTAAACAGAATAGCAAGTTGCGACCCGAGGTCCTCAACGACCTGCGTGAGAATACGGAGTTCACGGACCATGAGCTGCAGGAGTGGTACCGCGGCTTCCTGAAGGACTGTCCGTCCGGCCACCTAACAGTGGAGGAATTCAAGAAGATCTATGCCAATTTCTTTCCCTACGGTGACGCTTCGAAGTTCGCGGAGCACGTCTTCCGCACCTTCGACACCAACGGCGACGCCACAATCGACTTCCGGGAGTTCATAATAGCCCTGAGCGTGACCTCGCGCGGAGGCCTGGAGCAGAAGCTCCGCTGGGCCTTCAGCATGTACGATCTGGACGGTAACGGATACATCAGCCGAGCTGAAATGCTGGAGATCGTACAGGTGAGTTTTTTTTTTCTTTCTACTTTTGGTTTCATTTGCATTAATGTATTTTCGCTGGCGAGCCATTGTTTTTCGAGCAGCTTGTTCCATATCAATATTGGCTCAGTCGAATGTTTGGTGATACAGACCTCCTGAATAAACAGATCTCCTCAGTCAAGTGTTCCACAGGCCATATGGTCTTGCCACAAATGGTGACCAAACACAAAGGCTTTGTTCGGTACTTCAAAGGGACTGTTGACTCTCGATGTTAATAACATAGATGGCTCTTTTACACCTGCAACAGAGGACTTGCAATAAAACTATATCTGAAAGTGACGTTATCTGGCAGAGAAACAGGCTCATGTCCATTTGCACTGATTAAACTGATGTGAAATGTTGATTGAAGCGGTGACACTGACAGCTGCGTTATGCAATTGCAGCAATATAAAGACAGTTTCATCAAATATGTTGAAAACTGCAACATTTGCATGTGACAGCAAACTACCATATGTTTTACACACAGTTACATTCATTTTCACAGGCAATCTATAAAATGGTGTCATCTGTGATGAAGATGCCCGAGGATGAGTCGACGCCAGAGAAACGCACAGATAAGATATTCCGACAGATGGACACGGACAACGATGGTACGCCTCCTGAGATCCGTCTCCCACTCACTGATAATATTAAGTTGAACCACACAAAATGTCAGAAACCGCACTGCAAAACAATGATATACATAGTCTTTGTTTTCACAGTAAAAACATTTAAATCAAGATTTGTAATTAAAAAAGTAGTCAAAGTCTTGAGTTTAAGTGTACTTTTCGTACTCGGCTGCCAATTTATTTTTTTTCTTAAGCCAAATTTAGTTTTAGTTTTTTTTTTTGTCTTATGTAACTTTGCTTTTCAAGTAAAGGCAGAAATACTAATTAAGAAGGTCTTCTTTCACAGTGTCCATGACAACCACCAACACATAAATTAACCATTAAGCCATATTTAGGTTTGTTTTTAGGTCCAGGATGTTTGATCACTGTTAAAATGTTACTCTTGGAAATGAACAAAATAAGCTTATTGTTCTTTTTTTTCTCCTCCAAATCTATAGGCAGACTGTCTCTGGAGGAATTCATCAAAGGTGCCAAGAGCGACCCCTCTATTGTCAGACTACTGCAGTCCGACCAAAGCACTTCTCGACAGTTATAAATACAGGTCTTAAAAGCAGCTGACAGGAAGCCACTCACAGGCACACTGAAAAGACTATTAGAAAGGTAGTTGTTGGCGTTATCAATGCATTTCTATATCTTTACCGCTTACAAAGTTTCCTGGTTCATGGGTGGTTACCGGTTTCATCAGTATTCCAGCTGTCTTTCATTTTGATGTAATTCTGTTTGGATTGGCAAGAGTTGTCAATGGGTGCGTTTACATGCATGTTCTTAAGCCGATTATGCCTAATAAGCCGACAATGAACATGGTCAACGCGGTAACCCGTTTTCTTTTATCGGAGTACGGTCATAATCGGAGTAAGCATAAACCGGTCGGGACAGATAGTTTCTTGCCTCTTGCGATTTCGTGCTGCATGTAAACGCATTAACCTGCTTTCTGATAGCTAATTGAAGAGCGCATGTGTTATCGGTGACAAAAACGCAAACTTAGAGCACATTTAAACGCATCTAGACAGAGCGAGCTAGCATTTTGAATGAAATGAGGACATATATCACAAACTCTTTTCACAGACTCTTTTAAGACCCAGAAAATCGTAAAGATGTGTACTCTCATGCAGCAGAAGTAGAAGAGGTTCAGTCAAAACGCAGAATCTGTGACTGCATGAGGATAATATGAGCCATAAATCTCCTGCTGATATGTTGCACGCTTTATTTAATATCACAACGGGCATAACGTTTGAAAAACTCTGAGTCAGATACGGACATTATTATTTTTGACATCACTACAAGGAAATAACCCGGTTTATTAATAAAGTCATGTAAACGTGGTTTACTTGCATTGTCAGTTAACTGGTTTGCATGTAAACAGGGAAAACTGATTATTTCAATTAGCTGATTTTTCTGAGTTATCAGCTTACCGGTGTGCATGTAAACACACCCAATGTCTGGGCTGGGTCAGAATTCAAATGACTCCTTGAATTCAATTGTCAAAAGTCACTTTTAACAGATATCCACATTTTAAATCATACTCTACTGATGATTGGTTGCATTACATACATTTTTGTAAAATCAAATGCTCTTTACGGAGGCTGCAGCATTTTCGTTACAAGCAATGAATAAAAAATATTTATATTTTCAATGGTTTGCATTCCACTCAAAGTGCACCGCACGTGCAAATTCCCAGAATGGCTTTTAGGCCAAAACATGACGTTCTGCCTGTAAATATTCAATTTCTTCAAGCTATCAAGCTAAAATCAAGCTAAAATATCTCCAGGGCACTATTTACATTCCCTTGACATGTCCTAAACTTGATCATCATAGTATATGTGCTAGGTGCTTTTTGGTTGGATGTTGGGTTTTATACATCAGGTAGTCTAGCTGCATTCGGAGGTGTTTGCTGTCCAGCCAATTGTAATTGACTTTAACTTTATTTTAAAAGGACAGTATTGCTTCTTTTAGTATCTAACAGAACATGCCAACAGTTTGGGGTCAGTAAGTTTTATTCATTTTTTTGAAAGAAAATACTTTTATTCAGAAAGGATGCATTACATCTTCTACTTTGTTACCAAAAATTTCAAATAAATGTTATTTCTATTCTACAAATAACCCTCCAAAATGTATCCATTGTCTCCACAAAAATATTAAAGGGATAGTTCACCCAGTCTTTTATTTCAAACTCCTCCAGCATTTCACTTTAAAAATTCTTGTTTTAGACTTCTAATTCATGACCAGTGCTTTGTTTTGCTCTATGCTCTGCGCTTCTGCGTTCATCAGTACATTGTGCGTCAGGTCAGGGGTTACTCTTGGTGTGTACAGAAATCAGCCAGAAGCTAGTTATTTTAGTTTATAAAGTTTTCAATCTGGATATTTTTTTCACACAAACCCTTTGATTCGCTTCAGATGGCCTTTATTAAACCCCCCGGAACCGCGTAGAGCACTTATAGAGCCATTTATACCATAATAAAGCTTGGAAGAGCTAGAAATGTTTTTAATTCAACTCATGTGAAGAATGTCACGAGGGTGAGTAAATCATGGGCTAATTTTCATTTTTGGATGAACTATTCCTTTAAGCAGCAAGTAATGGCTGCTGAAACTTCAGCTTTGCCATCACAGGAATACATTACTGTTTTCTATTTTAAAATGTAATTTTACTATATTTTTGCTCATAAATGCAGCCTTGGTGAACACAAGATTTCTTTCAAAAAAATTAAATTTTTTACTGAAACCAAACTTTTGAACAGTAATGAATGGCCACTGTTGGCTGCTGGTTGTTTTTTCCCCATTGTATTGGATCTCTAAATTAGCATTCAAATTTGAAGTATGATAGAATAAATGATCCAGAAAGTGCAATATATTTATGCATTTGTTTTGGTTTCAATTCTAACATGAGCAGACAGACAAACTTTTGACAATCGATCCTACCCTCAAGGTAACAAAAACAAACAAACCCAGTAGCCGTCAGCCTTTAAGCTACTCATTAATATTTAAACGCTGTTGTCCGTTTGGACATATGGCGCCGATAGAATGGCAGACAGGCGGTTAGTTTCTATTTGTCCTATTTATCACCAGTCCAGTGTCAACATGAACTGTACAGATGCTGTTGGATAAGTAGCTCCATGGAATGCAACCATAATGTCTTCAAGGTTCTGTTAGTGGAAACATTGGATAATGCTCTTAACTTGCTCTTTTGCATGTGTGGTATTTCATCGCTCCCCTAGTACTTTTTTCTCTGTAAAATGATTGTTGAAGTGAAATGCCAAAATTAATATTTGTACTGGATATATATATATTAACTTGAGTAATTTCTAATTTTGTATAGTGTTAATTGTGATGGTTGTATACTGCAGCTGGGATTGGATGTCCAGACATATTTTTGTCGAGCCAAAGCATCAGTGCGTGTCTGAATGCTGCATCTTTACAACTGAATAGTGAATTTGTCTGCATGAATTCTCAATAAACCACTGATTCATAGGCCACTGGTGTCTATCAGAGTAACGTTTGTGACGAGTCAATTTATTTTTGTTTTATTTTCATAACAAAAACATTTCTTTCAAAACAAACCTGTGTAAGAAAAATCTACACGATGCCCACATTACACCCGATCAAGCACATTAGACAAATGGGCAACTGGGATATAGGTTGGCTGACATACTTTTCAGTAACACAATTTTAAAAAACAAATAACCCCCAAAAAAAGTCACATGAGAGGGACAAAGGGTGAAAATTGAAACAATGTTAGGCTTCTTGTAACTCCTGTGAAATGAGCTGCTGAAAAAAAAAAAAAAATTCACACAAAAGGCTGATATAAATAACCATTGGCTTATTTCATTACCAGAAAGACCAGTACCATCGGATTAAATCTCGTAACTGAAACATATTAGAAAGTGTCCAATGAAGAGCCTCTGTGTGACATCTGCTTACTGGAAACAAGTAATTGATAAATCACAGTCACATTCTGTTTCATCAAGCTGATTGAAAGAACCAATCAGTCACAAAATCAAAAAGTGAAGGATCTTGAGGCTGAGCATCACTCAATCATGATGTACATACAGAAAAGTCTAATTTTTAAACTAACGGGGATGTTTTCTTTTAAAAAGCTGCACAACCATTTGCTTTATGTCTATGTTTTCAGAGTCTTAAGGAAGTTATTGTCCCAACCGTCCCCTCATCCATGGGAGAGAAGACATGGGCATCATTTGGGTCTCAGAGTAACCCAAGTGGTTTAGACCTGGCTCATAATTCATCCTTCTCCAGATCATCCAGATCCACGTCACTCAGGTCAATGTCATCCTCCATGGGCAACTGAGGAAAGGCCAAAAAAAGGGGGTTGAGAACAGGAAAGGATGACATCCATTCACTCACTATGTTCCCTCTACTCACCACTCCATCTTTTCCATCCCAAGGCTCCACAGTGTTAATCTTAGGCAAAGCTCCACCTCCCACCGTAGCAGTGGAGCCACGGCCAACAGAAAGTTCCCTGCATAAATAAAGACATTAATAGTTTAACAACATAAAACAGGCTGACAGTTAGAAGGGCCATTATAAACAACACCTTAAATTTACTGTATGCTAACGGTCTCAGTGACGTAACTTTTTCCCAGTAACAAACTCCAGCCTTCTGTTACCTGAGGAATTCATGGATGCCCGTTTCACTGAATGAGCCTTTAAGCAGAGCGAACTTCATCTTGCGAGCATTAATGGCAGCCATGGCAGGATAGCCAAATCCACCGATCCCGAGAGAGGACTCCAGCTCCATCTGTGCCCCTGCTTCAGTCCACAACCAACTGTAGAGAGGAAAGAGTGTCATGTGTATGACTGCATCTCGCTCTTTATTCCCTAAAGTCTCGTCTCTGGCACACAAGTAGCGACATGTACTGATGTGTTATTTATGGACAGGCTGATCTCAACTTGTACTCTAGATGATGCTGAAAATACTGACCCCCACATCTTCTTCTTGTATTTCTCTGCCATGGTCTTCATCACTTCCAGGTAAGAGTTTCTTCCTGATGCACCTGCAAGCATAAAGAAAATCAAATGAACAGTGTTGTGTGTTATTGCTTATTACAAATTGGTGGTGAAATTTTTTAGATATTAGCCTAGGCAACTAACGGAAATATACAACAATAAATTAAACTAAGACAAAATAAATAAAACTTAAGTAAACTCAAATGAAACGGCAACTGCACTGTTATTATGTATTATACGACCCTGTGGAGTACTTGATTCTGATTGGTCAATCATGCATTCCAGCAGTATGTTATTCCCAGATAACCGCCAAAGTGAATAACACCGCTCATCCAGGTACTAAAAGATATCTTGACTGGTAGTACTTATAGGCTTAACGTGCGACTCCGCTGTTGTTGACTGTCTGGTGCCATCTTGTGACTGAAATACTTAACCACCACAGGTTACAATGGAAGACGACTTCAAGTTGTTCACCCAAAAATGAAAATTAGCCCATGATTTACTCACCCTCAAGTCATCCTAGGTGTACATGACCTTCTTCCAGACGAATAAAATTGTAGTTACGTTAAAAAAAAAAAATGTCCTGCTAATCCAAGCTTTATAAGTAGTAATTGTAACTAGAGCTTAGGGCTGGGCGATATGGCCCAAAAAAAAAATCCCCGATTTTTTCACCAAAAATTCGATTTACGATTTAAAACGATTTTTTTCCCCTCCTACTTAAAATCAGTCTGCAGATGACAAAGAAATTGTTCAAAACAAGTTTTAACTTTATTTTGTTTAGGTAAAATTAAATATTTGCAGCTTGGTAGAAGTGCCACCTGGGGTGCAAAACTTTCCGCATGTGAATAACCCCCGACTTTCCACAGTATAAATGGGCACCATATCTTTTGCAATATACAGTATACATATCAAAGGTTTATGAATTGATATGCAGATAAAATTAACTTTTATTAACAACAGTAATGTGCAAAAAAAGTATAGGGAAAATTTAAATGTAGCCTAATGCTCTTATTAAATATAGATTAGCATTGTTCTTCAATAGTCTCACACTGAACTGATCGACAGCTTCAGTGATTATTAAAGGAGCTCTTTGCTTTACTGTAATTTAGTCACAATTTGAAGAAAAGTTTAGTTTTTCCTGAGACTGTGACTTCGTACTTTCCATACATTAGGGAGTGAAAATCGCTAATAAATCAATAAGTGCTCTTCTGCTGGTTATAGTGGTGGGCATTTCATATCTTTTTTAAAATAAAAATGCTACAAAATGGATTACACATTTTAAAAAAATAAACTAAAAAAAACATTCGACTATTTCTTTCACAAGACCCCTTTAAACTTTTAGTTTTACAAACCATCACATTAAAAATAACATTACAATCGGATATCTAGAGCTTTTAAGTGCTGGAAATAAGTGTGAAGCTCTTGAAAACCATTGGAAAGTGCTGGAATTTCAATCTCAAAAGGTTGTACGAATCCTGAGATAAATAATGACAACAACAACATTAAATCCATGTGGTTTTACTACAGTACAATCGTGGTAAATGTTGGTGTTTTGTGACTGAAACCCCTGACCTTCGCTCAGCTCTGTTTGATCTGATATCTGTGGTTTATAACAGAATTGTGCGCCGACTGCTTCCTCTAGATCACAGTAGCGATGGTGTGTTGATTTAAACGCTCTCTCACTGGATCACCAGCGCTGTGTATCGTGTCTGTCACGAGATTGGCCCGTGTGTGAGCTCGCGCTGCGTTCGTGTCAGCGCAGCTTTAAATGAGTATAGCGCCTACCGCGGTTCCGTTCAGACTTCAAACACACTTTGCAGCGGGGTATTGTTAATTGTTCTGTGAAAAACTGAACCAATTATGAATGACACGGTATGTTGTTAGACGCGATCCTTGTTGTTTGTGTACCTCTGTGTCAAACGCACGCGGGGAGGGCTGAGCCATTACGGGAGCTCAGAGGGGAGCGTCGGCGGATTTGAAAGAGAAAACTAAACTAAACTAAACTAAAAAGTATTAGTTTACTTTTAAAAACTTTAGTCGTAAACTAAAAACTCGAATTAATTCATAAAATCGATTTATCGCCCAGCCCTACTAGAGCTCTGTTTTTAAAGTCCATAAAGCATGCATCTGTCTGTCAAATAATGTGTTCCAGACGGCTCCGGGGGTTAATAAAAGGCCTTCTGAAGTGAATCAGTGAGTTTGTGTAAGAATTATTTTTTTTAAAATCCATATTTCAAACTTTATTATGTAACGTTTTGGCTTATCGCCTTTCGTATTCAATTAATGTCAAAAGTACTGAAAGTGCTTCTGCAGGTCAAAAGGCTTGCGCAACCAGTTACTCGTCAGACGTAAGAAACATTTTGAACAGCGAGAGGCACTTTCAACAGAAGGCATTCGGTCAGAAATTTACATAGGAAAAAAAAAGGCTTAAATATGGATTTTTTTTTATTAAAAAATTAAACACACCGATTCACTTTAGAATGCCTTCATTAACCCCCCCAGAGCCATATGGAAGCACTTTATTTTCCAGACAGCTGCATTTATGGACTTCAAAAACAGATCTACAACTAACATTAATGCTATTATAAAGACTAATTTTATTCGTCTGAAAGAAGAATGCCATATTCATCTAGGATGACTCAAGGGTGAGTAAATCATGGGATCAGTTTCATTTTTGGGTGAACTATCCCTTTCAGCATTAATTTCAAAATTGTATATATATAGACTAATCTTTTCAGATATAGGCTTAACGCAGTTTGGAACAGTTCTTTGTGGAAACTTTGCGCAAGAGCTAATAAAATATTTAAACTCAAGACAATGTGTCCAATTTACCTTACAAGTATCTGGTAAATGGTGGCCATTACAGTTCTATACCATTTTAGTGCAAAGAAGAAAAAAAAGTAATTTAAATGCAGAAAGTGAATTGAAGCACCACAGCATTTTGCATTTATTATATATATATATATATATATATATATATATATATATATATATATATATATATATATATATATAACTAATTTAATAACCTTTAAATGTAATCTTTACAAAAAAAAAAAATTATATATATATATATTTTTTTTCTTTCCTTTTTGTAAAGATTACATTTAAAGGTTATTAAATTAGTTAACTAAGTGAAGGTTTGATGACCGCAAATGTAATCTAAATGTAAAAATATAAGTAGTGATCATGCACAATTAAATATCCAATTATTGGCAAAAAAACAAAAACAAAAAACGTATCCAATAGCCTGTAACCAATATATTGTGCATCCTAGAGCCATTCCCGTTTAAGAGGCTTGTCATTTCACCTTTTTATTAAAAACAATAGTTTTGATGAAACGCTTTGAAGTGTTTAAGGTTGATGTTGTATCGTACCTGTGTCTAGAATGTGAGGCAAGACAGCTACCATACACAGCTGATAGTCCTCGCAGGTCTTCTTCAAAACGTCTTCACTCAAAATCTAAAGGAAGTAAAAAACGCATGAATATAAAGCAAAATATACCCATTTTTTCTTTACAAAATATTTATCAAAATAAATGGCAACATTAGTTATTACTAGTAACTATTTTAGTGTCCTTGTAACATGTAAATTGTGTAACTGCATGCAACTAACCCTAAACCAATGTAGTAACTCTTACATGTAGTTAATTCATATTTAAATGTATAATTGGTTTAATATAAGGACCACTTAATTAAGTGGAACCAAATTATACACATTAGTTACAACATTCTATAATATACAATAAAAAATAGAAGTGAAAACACTGACCTCTTGAAGCTCTGGAGGAGGAATGTTATCAGAGAAGAGGTCCATGGCACGAGCAACGATGTCAGATCGGGTACGTCCCCCCTGATAGTCCTCTGGCTCCTCTCCTTTACGAAAGACCTTGATAGTGGGGAATCCTCGAATCTATAAATAATGACAGCAGAAAAGACTGTTAGTGAACCCAATGACCCGAGAATAATTTTTTGTTTTGTTGGTGAGATATAACTGGGATCTGAAAATAACTCAGGGTCAATATAAGGATTGTTGGTAGCACTTAAATTTACAATCCTGTTCTGCATGTACATACTTATGTGCTTTTAAACCAGTACTTAAGTCCCTCCAGCAAAATTTATCAAAATGACTGATTTTGTGGTGGCTATTTCCAGAAATTAGCTTTTTTCTTTTATAATACCACATTTACTATATTATGTTAAACGCACAATAGTCATGCACGTTAATAGAACAAACAATATGCACAAATCTTGGAGTCTTACTAAAAAAAGGCTAGTCCAGTAGTGTACTGTGTAGCCTTAATGACATGATAACTTAGGGTGGGAAATATCTGGGAAAAGTAAATCACAGCAATAAGCAATTGCCTAATATAAGTAAAGTTCTCAAATGATTAATTACTGAGTAAACAGTTAGTAATAAAGAACTAAAAAAAATAATGATAGGAGGACAAATAAATACAACAAAGATACAAATATTGCTTTACATTTGAGTAGCTACTGCTTGTTTTTTTCCAGTTGTTGCTGATGGGTATAGGTTATATTAGGTTGCTTTTACTTTGCCTACAGTAAAGCACGGACCCAATATGGTCACACGTCCCAAATTTATTCACTCAAGATATAACTGCCAAGATGGAAATTTAGTCATAATCCTGTGTATTTTATTTAGATTGTTCATCAGTCTGTATGTCAGGAGCGCATGAGTATGTGGTATCCACAACTTTCCTGCAAGTCTTAGTGGGCGTCGCCATGACACTCGATACTTCCGGTTGACGGCATCTCAGTTTCCGGTTTAGCACACAGAACAGTTATGCTGCGTTCACACCAGACGCGAGTGACGCAAATAAATAGTGCTTTTTGCGCGAACATGGACGCATGAACATTTTGACTCCATTCGCTTCATTCACTACACAACAGACGCGAATTTGCGTCATGGGAGGGGCTTCTGCCAGGCAGCGGCAGTCGTTAGAAGGACGAGCCGAGGTAAGGCTGCTTTCGCTGGGGTTAATGAGCGCAGAGTGCCTGGGTCTCTCACCTCAGAAACCTACTTGCTTCCATAAACCATGCAACATAAACGGACCCGTTTCGTTGACGGGTTGCTAGCACCCTACGCACTCCATTCAATGCCCAACGAGCTTCAAATAAACTCAAGAATTGTGATGTAGAAGTAATATTTATATTTTAATATTTGTAATTGTTGAAATCATGTCAGACATTGTCAGTAGACTATTTTTTTAATCGACATGAAAATAGATGCATGAACTTCAATTAATTTAAGTGCATTGTAATAAAAATTAACATTTCATTGCTGTAAATTTAATTATTGAGTTTATATATTAGTTTAACCTATTTAAAATACTGCAGTACAACTGTATAATTTTTTGCAAAGGGTATGTTTATTGTTTTCAATAATTTACAGATGTATTGTGTAGCAAGACCGCTCGAACAACTGACGTTAAATAGAGACATGCACTCCCGCGGGACCCAGCACAACCGAGTGCGGCGCGGGATCATATTTTATGTGGATGCAAGTGGCAAGATATTATTGTGTGCGTGTCGCGGGAAAATAAAATTATTTTGCGGGACTCCTGTAAAGTGGAAATATCTAACAGAATAAATAACTAGAAACAAATAAACCTTTATTTATAATAAAATAAAATCGATTTAGAGGCGCATGGACGGAATGGTAACTCTTGCGTGGTTCATAGGAACAGCCACACAGTGGCAAAATGTGTGCACCGCATAACTCTGGTGAATCGCTTAGTGCTACAGATATTAGTAAGTTATTGTAAGATAGTCGGATCCATGCGACCATCTGGGACATGTGATCATTTTGCCTGAAGCGGTGTTGTAAAAGTCTACTCCTGAATCCTCATAATACAACCAAGATTATGGTTGTTAGATTTAAATTAGATTTAATAGATTAGCTGATAACGGTACAGACTAACATAAACCGGAAGTTCGTTACCGGCGTGTTCTACGTTGCCATAGCGATCATGGGAAAGGTCAGAGTTCGGGAAAGTGGTGGATAAAGTGCTTTTATTGACTTTTTGTGTTATCAGGCATATCATACTTTTATTTGGTCATTCATCCATCTTGAGTAATCAATTCGCCCAGTCTTTCAGAGAAAGATTCACTTTCACAAAGACCACATACTCCGCATGCACCACAACATCTGTATCCTTATGAAAACAACGCATTACAGCTTTTGCATTCAGCGATTGGGAAACACTGGAGGGACTGTTAAGTACATGTACTGTAAAATAAAGTGCAAATGAATATATATAAAAAATTCAAATAAAGTACCCCATAGCGGCTTGCCAAGCCCTGGTGAACAGTAGCATCCACAGCACCCAGTTTGACTTTACCCTTCGTCTGCTCTTTGACTTCTGTGGCGGCTGCTGTCCATTCCGGCTCAAGACTGAAAACATTAAAGAAAGTCAACAAGGGAAAGCCCAGCCAATGGAGGAATTTCATAGTGTCTTTGAATCCTTGTAAATAATTAAATAATGGATTCAGCAGTTCAATAATGCATAGAGCAGGTACTATTTCAGCAGAATGACAGGTCTTATGATGCACGAAAGACATGGAGAAACCCACATACTTTTTGCAGTGTCCACACCAGGGGGCGAAGAACTCCACCAACCAGATGTCATTGCTGTCCAGCACGGTACGGTCAAAGTTATCGTCGGTCAGCTCCACCACATCCTTCTTATTGCCAGCACCACCTCCACTCTGATCACAAAAATCAACGAGGAGTCAATCAATGGTAGGCAAACATAGCGATATAACAAAATCTTCATGCTTAGCTGCTTCAATACCTGTCTGCTGTAGTCTGAGCCTCCAGTCTTTCCACCAAGTCGGTCTTTGACCAGAGAGCGAAGAGCATTTAGAGCAGAGTCTACAATGGCTTGACTGGTACGGCCACCTAGGAAAGAGAAAATTAACTACTTAGATAGGAGCAACAGATGTTAATATGGACATAAAACATTTTCTTTACATGCATGCTAAGATGTCTTATGAAAATGCAGAACTGAACCTTGGTAATCCTCTGGTTTTTGTTTGTTGGCTCCAAAGATCTTAATAGTTGGGAAGCCTCGGACGCCGTACTGGCCTCCCAGAGAGTTGTGTTGGTCTGCGTCCACAGCACCTACCTTCACAATGCCCTGCACCAAAACACAAATGTTATCAATGATCCGTTTTATATTCATTGTCACTGATTTATCCAATTTACAACTGTGGTGAGACAGGCTGCTTGTTACTTTCAAATTTTAAGATACAAAAATAAGTGATGGGAATCAAAGAATAAAATGATTCAGGTTCCATTCAACAAATATTGTTCCTTAACACAGTTCTTTTAAAAGAATACCAAATAATTAATCCTAAATGCTATATACAAACATTCAAAGGTTTAGGTTCAGTAAGATTTTTTTTTTTTTGGAGGCTCTTATGATTTTTTTTTTTTTTTAAAACACAGTAAAACAATAAGATGTAAAATTTGTATTTTTTCCATACGTTAATTTGGTATTCAAGAAACATTATTATTATTGTCATAAATGTTAAAAAACAGTGCTGCTTAAAGGCCCCAATATACTTCAAGAGGAATCGAATAACTGATGTGTGGCCTGTAGTACAAAGCTAGTTTCAGTTGCAACCCAGGTAAGTTCGAGATTAGAGCAAATTAGATTTTCAGGCTCAAGAAGGTGGATTGGTTTTTAGCTGTGTTCATCTTAACTTGCACTACATGGCTAACCTTCTCTGAAGCAGGTTTTATTCTAGGTTAGAGATCGTAAACCCAAACTGGACCAATCAGCTGCAAGTAAAGATGCAATAAAGCCACACCCCCTGTATCTCATTCAAAATTAAAGAAGTTTGAGTGAAAACTTGACAAAATTGCTCATCTTTTGGTGCTAATTAATTATTATATTAATTTTAATTAGTTTCAATTCATAAAATATATACATATAAATTATATTAATTCATAAGCACTGCAGCCAAATATTAATATAGATGAAATGCATGCATACATAATTATTTTAATCGACATGTATTCTTTTGAACTTCATGTGCTTCAGACTTAATCGCAAACTTTGGATTAAACCAGAGTTGACAGAACGATTTTATACCAAGCTTTGAGAGACTGTTGAACTTGATCTAAACCAAGTTGGATTTATCTGGATTTGTCCATTCCAAACCTACTCTGAAACTTTGAGTTTGTTCAGCTAGCTTCATGCAACCGGCCTGTGATGTCATTCCAAACAAAATTAGGGCCGAAACTATTTTAGTTTTGGGAGTTTAAAACCGCTTGCTCCAGCTGCTAAACATCTTCGTACTACCATTGGTCCATGGTGACAACATAACAGATAGGGGTGCACAGACTTTCGCCTTTCACGTGAAAATCTTTACTAGTTTATTTAGCCTCTTTAGTCGGTCAAGGTCAGTAGAAACTTCTGATATTAAACTTAGTTCAGATTAAATAAAACATTCATGTTCAATATGCTTAATTTTTTTCATTCTTTGTAAAGAAAGTGTAAACTTTGTGTAAAGTTTAAAATAACAGATTTTTAATGTTACCAACTAAAATATTTAGTAACTATTAGCAGTAGCGTACCGTGGGGTTTCAGTCAGGGCCTTCGCTAACGATCAACACACCCCACGCCGTCGCCATAACATCGTATTATTATTATTTTTTATCTTACTGACCCCTAAAACATCTCAATGATAGTGTATACTACATTTTGTTATCTACACTTTGGAAGAATGCAGACGTTAAATAAATCATTCTGTGGCAGTAAATTGAACCGGTTCTAAATAAGCCTCAGTTCTTGATTATCAAGTATATAATTATGAGGCAATCTTTTGCATTATGAGGCAATCTTCAGAAATTCTGAATTTACCTTCAAAGCTGTGGCTGCTTTCTTCCATTCAGGAGCCAAGCTCTTGCAGTGACCACACCTTTAAAAACAAAAATCATACAATACCTTTCATTTATTGCACTGCACAAACATCTAAACATCTTGAAACATATAGCTACACAGGTGTAATAATGATTCTCATGACTGTATTCTGCATCATAAGCAAACTAAGACTAATGAGATGTAAAACAATGCAAATTGGTGTCAAAGAGAGAGTAGCTATGATGACTCATACTTTCAATTACATTCAAGAAAGCAACAAATTGGGCCAATTCAGCACTAGCATTTTAGATAGTACCTGATCTATAACTACAGATGACTATGACTGACACAATATCCTTGTTCCACCACAATTTTACAACTTACCAGGGGGCATAAAACTCGACCAGCCAGAGACTGTCACTCTGCATGACTTCCCTGTTGAAGTTGGAGGGGTTGAGTTCAACAACATCATCTCCGGCAGAGTAGAGACCGTGGACAGAGAGTACAGTCAGAGAACACGCCAACACACCTGAAAAGATAAAGGAGGAGAATCAACGCTGCTGAAGTACAGCAGATGATCTCATCAGCTCTATTAAATAAATAAAAAACACTGAACAAGACTTTCTACAACAAGACTTGTAGGCGCACACAAAGGAGATGATAGCAGAATCTCAATATGAAGAAATAGTGCATTATATTATTACGCTCCAAAATGAAGGCCCCCCAACCACCATTAGTGTACAGTACCTATAATATACTACAAGCACGGATTTAATGTAAACAAAAGCTTCATAAAACTCTTCAGCTGGTTTAAAGAATTGTTTCCCCATTCCCCTTTTGTCATATTAACCTCCAAACTAATTCCACATGGTGTCTAAAGTTAGGCTCTCTGCACCTCTCAGCTTGGATGCAACGAATTTAAGTCGATAAAACGCGTCTGAGTTGATGCCTTTATGTCTAGTTTTTTGTATAACTCACCCAAGAGCACTCTCATGGTTGTTCTTTGTGCCAAGCCAATATCTTGTTCAAGGTTTCTTCAGGTTGTGTAGTAGTGCTGCTTGCGCCCGCCGAGTCAACTCTCTCCACCTCACTCACTGCATCACACAACCGGTCTCTCCAACCAGCAGCGTAACAACACAACACAGTCGTACCGTGGCCCGCGCTCATTGGCTCGCCTCCACCCGGAGACGACCTTAGCCAATAGGAGCTCGACGTGTAGTTCTGCGCCTCGGTGAGCTACGGTGGCTATGAGGTGGCAAACTAGTTTTATGAAATGAACAAAAGTAATGATGTATTGTAACAAAATTAATATACAATTAGAACGTTGCTGTTTTATTTTCCATTGCACCAGTTTAAATGTAAGCATACGTGTGGTATTTATAATGCCTACTTATCATAATCATGTAATAATAAAATATACAACCAGGACGCATGTTCAAAGAAATATTTTAATTTCAGCAATAATATTATAGAATGAACATAATAGGTAGGAAATTAGTTTTAAAAACATCCTAACACAAATCAGAGCATAAAAATATATACAAAGGTTGTTCATCAGCTAAGGTCACTTTTATTACCCCTGGGGTAGATTTATACATTTAAAACTATTAATACATTTGAACGTTTTTATTACATATTAGAACCCATGGCAAAAGAAGTAGTAAATATTCTGAAGTAAATAAACCAGTAGATTAGCAGTGAGTGCGCAGAATGCCCATTTTTGTATGACATTTCCAATTAAGCTGGTCTAAAATGAAGCTAATATAAAACATTTAGAAGGCTATAGCTATTTGTAATACACAGAATGTCAGCCATGAAATTAACCTTAACAAAGATCAACCATTTTATTCCATTAAAATATTTGAAATGTCATTTGCACCACTTTTACCATAGAATGTTATCAAACACAATGCAAGTTGAGATGTGGTCAAAATGTTCATGACTTTCAGAAATAAGACTAAGAAATGACAAGACTTCCGATATTGCATGCATAGACAATGTTAAACACTATAAGACAAATTCATTATATCAAACACCAACATTTAATAATATGGTAACATTTTACAACAAGGTATCAATTTATTAAAATTAGTGTATTACCAAACATGAACTAAATATGAGCAACACATTTGTTACTGCATTTGTTAATGTTAGTTCATTAATAAAATGAATCTGTTCATGTTAGTTCACAATTTACTAATGCCAACAAATGTAACTTTTAATTTGAATTATGCATTAGTAAATGTTGATATTAATACTATCTAAGATTACTAGCTGAGGTGCAGTTAATTATTATTTAATGTTAACTAATGTAGTTAACTAATGAAACCTTTTTATGAAGTGTTACCAATAATATGTAAAACAGACAGATGATCTCAAACTCACATTTGCCTTCAAAGAAAGAAACAACATTTATGCCATGCATTTGTAAATGAGTGCATTTAAATGCACATTTCAATGTGATGCTATTCATTTCAATAATCTGTTTTGTACATATCGTGCTCATGTTGCTGGTGATTGATCAAGTTATCCTGAGATGTTGAAGATCTTCTGGATGAAAGCTGAAGGCAGAGAATAGAACAGGAGGCCCAAAAAGATCAGCCCGGTTATGCTGAGCAGAGTCACCACTGTGGCCAACTTATACTGCCGCCAACCCATTATGCAGGTCACCCGTATGGGACTCAACAGCCATGACAGGCTAGTAGTTGGACGACTGCGTGAAAGAGAACAGGGTTTTAAACGATCACACACACATGCATGCATACCCACGCTATGGAAACAAGAAACATGTTCAGTGTTTTTATCTCAATGAGTTCATTTTATTGTCTTCATACTGACAAAAATAAATAAATCAATCCATATTGCACACTTTAAAATACACTCTTTTTATATAAACAAGCTAAAATCAGTGCAAATGAGTCCATGGTCAAATGCTAGTCATTAAATAGAGCAACAGTTAATAGCAAGCAAACAAATACATACCAAGTAACTGTACACAGCAAGCAAAACCAACAGTAGGAGGTATAAGAAAAGCATTCTATTGTGTTATTTAAATTTGAAACGTCAAATAAAACATCATTCCCCTACTAGTGCCGTGTGTTTCTCTGAAGGATAAACAACATTATATTACTGGAGTGCAGAATATTTGTGTCATGAACTGAAAGTGCAAACATCAAGGCAAAGTGTAATCAAATAACAGTGTATATATGAGGCCTGCAACCTTATAATAATATTTTTCTTCAGACTACGGCCACTGATGAACAAGTCATCTTACTTTAGACAAAGTTGCATGCTTATTGTGCTTTTAGCAGCGACACATACACGTCTAGACAGTAACAAAATCTAAGAATCTGAAGGAATGCATTCATATGAACATTTGAACAGATACCAGAAAAGCGAGTCCATTTTATTTCATTTCGTACCAAAAATAAACAGTGCTGCTTTCATTTTCCTCTTACTCTTAAAATGTACAAATAAAAAGCTAAATGAGAGAATTGATCTTTTCCAGGTTAGACATGCAAATCGATACCGAAAAAAGTCAAGATATTTGATACGTTATGCTTTGAGTGCAACTGTGAAGGATGGTAAACTCTTGAGATATCGTTTAAAAATAAAAGAAGTGCCGTAAATTGTACGCAAATATTAGAGGTCATGGGCAAATCAGAATCTTTCAAATGAACCTTTCTGACCCTTCTTTAGGCCCCAAGCAGCTTCTTGACCAGATAGCCTGGCATGCTGTAGAGAAACAGGCCCACCATGATCAGCAGCAGCAGAGCCAAGACGATCTTGATGATGAGCCACTTGTAGCGGTTGCATATCAGGTAACGGATGGCCTTCAGCGGGCTCAAAAACCACAGGAAGGTGGTGTCAGGCCGGCTGTGATTGGAAGTAGTGGAGATGGTGAAGGGGTTGCAGGTAAGAGGTGGTGAGTTGAAAGGTGAAATCATGGATGATGGAGGAAGAGAGGTAATACAAATGTTAGTGGTTAGTAAGATGATTGGTAACATGACTGAAAAGTTGTAAAATCCCTTAAAGGCATATTAACTATTTAAAGCGATAGTTCACTTAAAAATGAACATGAATAGTGCAGTAATTCTTATAAATGTACATATATACATATACACACATACATATATATTTCTCAGCAATAGCAAACCACAACGATCCAATCAATTCCCGATGGATAAAATTAAGTCCCGCCCTACATTTTTTTCTTGTTGGAAAAGCCTTTTTACTTGGCTATACATCACAATCGGAAAGAAAAACTATTGCAACTTCCATTTTATGCCGACTTTTTTGTGTATGACTTTTTTTGCTGAGCATATATAATGTTATTTTGTTCATACAATTAAAGTAAAGGGGGTCCAAACAGCACTTTGTGTTTCACAGAAAAAATGTAAATGTCACAGATTTGGAACGACAAGAGGGCGAGTAAATGATGGCACAATATTAATTTTTGGGTAAACTATTCCACAGAGCTGGTAAAAACATTCGCCTAGGTCTATTGTGTTTGTGTGTGTGTGTGTGTGTGTGTGTGTGTGTGTGTGTGTGTGTGTGTGTGTGTGTGTGTGTGTGTGTGTGTGTGTGTGTGTGTGTGTGTGTGTATTGCTGTAAATTTGCAGTGAATTGTGCTTAGAGCAGTAAACTGACACATTAGACAACAAAGGTAAGTTCAGAAAGCAAAGTAGCAAACAGTCAACTATAAATATCATAAATTCCACAATAAATAATGCAAGTCTTTGTCCAAACAGACAACCAGAGGCAAATGAAAAACCACAACGTTGGAAAATGGAAAATGTTTAAATCACCCACAATCCCTCAGGGTCATGTGGCAGGCCTTTAAAAATGGTATGAGTAACAAAAAGACAAAAATACACTGTGAATGGCGACAATGCAGTTTGAGCTCTAAGTTTGCTCAGAGAGAGACAGAAAGCAGAGAAAACAGAGGCAGTGAGAGTGGGCTACCAGTGATCTTCCCCTCTCTCCTCACGCCCCTAGGAGTTTCTTGACCAGGTATCCAGGAATAGAGTAGAGGAAGAGCCCAACGAGGAGGAGGAAGAGCATCAGGGCCAGAGCCTTCAGGATCAGCCAGCGGTAGTTGTGCCAAATGAAGTATCGTATGGACTTCAGTGGGTTCATGAACCACATTAGACTGGTGTCTGGACGACTTTTTCCAAAACAGGAATGGGGGTTGGAATGAAGGAAACGAGTGGGAAAGGGTAGGCGAGGGAAAGGGCAGTCACAGGAGGAAGGAAGGATGTGAAAGAGGAGAGTGGGAGTATTAGAAAGGGAAGTTAACAGTTTCAGAGGGGCATTCTTCACTGGAGAGAACTCTTCTGACTTTAGCCCACTTTATGTGTCAGTGTTTGACCATACCTGTAATTATCTACAGTATTTATAAGGGTTATATTCTATAGCTGTATCATTAGCACATCCTCATCAGTTAGACTTTATACCCAAAATACTCCATGTATGCTGTATACTATGGAAGCACGTTTCCATCTCAGAGTAATAAATAAATAAAATGGTAAACGTTTTGTAACTTTTATAATGTTACTGATTCCTATTTTAAAGCAGCACTAGGTAACTTTTTAACCTTCATAATATATTTTTTAAGACTCTTGTGATGATAAATCGACTTACAATAGGTTGAATGACACATCTGCCATAGCCTGATTGGGTCTGTATCATTTTTAATCGTAGTTTTAAACTTCGGGTTTCGGGTAGTAACCCGAGAACAAAAAGAACTACAAAATTCAACTGCTTTACGGCATAAAAGTCACTTCCACCAACACCCACACTTCCTTACATTCGGACGTGCGAGCCCAAATTTGTTCGTCGGATAATATAGTCATGTTCGAAGCAGCAGAGACAAATAAGAAAGAAAAGGTTTTGTTGGAGGAAAGCAATAAGAGGAAACGAAAAAGTGATGGGATTAAAGGAGGATCAACATGTGACCAGCGTTTGCTCGTCGGCGTGAGCTGAAGGAGGCGTGCCCGACCGACGCTGTCCTGCTTTTTACGGTGATTACCTACCACTCAAACATTGAACTAAAGTATCATATAGATTCTGTAAAACGGTAACAAATAGACTACTATAATGACGCTGGCTTGTAAACGTGAGCATCGTGATTATTTGCCGTTTGAAAAAAATAAAACCCATGAAATTATATTTATTTGACATGCTGAAACATGCCACTGACTGTACCTGGGATGAAGACATTTCACACGCGCCGCCAGAAGAACTCTGAACTCCTCTTGCAGTGTTCAGGGTAACTGTTAGCGCTGCACCAACCCGCGGCGCCACTTTTATGAAGTTATTTGGGCCGCACCACACCACTGTATATATTTTTACAACCCGGGCCGCACCCACGACCATTATATAGACATACGGAGTCCGCGGGTTATGAGACGACCCGCGCATCACTAGTTCAGGGCTATCAGGGTTGTCATGTCAACAAATGCACGCGCGATGGCATTCCCTGTTGTAGGATGACAGATCTTACGACAGTAGTTGAGGACATTATTTTTTCCAAACTGTAGGGGGACCCCGAGAGCAAAAGTAGCCAAGTGCTGCTTTAAATACATGCAGTTCTTTGAAACATTTTATTCATCAAAGAATCCAGATTCCACAAATATTTCAAGTAGCACAACTATTTTAACATTGATAATAATAAGAAATGAGCACCAAATCAGCATATTAGAATGATTTCTGAAGGATCACGTGACACTGATGTAATGGCCTGCGTTTCCATCACTTGAATAAATTGCATTTTAGAATACATTAAAACGGTAACACTTTACTTCAGGGTTCAATTCTCGCTATTAACTAGTTGCTCATTAGCATGCATATTACTAAGATATTGGCTGTTTATTAGTACTTATAAAGCACATATTAATGCCTTATTCTGCATGACCTTATTCTACATCCCTTAATCCTACCTAATGCCTAAACTTAAACACTACAACAACAACAAAAACATTAATAACTATTAATAAGAAGTAAATTAGCAGTCTATTAAGGAAAAAGTCATAGTTTAGTGAATACCGGTATGTGTTCCCCATGCTAAAGTTTTACCATTAAAAAAGAAAACATTTAAAAATCATACTGACTCCAAATGGTAGTGTAAAAAAAATCCTCATAACTACAAATGTATTTGTTCTACCAGCTATTTTATACCTTTATATTTCACAGTGTGTGTAACTTTATTTGAAACTTTACCTCACAAATCTTTTATTTTTTACACTTGATGCGGAAACATACGTTCATAGTCTACTCTAGAGTATACAGATATAATATATTGCATATTTATTCATAATCTGACACTGCATTGTTTCTCAGATATGCTAGGCACCATGTGACTGGAAGTAATTGTGTGCACATGAGCTGCTTTATGTCTGCTTAATGTCTTACTTTGGTTTCTCAAGTGGCTCAGGTTCGTTCCGCCCAAGGCCGACTGGACTTTTCTCTGCCTCCTCAGCTGTCATTAGATGGAGCTCTGCCTCCACTTTTCCCTGCAAGCATGACATGGTTGGAATGTTAACGAGGTAACCTTATGCAATCATTTCAATACACCACATGCAGGCTAATTATCAAGAAGTAGTAAAATAAGATTTAGATAATTGCTTTGCATTAACTCACCGTGAGCTCAAATTCATCATTCTCATCTCGGGCCACAAATGGCCACCAGCCCTTCACTCTCTTCTGTTTAAAGATGGAAATGGTTGGCAGCTCATGTTCTTTGAGAACCATGTTGAGAGAGCACAGCTTGGCTGTTTTTGCCCCACGGGGAAACTTATTTAAGTCCAACTCAATCGCCCCTGTGGAAATAATCACAGGCAGCATGAAAAACACATTAACTTTTAATTGAGCTCATTATTAATGACAATAATCAAATTATTCTTGAAACCCCAAATTACTTTGCTGTACATGCACATAAGTCATGAATATCTAACAATATTTGTATTTTGTGATCATACCCAGGAAGTCATCTGCAGAGAAGTGATCAGCATCCCACACTTGAAGGGTGAGTCGAGCAGGAATCTTGTACTCTGTCTCATCCCAGGAAAACATGGACTCCTTCTTGGAGATGACTATCTTCTCCTCAGCCATGAGATAGTCAAAGGGGAAGACAAAGCGCCAGTTGAAGTTTCCCTCCCCAGTTAGAGAGTGATAATGCACGTCTGTGTCCTGTTTATCCTCCTGCTGTCCTTTCAGCCAGCTGAGCAGGGAGGCGATTTTCAAATGTTAGAAGTTGCACGATAATACATTAATATTTATACAAGCATGGTATACATACAGTCATCAATGACTTCTTGTATGTCACATGACAAAACATGCACATATGTTCTGAACAAAGAGGAGACCATTAAAAGTGCAGTGAAATATATAGATAAAAATACTGAATAGACAACATGCAATATTCATAGCATTTAAACATATCAAGTTGATGCTCAATACTGCACCAGGAAACTGAACAAAATAAAAATTCTACCCCGTGGTCATTGCAGTAAGATGTTATTAAACATTGTAATGAAGTCTGAATTATTATACTGTATATATTTGAGGTCACACTTTACATTAGGGTCCAATTCTCACTATTAATTAACTATTAACTATGACTTTTGCCTCAAACTCCTAATTGCGGTATATTATTAGTAGCATTAAGGGATGTAGAATATGATCATGCAGAATAAGGCATTAATATGTGTTTAAGTAACAAGTACTAATTAACAGCCAATATCCTACACTGTAAAAAATTATTTAGAAAAAAAGTTACCTGGTTGCCTTAAAATTTTGAGTTCATTGAAATTAAATTTTTGAGTTAATACAATGAAATTTTTTTGAGATTCAACAACCTTTATTAAAAGATTATTAAAAGATTCTGTAAGCATATTGGGTAATTATGTAATTGTGTGTTATTTCTGATGACGCAGTGAAACATGCCAAACAGTGCTATTTTCATGATTTATCACATTTTTTATGTGGTTCAGATACAAAAATATTTTGAGTTTCTATTTATTAAACTAATTTCCTTCATTGTATCAACTCAAATTTTAAATTTCAATAAACTCAAAATTTTAAGGCAACCAGGTTACTTACTTTTTTAAGTTAAACCAACAAAAACCACCACACATTTTTTACAGTGTAGTAATATGCATACGAATAAGCAAGTAGTTAAAGGGTAAGTTCACCCAAAAATGAAACTTCTGTCATTAATTACTCACCTTCATGCCATTCCAGACCCGTAAGACCTCCGTTCATCTTTGCAACACAAATGAAGATATTTTTGTTGAAATAAGATGGTTCAGAAAGGCCTTCATTGGCCGCAATGGCATTTCCTCTCTCAAGACCCATAAAATGCATTAAAGACATTGTTACAAAGTCCATCTCACTACAGTGGTTCTACAATAATTTTATGAAGCGACGAGAATCGATTCATGATTCGGATTGCGTGTCAAACCGCCTTTTATGGGTCTATATAAATATCATTGCTGCTAATGGAGGCCTTTTTGAGCCGTCGGATTTCAACAAAAAATATCTTCTTCTTTTTTATTTGTGTTCCGAAGATGAACAAAGTTCTTACGGGTGTCGAACGACATGAGGGTGAGTAATTAATGACATCATTTAAATTTTTGGGTGAACTAACCCTTTAATAGTAAGATTTGGACCCTAAACTAAAGTGTTACCATATTTTAATAGAAAATGCAAAGACTATGTGCTGTAGATCATTAATGCATGACTCAGAAGAGTTATGTGCTTGTTACTCTTTGATAATATAATTTGAAAGAGAGTGCATGTAATTACAAATATCTTCTCTTTAAATAGAAAAGAAAAATAGATGCTTGACCTGACATCTAGTCAATTATCTGCACTTAAATTGAGCTCACCAGTTTGAAAGAGTAGTCTGTCGCATAGGGCTACTGTATTATGCATTTCTTTGAACCATTAGTAGCCAACTGTATAAATCAGATACATGCATAATTGTATGTGTAACTTTACAAAATAGATAGATTCAGTCCTTAAGAAAAATGTTGGTATGCAAATGCCACATGTCAGATTATAAAAGTAGGTTTTGGCATGCAAACATACATATCTTATGCTTTCATGCAGTATTTGATACTGTGAAAGACATACTTATAAACAAAGACCATACCAGTTATTAAATTAAGTATTAAATATACATGTTATAGTAATATTTGAAGGAAATTGAAATGTAAATAATTTGCCTGGCTATCACCAAACCAAGCTCAATTTAAGATTGAACATTGGTCTGGGGAGTCTGCTCTGTATTTTCTACTGCACAAGAGGCGTGATCAATGAGCATTATTCAAATGACTCAGTATGCAATTGGATAGTCCTTCAACCAATCAGAACACAAGAGGCGTGTTCAACGGGCAACGACCCATCGTATCTCTATCCGTCATCATGTTAAATCCGCGGCAGGTGGATAAGCCAGTCTGTGATTGGTTCCCGCAAAAGTAAAACAGAAGCAGTAGAAATTAATGCACAGGTTTCCAGACTGAGTTGCCGGGCGAAATCAAATCGTCTGCAGATCAGGCTGGGTTTACCCAGTCTAGTAAATAATAATATTATCAAATTAAATCAGAGGTGCTAACTAGAAAGCATTATCAATCTAAATGATATGGTCCTGTTTAACTTGGATCTGCATGGAAGGTGGTATTGTTCATTAGTTATGAATGGAAGGGGCAGGTACAGATTTCTGCAGGCTGTAGGCAGAGCGGTCAAGCCATGCGATCGTATCGTCTTTACCCCCTGACATAGATGTCAGACATCTTCTCTCCTGTCATGAAAGCATCGTCCTCTAGAACTACGTCATCAGTGTTCCAAATAATAACACGAAGCTCAAAGCTAGATAACAGCACAGCAATGACGTGGGGGGCAGGGAGGGGGGATAGACAAAATAACACCAAACGCAACAAGAAAGACAAACAACAAAAGGAAACAAAAGAACAAAACAAAAGGTAACCGATTAACCACACACTTTTCACACACCTGCCCATACCTACCCCCTCACAAATATGTCACTGGACTTTTCCCCTGTGAAGTAATCATCATCTTCCAGTATTACCTCGTCAGTATTCCATATTATCACCCTGAGCTCATATCTGGGAGATGAGTGGAGGGGAAGGAAAAGAATGGGATCATCATATCACACTGTAAAGACTATAGTGTTTTAACCAAAAAAAGAAACTTCGATTCCAATGAAAAATATTACTTAAGATTATAATTTAACAAGTGCAAGCTGTCTCTAAATTGTAAAAAAGGAAACTAATTTTAGAGGAAGAGCAGGCTATTACATTTTGATCACAAAGACTATTTTCAATTCATTACAAGGCCAGGAACATGCATTAAGAAAGTAAAAAGGTCAATCACATGTCTTTGCGGAGCAGTTTTTACCTTTTTACTTAGGTTATATTAAAAAACATGATTTACTAATGACACGCAGTAAAAAATTAGCGCTAAACGTTTTTGCGGCTCACCTTATTACGCATTTGTAGGAGTTTTCTTTTCAGATTTATAGGAGGCGAGTCTTTAAAGGTGATTTACTAAGGTTTGCACTAGTCAATTTACTGGCATTTGCGCCATTATTTACTGCCCCCCAAAAGAAAACTTAAACCAATCTTAAACCAAACACTTATTTGCAGATTTGGTAGATTGCAATGGTCTTTATGAAAAAAAAATCTGGCGTCTGTTCTTAAATTTGGGTGTCGTCAGTAGATCACGCACAGAACTTTTCACTCCCATCGGTGCGTTTTATGGAATTGTGCTAATTTGCTCTGTTTTGTAAATCTGGCCCTAGCCGAGTACACAATGTGCGATTTATAATAGTCCTTTACGATAGTTTATCGTCAGACTGTACGAACATGATCCCCTCTGTAAGCCATGGAACACTGTCAGATCTAAGTTGACATTAAAGGGTCAGTTCACCCAAAAATGAAATTTATGTCATGAATGACTCACCCTAATGTCGTTCCACACCTGTAAGACCGTTCATCTTCGGAACACAGTTTAAGATATTTTATATTTTAGTCCCAGAGCATATGCAGTTTATGCACACTGTACTGTCCATGTCCAGAAAGGGAATAAAAACATCATCAAAGTAGTCCATATGTGACATCAGTTAGTTAATTAGAATCTCTTTAAGCATCGAAAATACATTTTGGTCCAAAAATATCCAAAACTACGACTTTATTCAGCATTGTTTTCTCTTCCGTGTTCCTCAAATAAAGATTGAAACTGTCATGAATCAGTGAATCGATCAATGATTCGGATCGCCAATGTCACGTGATTTCAGCAGTTTGGATTGCGCGCTAAACTGCTGAAATCACGTGACATTGGCGATCTGATTCATTGATCGATGTATTTTCGATGATTCTAATTAACCAACTGATGTCACATATGGACTACTTTGATGATGTTTTTATTCCCTTTCTGGATACGGACAGTAAAGTGTGCATAAACTGCATATGCTCTGGGACTAAAATATAAATTATCTTAAACTGTGTTCTGAAGATGAACGGAGGTCTTACAGGTGTGGAGCAACATTAGGGTGAGTCATTAATAACATCAATTTCATTTTTGGGTGAACTAACCCTTTAATGTCAGACTGTATGATAGGTGAAGCGCGCTAAAACGGACGCACACAAGAAAACTTCTGACGTTGTGTAAAATTTGATCGCAGCGGTCATTAATCGGCGGCCGGTGAACATGTCAAACTAATGATGAAAGACTTTTTTAAAGACAGATTTTAACCTAGGATCAGAGGAATCTTTTAGAATTTGCTAATTTTGCCTCAGGCAAAATCGCACAGTGTGTACCCGGCTAAGTCTGTGCACACTATTCTACTGTATAAGCAAAATGCTTTCTAGGCATAATTTCAGCAAACTCACTGGCTCTATTCTGTAGATTTTCACAATTTAATCCTATCCAGATAAAATCAGGATCTGCCCTAGATTTTTTTAAAAATGTAATTATGCTGTGCACTCAGAAATGGGCTGCAATTTACATTTATGACAATAAACTGCACATCATGCAGTGCATGAATATCTTAGGCCTAGTCCACACGTACACGGGTATTTTTATTACCGGAGTTTTTCCTCCTCCGTTTTAAAAAACAATCGCGTCCACACAAGCACGGTTTTAAAAAAAAATCTGTCCACATGAGAACGCAAAACTACGCTATGATTGGCTGCCTGATTTCCACATGGGTCCCATTCACTGCACCGATGCACATTGCACTGACTGAGGGATGCCATGGGCTCAAGTGAAACCCTTCTACAAGTTCCTTTACTTTGGACTCAGTTGACAGGTACTGTATACAGGTGCAGGGCCGAAGTGGACTGTAATAGCTTCACACACTTGCTTTACTATTTTGTATTATTGCATTCTGGCGCCTTTGTTCTGCAATACAATGAAATAACTGAACATGTATCTGTAGGATATACATGTGATAAGCGCTGTTAGTGGAGTCCACCGCATAGAATCGACTCACGTAAATCAAAAGGAGATAACGTGGAAAATCTGATGTCAAACAAAGGAGAGAACGGCGCGCACTTCAATTAAAAAAACCGAAATCTCCGGTTTCACCATCTACACGTCAACGCTGTAACTGGAGTTTCTAAAAATCTTCACCCTGGCCGGAGTTTTCAAAAAAGTCCGGTTTTAGTAACCGGATACAGCGTTTGCGTGTGGACGAACAGCCAAACTGCGTAGAAAAAGCTGCGGTTTTGAAAATACCCGTGTTCGTGTGGACAGGGCCTTAGACTCAAGTAGGACAATTTCACAGTACAGGTCTTATTAAAGGAACACTCCACTGTTTTTAGAAACAGGGCTTATTCAACTTCTTTCCTACATTTAGATATGTGGAAAAAATGCCCTTTTGTCTCAGTGCCTGCATAGATTGTTTGGCAGGATTGGCGCTAGCTTAGCTTAGCATAATGAATGGAATCCTATGTTGCCAGCTAGTATGTCCTGAGTAAAAGTGATAAAAAAAACCCATCTAATTACTTCTTGTGGCCTGTGTATTCAGACTGAGTACAAATAGTGATGCAGATTAAGACTAGGCGATTTCCTAGGCAGATATTGACTTGGGACTATATTATGGGGAAGCATAGGCGAAAAACACTTTTACTCGGGACATGCTAGCTGGCAACATAGGATTCCATTCATATGCTAAGCTAAGCTAGCGCCAATCCTGCCAAACAACAAGACAAAAATGTATTTTCCCACATAACTAAATGTAGGAAAGAAGCTGTATAAACCGTTTTTTTTAAAAACGGTGGAGTGTTCCTTTAAAAATTGGCACATTCTTTAGAAGATTAACATGGAAAAAATAAAGGCAGATGAGAGGAGTGAAGTTGGCAGAGTAAGTATGAGAGGGAAAAGAAAAAGGACTGTTGTATATACAAACTCAAGGTGAGAAAGAGTGTTTTATCTAATTGCAGCTGAATAACAGTAGTATCTATGTAGTTGAACAGTTAAAAATATTATACTGTAGTAAACAATTATACAAAACAAGTGAAGTAAAAAGACATTCTGTTTTTTGGTAATTCGCCATTCACAGCTACTTCTTTATCCAAAGCTTCTAAGTCATCCAAAGAATATTAATTGCAAAAGCAGTCCAGATAACAAAGCAATCTGTTCCCTGCTTAAGGGTGTAATGATATAAGAGTTAGAGTGTGATCTAAGCATGACTGATTATTAAATGTCCTATCTTTGTCTCATTTTCTTCAAGGCTAAACTCAGTGACGCACATATCAAAATGACATTTTGTTCCATGTACCTAGTGACTTTAAGTCAAAAAAACTGTAAAAATGAATGCACGCATGAAATATTAAAGCCTTAACCTCAACAAACTATTTGAGATTACAAGATCATGAATAAAGAAAAAGCAACAAAAGTCTCACTGATCCTGATTTAAAATGTGTTCAAAATGAAGTAAACTGAGACCTTGAACAGAACCATCTACCTCTTTGGTTTGCGTGGTGATATGTCAATGGATGGTCCTGGTGCTGGTACATCCATAGGAAACATGTCCACCCACATTTCAATTCTTCCCTGTGAGATTATGAAAATTTGAGTTGACAAGTTAGTTACAATATAATATAATGCAGCATTTTGCTTTATTTTTCCTAAACATTTTTGTCTAGTTATGTTACAATTTTTGATTCAGCTGTTCATCCTCTGAACTTGTTACCAGTGATGGACAATTCAGCAAGACCCCTTGGAGAACCTTAGAATATGTCCTCGGTAATAAGAGCTGTATTTTGTTGCACACTCTTGCATACCTGCTCTATGCCTGGCTTGTCAGGGTTGAGGAGCGGCCTGGTCTCCACATGCTCAGGGATGAGTTTGCAACCAACACGTGGGATCTCCTCCCAATGCCTAAGAACAGTAAGTGCCAAGTGTTCTTCTGTGTGCTTCTTCAGACCTGTAAGCCAAACAAATCGATATATTTTCATATATAATAGAAGAAGAAAGAATACTTAAATGACATTAGATTGCATTCTCTGCATAAGCTCTTAAATTTCTCACCACTCTCATCCTCAATTTCTGTTGGCCCAAGAAAGATGCGGTTTGCAACTTTGACCTTCCCACCAGGTCCATAGTGGGGTCCATCCAATTTACCTTCTTTGCACAACTTAGCAAGTATCTGAGTTGGCTTCTGAGGGTCCCGCCATACATTGTAACCATTGCTGGATGGATGGATGCACAGTGAGATATAAAATATAAGACTGTCAGTTTAACACAAAAATTTAGGGTGGCTAATTATAAAGACTTTATGTTTGCCTTGGACTGAACAAAGAACTTGATTAAATGGATTGTTCTGGGTATGGCTGTTTTCTTATGATAATTATGACATGTGCAATTAATTACAATTAATTAGATACATTCATTGTCACATTATGTAAAATAAAAGTAATAGATTGATAACCTAAAATTAAAATACTTTAAAGCCAGGGACACACCAAGCAACGTCGGCCGCTATTGAATGGCAGCTGACTTCGTTTTTTCGGAGTGTTCTGCACTGTTAGATCTAGTCGGATGGTGTTTGTTTTTTTAGCCGATTCAAGATGAAGAATGGACGTTGAGGCGTCAATAAAAGAAAGAACTCTGATTGGCTGTTCAGCTTAGCGAAGTCATTGCATGAGAATAAGAGCAAAGTGATGAAAACAAAGTCAAAGTGAAGTCAACTGAAAAGACAAAAAGCTGTTATAATTTTATGTCATCTTACCTGAGCATTACTGTGCAAATAGTTTCATAATAACATGAATGGATTGGAATAAAGAACGTGAGTGTGATCGCTATTCAAAACAGTAAACAATCACTGCTTTGTTTGTTTTGTGTACCTGCAGTCTTAGTTTCGGTTTCCCTGACGAAATGACTAAAATAGACGAATATATCTGTTTAAATAGACAGTTATCACCTTTACACACAGGCACAGAATGCACATGTTAGTTGAAAGTCTCCTGAAGTCCTTTTGGTGTATTCAGGTGCTGTTTTTTTTCCCCTGAAGCAGGCGACGCGAGGTGACAACACAGTCAGCTTTCATCAGAGCAAGTTCTTCGGTGTCGGTTTGGTGTGTCCCTACCTTAAAATATTATTCTATAAAGATTTGAGTGGTTCATTTTCAATGTTTTGCTCTCCTGATTCAACTAAAATAGGGGCAGAGAGTACTCACAGAGAGTAGTTGGATGCGATGCCACACGTGGCTCTGTGTTTGCTGTAGTATCTATTCTCCAAATCAATCTTAGTCTCACCAATCAGGTCATCGGTTCCAACTAAATCCCAGTCATATACTGCCACAGTCAGCATGGACTCCATTGGGAATGTGGCCTCTATGTCGAAAGACCTTAAGGGAAGGAGAGAGAGTGAGAGAAGGGTGTGCTATAAATGAAGTGCTTTCAAGAAAGTAATATGTTCTAGCTTGAGCTCAAACTAATTCATTGGTTTGGTTTGTTAACAATTGCCAGTGTTGGGAAGGTTACTTTGGGAATGTAATAGGTTACATATTACAATTTACCCTATTTAAAATATAATAAGTAGTGTAACTATTCAATTACTTTATTAAAGTAATTTATCTGATTACATTTGAATACTTTTTGATTAGTTTTCTAATTTTCAGTATTGAAGCGCCTTTTTATATCTTGCCAACTCTCAGACAGGTTGTAGTCTAAAGCTCTCAACTGCAATGTGGATTGATGTAATTGGCACATGTGGTGCTATGCAAATTCAAACAAGAGAACCAATCAAAAGCATCAGAATAACATCACTTTGCTAAACATCTTTTAAATGGCAGGAGGCATCATGCACATTAAAAACAGGCTAAGCAACAAGATAATATTATTCAACATATCCAAGCTTTTTACAGAAAAATTCTGATGTGGGCAACCCCCATTGTCATTTACATTTTCATAAGTAACTAATTTAATTACACATTTTTTCTCAGTAACTGTAACTCATTACAGTTACATTTATTTTGTAATTAAATTACATAGTCTAGTTACATGTAAGTAGTTACTCCCCAACACTGAGTATAACCTACTCACTTTCCAAAGACAGGATTCAGCTGCTTGGATATATAGTTCTCCTTGTCCCGAATCTCTGACTTTCCCAATCGAATGACTATATAAGGGTCCGCTTTACCATTTATATCTGCAGGATGCAGGTCAGTGGCCTGATAAGAGAGTCATGTTACTTTAGCTGACAATGTACATTAATAACACCTATGTTCAGAGGTGAATTCACTTACTCTAATGATATAAATCCTGATGAGAACATTGATAGGGTCATTGTGAGGAATGCTTTGGAACATTCCCATATTTGGGTCAAAACCTGCCTCCCTGGTGATCTCCTCAGACAGTGGTAGTTTATACATACAGAGGGAGCCCTGGTTCATAAGGAGACAGATTCAGATGCCAAAATGATGTTCATACTCTAATTCTGAAACCCGATCTATACATGTATTCTTACCTTAAATCTGCCCACAATTCTGTCGTCATCAACCACATTGTGGTCATCATCATCTCCAGCCTTTCCTCTATACAGGTTGAAGGTGTGGAGCCAGTCCTCAAAGTTACCATACTCACACTCCAGCTCTTTATTGTACACCTGAGATAAAGGTGTTTACATTTTATATATTGAAATTAGGTTCAATTCCTACAGATCATAAGTCATTTAACTAATGTACCCTATAATTGAAAAGTTTGGGGTTTTGACATTTTTTTCATGAACCATCAATGAGCAATACATTTTTTACAGTGTTTATTAATCTTTCTAATGTTAGTAAATAAAAAATACATTTAATTGTTTGTTCATGTTAGTTCACAGTGAATTAACTAATATTAACAAATACAACTTTTGATTGAATGTTTTAGTACATTTTGTAATTAACAATAAATAAGATTAATAAATGCTGTAGAAGTATTGTTCATTCTTAGTTCATGTTAACTAATGAAACCTTACTGTAAAGTGATACTAACTTTAATACATTAACTCATGTTTATAAATGAGTCCTTATTGTAAAGTGTTACCAAAAAGTCTCTTACGATCAATGTTCAAGTCTCTGCATTTATTGGATCAGAAATACGGTAAAATTGTGAAATATTATTTAAATTTAAAAGAACTGTTTTTTTATTTTTATATATTTTAAAATGTATTTTATTACTGTGATGGCAAAGCTGAATTTTCAGTCATTATTATTCCAGTCTTCAGTGCCATGATCCTTCAGAAATGATTCTAATATACTGATTTGGTGCGCAGGTAACATTTATTATTGTTATCACAGTTAAAAATGTATTCAAAATGTTCAAATGTTCAAATGTTATTTTCAAAAAGATGCACTGACCATAAGTTCATCAACTCTTGGTTTTGGAGGTCGTTTTTCTGTGCCCTCGTGGTTCTTCTTTTTATCCTTGGAGCTCTTCTTGTCTTTGATCTTCTCCTTGGGTTTGGTGCCTTTCATAGGAAATTCATCAGCTTTGATCTCTGAAGTTAAGGGTGAATGGACAAGTACAAATGGAAATGAGAAATGGATGAGCACAACACGAATGAGGCCAATATGAATGAACGTTTGTAATGAACAATGATGTTTTCAGACCATGAGAGAGATTCTAAAGTAACAAATGAACATGGATAATATATAATTTACAAGATGTATATTTTCATTAAAAACATTAATTAAATACATAAATCCATTCATGGGGTTTCTTTCATTTCATTTAACTTTCATTTAAAAGTGAACTACTCCTTTAAATACTCTTCATTCATACAATAAAAAATTCATTTGAATTTACAAGTAATATGTGAATAAATTTGATCACAAAGTGGAGATTTTTTTTATAGTATTTAAACGATTGTGGTGTCCAACTTTCATGGCCTGAAAAAAGATATACACAAAAGCTTTCGGGCCGGTTTCACAGACAGGCCTTAGATTAAGTCATTATTAGGAGTTGTTCAATTAGTGCATAGCTTTTATAAATGTGCTTTGGAAAAAAAAAACATTACTGGTGTCCATCTTGAGACAAAACAATGGCACTGACATATTTAAGATATATCAGTGCAAGTTTCCTTCAGTTAAAACAGCTAATAGATGCATTTTAGTCTTGCTTCAACCTTGTCTGTTAAACCGGGGGATTATGTCATGACTACAACAGTGATGCATATTGAATGACAGTGCTTATCAATTCCTAACTAGAACATTACTTCCTTCTATGAGCACAAACTGCACTGCTTACCTGCGCTCTCTGCTGCTATCTCCAAATCTTCTCTTTCCTCTGCCTCTGCCAAAGCGGCTTCCTGGGCTCTGAGATTCTGCATTCACAGAAAATATATTTCAGTCAAATATTACAGTATTACTGTACATATCAAATGTAAAGGTTCTTTACAAAGTTGAAATAAAAGACCCTTTCTCCCACCTCCATCATAGTCTCTATTGAGGCAAAGTATTTGGACCACCAGTCCAACATGCTCTCATCTGGCTCCTCTTCCTCCACATCTTCTCCCTTCTTTTTCTTCTTCTTCTTTTTCTCTTTCTCCTTGTCATCCTCATTCTGTCAGCACAAATCATGTTGTGACGTTTATTCGATAATGAATGTAATGTGTGTACGATGTTAATTTAACTTGTTTAACTGTTAATCTAAAACAATCATCTGTCTAAACCAAACCAAGACTTACCAAGTCAACTTTAACAACAGCATCAGTGGTCTACAAGGACAGGGCCACACAAAACATACATCAAATACAAACACCCACAATAGATTTTACAATATCATACTAGAATACACATCACAAGACTGTTGTTAAAGTCACCATGAAATCTTGAAATCCAATTTTTACGGAAATGATTATGATTATGCACATTATTGTTCTTTTTTATTCATGTGCTCTAGTAATCTTTAATCAAAATAATTTCCCTCCCCTTGCAATGATATCCTTTCTCTTTCACAATATCCATTTCATGTCGACTTTAAAATGGGACACTAACCTTTAAGCAGTAAAATAAACAGAACCACAGGAAAAAAATACACCAAGCAGGGAAGTTTTCTAAACTATATCAACTTGGCACATCTACTCACAGCATCAATCTTAACAACTGTGTCCATCTTCTTAATATTGGGCTCAGGGTCCATATTGACCACAATATCACCTGAGGGATGAGAAATAGGACGGGAGTGGGGGCGGGAATGAGACGTCCCATTGGTGAGAGCCATGTATCCATTGGCCAGTCTAGCTGGTGTGGGTAGGGTCATCATAAGATATAGAAACCAATGACCCAAGACCAGCACCAGGACAGACAGGTTAAGACCATAAAGGGGAAAAGGAAGAAGGAATAGAGAAAAGGAATGAAAAGTCAGAAAAGCTGGAAAAAGAAATTGTCTGTAAAGAATTCAAAATAAAAGCGACATACTGTAACTTTTATTTATACACACAGCCATTCAATATGTTGGGATTGGTAAGATTTTGATATTCTTAAAAGACGTCTCTTATGCTCATGAAGACTCGATTTATTTGATTAAAAATACAGTTGAACAGCGATATTGTGAAAAAGTATTATTACATCAAATATCTGTTTTTATTTTAAAGGAACACTCCACCATTTTTAGAAATGCGGTTTATTCAACTTCTTTCCAACATTTAGATATGTGGGCAAATGCATTTTTGTCTCATTGCATGCATTGTTTTAGTTTGGGAGGATCGGCGCTAGCTTAGCGTAGCATAATGAATATCCTATGTTGCCAGCTAGCATGTCCCGAGTAAAAGTGATCAAAAAAAGCAAACAAACACCTAATTACTTATTGTGGCCTGCGTATTCACAACGAGTACAAATAGCGATGCAGATTAAGACTAGGCGATTTCCTAGGCAGATATTGACTTGGGACTATATTTTGTGGAAGCTTAGGCGAAGAACTGTTATTGGGTGCAGAGAAATCACGCAACACATTGCGATCGCTCAACAGCCGTGATTTCTCTGCACCTAAGTAGCAGTGCTTTGCCTGTGCTTCCACATAATGTAGTCCCAAGTCAATATCTGCCTAGGAAATCGACTGGAATAATTAGGTGTTTTTTTTTTTTTTTTTTGATTACTTTTACTCAGGACATGCTAGCTGGCAACATTCATTATTCCATTCATTATGTTAAGCTACGCTAGCGGCGACCCTGCCAAACTAAAACAATTGCATGCACTGAGACAAAAATGCATTTGTCTGACATATGTAAATGTAGGAAAGAAGTTGAATAAGCCCAATTTCTAAAAACGGTGGAGTGTTCCTTTAATATATGTAATGTATTCCTGTGATTACGCAAGTAACATTTATTTTTATTATTAATGCTTAAATTAGATGCTTAATATTTTTGTGGATCCTTTGACAAATGGAAAGTTAAAAGCATTTTTAAATAGAAATCTTTGTAACATTTTAAACATCTTTACTGTCACTTTTGATCAATTTATTAATAAAGAGTATTAATGTCTACATAAAAGTTCATGCATTGACGAGTGAAATTTGACCAGCTTTACATTAAATGTGATTGTATAATTAAAATCACTAATGAATTAAATGAATTGTCATATTTGCCTGCTGGAATAACATTTTCATTATCAAAAATGTTATACAAGTATTATTTAGAAAATCATTGGAAAAGTTATATTATATTGCATTGTCATACTTAATTATTGCAGATTTACAGTGATAAATGTGTATATGACAGGTACCAGTATGAGCCCAGTTGTTAGCAGTCTTGTCTGGGGTGCTGTAGATGAACTTGCGAAGGCTGGTCACAGCATGAGACCCCACCAAGGTGTAGCGTCCAAATGCCCTACAGTCCACCACCCGAATATTGAGGGGTGGATGGAGCAGCTCATTTTCTGGCAGATCCTGCAGTACATGATAACTTGAGTTATAGTAGTAAGTTGGCAAAGCTTCATAGACAAATCATTTCCAAACGGGCGTCACCAACGGACGATGATGTATGCTGAGTGACGGAGAAACGTCAAGCTTTGATGAGTTTTGCCCCCGTTGTAAGGTATTTGTATTGTGATTAGAGCGTGATTTGCAATATTTTGAAAAATATATATAATATTGATGAGTCTTTGGAAAATTGTGTCTCACAAACTTTATTCAAATGCATTAGAACATTTTCAGACTTGAGCATAGTTACGCAAGTTATTTATTTACAATTATTTACAATTTTTACATGACTTCCAGATTTAGTGTGAGGAAATAAGCACAGAAAGGCCAGATCCAGAGCTGCTGTGTGGTGTTAGCACATGATCACACCCTCCATCCTCCTCATCAAAGTAGCTGGTGTAATCCACATCTGGTAGCCGAGTGTTGTTCTTTGATCGAGTTTTAACGAAAAGGAAATGTTTAAAAAGCATAAAACAGACCCGATAGCTGATTCGGACGAGTGATGTTCCATGGCGCAATTGTTCTAAGTAATGTACAAAATCTGCTTCACCGTCACTGCGCTGTCATCATCATGTAAGGCCCGCCCCAACGTTTCCGATTGGTGCCGCAATTTCGACGGATTAGAAATGGACTTGAATGGGCTCTTTACCAGACTGCTTACAGAGCAAATCTAAATTTGCCAGAAGTTGTCTGGGTTTTCCCAGGCTACTTGAGTTAACTTTTAAAATCAGAAACAAATTGGAGACAGATTTTTTACAAATATAAATTTACTCACCACTTCAAACCACTTGACTAATGTGCTGAAGTTTGGATTCTTCTTGTAGTTCTGAATGAGGGCTGACTGAACTCCTTTCCCTGCACACTCAATGTCCACACGGGGCCTGTCCACCTGGGCCAGGTTGATTCTTTTAAGGTCCCTCAGACCCCAAAAGAGAACCTGGAGAGTAACAAAGACCGTGAGCTCAACATTTTGAGCTCAAAAATTATGAGCTGCAAATGTAGTTAATACAATTGTTAACATTCTTATTGTGGCTTTCTATGGCTGTTTTCACCTCAATGCGATATCTGCTGAGAACTGGTCGTATGCCCAATGGAACGGGCAGAATGGGCCCGCGGTCAGAATCAGTTGGGCCATCAATTGGAGGAAGTGCTGCCCGCCCTGCTGGACCAATCTGAGGACAAACAGATATTTAAGAATGAAAATATATAAATCATTAACTGATGAAATAATAAAGTAATTACTGATTGACTGGTGTTTTTTTTTCCCTTGCTCAAAACGCTACCATGCCTTGTAAAACAGTAACAATGCAAAAGCACAGCAATAGCAAAGAGGATGAAGTCACTTAGACAAGAATGGAAAACAAAGAGAAGAATTAAAGAGGGGGAAATGCTATTTTGTTTATTGCACCTTGATCTGAGGCACAGCAAAGTCATGGACAGCAATAAGAGCCCTTCTGATCTCCTCATCATCATAAGGAATCTGTCAAAGGTTCCACGGAAGAGTAAAGCAGAAAGATAGGAGAGAGGATTGTGGAAAAATGTGATGGGAAATTACATAAAAAGATCAAGAATCAAAGACAAGTGGGAGGAAAAGTGATCTGCAGCTTTGCTATTTAAGCAACATTTACTGTATGAATAGATAGGCCAAGCTTTGACTGAGAGTCCATTCAAGACTGGAGTATGTACATGTTCACAAGCACTGTGTGCCGGCTGTACCTGCAGTAGCTCAAAAGCAGCCAACAGATCTCCTGCAGTGCAGTTTCCTCTGTAGATCTGATAGTACTCCAGCTGGGGGGGAAACCGCGGGGGCCCGTAGTGTTCATCAACCATCTTAGTTAGTGGCTTTGCAAATGTTCGCCCAATGAACTCGGCTTTCCCCTGGATGCCACACAATAAACACACAAGTTGCACTAACGTATCTGAACACCAGGGGGCAGTGTGGCCACATTCCTTGTAAAATCGCTTTCAATTCACATACAGCTATTGCTGGGGCTTTAAAATCAATCTTTGGTTGTCAATTACAAATATTTTTGTTAAATGATGAACATAAAGGTGTGCATTCACAGAAGTCAAATTTTGCTTTTGTATAGTTTCTTCATCTGTGCTCAATCACCTCGGCCTTTAGCTGTCAATGAAATAAACCACAGCAATGATTACTACAAACTACTGTAAAGACTACATCTACAAAGAAAAGTTGTTAACCCTCTGAACTGTTACAACCAAGGGAATGCAAGAGGTAGTTTATTGCCACAGGAAATTGTGTTTTTATCGCCAAGTAAGGGAAATGGCACGAAAAAAGATTTGATCTTGTTTTTGGGACAAGCAATCTCACTTCTTGCATGCCTTGTTGAATTCAGCTTTCTTGCAAACACAGATTGACAGCAGTGTTGAAATATGTGTTCACACTCTACTTAGCCAAAATGTTGTCCGACAAAAGGGCAGGACCAGAAGATTTTGAACAGGAAGAAACATCAAGTCAGGACAATAGGGCACATTTTCACACACTTATCTTATTGTGATGCATACATAGGGTTGATTATGTCAACAGATTTGCCCACTGAGCTAGCAAACTATTACATTTAATTTAGGATATTTAGCTTTTATTTGTGGCTATAAGACATAAACTTACCACAGTGTCTTGGTCATACAGTTCAATGACTATGATTGGAGGGTCGTCACGGAGTTCACCGGCCTCACCGTAGAGTTCAACATTATCAAATACGAGCAACTGATCCCATGTAGGACAAAGAGTCTCACTGAGGACCTGAAATATACCACATACACATTCATGGATAATTCATCAATTCAAAAACAAAACAAAAACATAATTATAAAATTAAAGGTCAGGACATAATATCTTCAGACTTAATGTGTTTATTTTATTTTATTTTATTTTTTGACTTTTTCCTTATTTAAAGAGAAATTGAATTATTTAGTTTGACATTTGTGTAAAAAGTATAAATAAATAATAACAAACATTTGCAGTCCCAAATAATGCAGTCACTACCATCACAAAATAATTATAAATAAAAGTATTAATATATAATTATATATGGTACATTTATATAAATATGTATATTATATTTAAATATAAATACATTTCACATTTATAAAACATAGTATATGAATTGTAAACCGATCAGGCATAATATTATGAGGTGAAGAGTATAACAAAGATTATCTCTTCTTCATGGCCCCTGTTAGTGGTGGTATATATTAGGTACCAAGTGAACATTTTGTCCATAAAGTTGATGTGTTAGAAGAATGCAAGCATAAGGATTTGAGCGAGTTTGACAAGGGCTAAATTGTGATGGCTAGACGACTGGGTAAGAGCTCCTGCAGCTATTGTGGGGTATTCCCGGTCTGCAGTGGTCAGTATCTATCAAAAGTGCTCAAAGGAAGGAACAGTTATGAACTGGCGACAGGGTCATGGGCGGCCAAGGTTCATTGATGCATGAAGGGAGCCAAAGGTGGTCTGTGTGGTCTGATCAAACAGAAGAGTTACTGTAGCTCGAATTGCTCTTGAAATTAATGCTGGTTCTGATAGAAAGTCAGAATATACAGAATATACAATGCATATCTGTCAGAATATACAGTGCTCAGGGCACATGAGCATCAGAGCTGGACCAGATATTAATGGGAGACGGTGGCCTGTTCTAATTAGTCACATTTTCTTTTACATCACATGGATGGCCGGGGGCGTGTGCATCGCTTTCCTGGGGAACACATGGCACCAGGATGCACTAGGAAGAAGGTAAGCCGACGGATGCTTTGGGCAATGTTCTGCTGGGAAACCTTGGGTCCTGTCAACCTTGTGGATGTTACTTTGACACGTACCACCTACCTAAGCATTGTTGCAGACCATGGGCACCCTTTCATTGAAACTTTATTTCCTGGTGGCTGTGGCCTCTTTTTGAGGTGTTGACTTAACCTCCGAATTCCTCAGATCTTATTCCAATGGAGCATCTGTGGGGTGTGCTGAACAAGCAAGACCAATTCATGGAGGCCCCACCTCACAACTTACAGGACTTAAAGGATCTGCTGCTAACATCTAGTGCCAGATACCACAGAACACCTTCAGGGGTCTAGAGCAGTGCATCCCTCGACGGGTCAGGGCTGTTTTGGCAGCAAAAGGGGGACCAACACAATATTTGGAAGTTGGTAATAATATTATGCCTGATTGGTGTATATAAAACATGTTTTAAAACTTTTGTAAGTAGTTAAAAGCGAGTCTAACTACTGAAGAGTCACCCACAAAGACAAACATCACACTGTGTTTGTGCACAGGACAGCAAATCTGAAAAAGCCTGTTCAATCACAGATTTTATTACAAACTCAAAACCAAAGACTCACCTCTGTCACCTGGCTGTGGGTGGAGAAGAAGACCCTTGCAAATGGGTCAGACAGGCCACTACTGTCAGCAGCAAACAGACTGCGAGCCTGATACATGTGCGCCCTCAGCTGAAACACCTGCTTCACTACAGAAGAGGATACAAAGGGTCAGTTATCACCAACTGCACATGATTTAACACACATACAAACTCCACCAAATGAAAAGAAACTAACTTGTACAAACCGTTAGATCATATATAAAAGCATATAATCTTACTGTTATAAACTAGGCTGATGGGAGGGACAGCTTGTATGCCTATTCCCTTCGTTGCTTTGTTTTCTTCAAAGCCGCTAGGGAGGCCGCTCAGGAAGTCTTTCCTCTGTTTGTTCAACCCCAGCCACAAATACATCTCTAGTTTAGCCTGCACCGTCCAGCCAGCATGCCCAAAGCCTTTCTTTCCAGGCAGCTATAATGAACACAAACACACATGCAGAACTTTTACATCAATAATATCCAACCTGATTTAATTTCATCCAATTAACATTTGAAGATGGTATATAAAATAAGAGTTACCCTGAGAAAAACAGCTTTAACTTTCCCGCAGTCTTTTCCCATCTCTTCGTCAACAATCGAGAAGAGGATGTCTTTGGAGGGTATGCGGGCGTATGCTATGCGTTTGTTGTTGCTAATCATCCATATGAACACATCGGGGATGCTGTGCTGGGGCTTAGAGGAAAATAAACAAAAACGATGAGCCTGAGATACTGATGCTGTATAGAGAATTAAGGGAATGTGATTCCTTTTACAGTACCTCATCTGCCAGGAAACGAAGCCTATGAAGGAAATTCAACACTAGCTTGAGTTTGTCTCGAACCGTGTTTCTCTTCACTTGTGAGCGAATAGTCTTAGCCTGCTGACCCATGCTCTCCTGGGATAAATAGAATGTGAAAATTACATTTAACATCACATCAGCAGTTTTTAAAGTCCAAGCTGAGATCAAAAAGGGTGTGTAAGTGTACCATCTCTCTCATACAGGACTTCAGCCTCTCCCTGTCCAGCTTGGTTCTTCCGGATAGATTCTGATCTTTGTTTGCCAGTGTAACAAAACGACTTCAATTATGGTGAAAAGGGGGAAAAGTCAAAAAATTGTTGATTATGCTGTATAGACTTTAAATTTGATTGTTTAGATTCACTTTTACATTCTTTCACCTGCAACTTATGCCAAGTTCTTCTAATACACCCCTAAGTCTGCGTTCTGGATACGCCTTCTCTGTTTTAATGATTTCTTGAACATCATTCAAACCTTCCTCCTGTTTATAAAGACAGACATACACATGCTTATACATTGCCCGGTTTTACAAAAATAACCCTAAAAGATCTGCTTTGAAGGAGGAGACTGACAGCATAATAGTCACATAGCAAATGTAAGAGGAGCCTGACCAGTTTATCTGCTATCTTGTCCATTATATTAGAGTTGTAGAGCCGTCTCCTCTGGTCCTGCCACCAGCTCTTGATGTAAATGCAGGGTTTCTTTTCAAAGTAAGGCAAGTGGAAGTAATTTCTGTAAATCGAGCAAAATGGACAGTTCAGTTCCAAGACACACAGCTCAACAATAGCTGGTTTCTATAAAAATACGGTGGTTTTGACAAGTTGTATGAGAATGATTTTCAGTCTTTTGTTATACTAACAGTGTAGAGGTTTTGCTCTAAACCATCATTTCCACATGATTTGAAGACTCATGCTGGGTCCCAAGTCGCCTACTTATCCTAAAAGTATGTACAGTTTTTGTTAAGAAAAAGTACATACTTTTGAGTGTGTCGCAGAAAAGTAGACAAACTTTGGGACATGCTACTTTGGCATAATTGCTTTTTTTTTTTTAACAGACAGCTCTGTCGCTTAGTTATGTGCATCCGGTCCCTGTTTAAACTTCCCTGTCTTATCATCTTGATCTGCCAGTCGTGGGTCTTTCATGCGGAGAACTCTCCTCATGTGTTTGCAATTTGCATAATGATACATTTAAAAGTTAAAGGGTTACTTCAGCGATTAGCATATGGCTTTCTATCAGTAGAAATCCTGGAGTATAATCGAATGATCTTGCTCCCCCTCATATTCCCCTGAGACAAGAGATTTATACATTTTATTTCTAAAAAAACTACTGCAAATATCGTCAATTTGCCTCATCTGAGAAATGTTTGTCCAGAGGCTAAAGACTACAGCCAGCAGAGGGAGCTTTTTCCGCATGTTTTCAACCCGCGCATGGGGGATGGGAGATCGCACTCACAGCTCAGCTCAGGCAGCCGCGGGCATTCATGTAAACGGAGCGGCCAGCGGAGCAAAGTGAGTGTTTCAACTTCTCTAATTAATTCCTATTAAAAGTAGGGATGGGCAACAGTGGTCGAGTACTCGAGTACTTGAACGTGACACCGACGATCGATCATGAAAACGATGATCGCCCTGACTTTAAATATATATATTTGTATATTTCTCGGATTGGTTATTGCGGCATTTTGGACGGTAACTGAGGTCTGATTGGTTAGCATTAGACAGCATGCCTTCCAGACCGCGAAATAAAGTGTAACTGAAGTGCACAGTGATGCCCGAAGCACTGTGAATGATCATGAAATACACAGTGCAAGATGTGCGGTGCCAATCTGTCACATACACAGCATTACAACAAGAACACGATTGTAATAGAATGTTGTATTCTCCGTGCTTTAGTTCCCCGTGTATAAGTGCGCTGTTAAAGGAAATCCACAACAAGAGTCAGAGCGCAGTCAAGTTCATCTGCGCATCCGCATTACAAGTTGTAAGATTACTTGTTTAATACTTGATTATATGTTGTCTATATCTGATTAATCTCATATAGGAAAGCGTTTGGTTGACTTTAATAATCAACTAGCAAAGCGCCGCCGTTATATCGGCTGTGTTCATTCTCTTGAGCTTCAGCTCAAATGCGAACAGCCCGACATTATCGACTCTAGGTTATTTGAGACGGTCATATTATTTTTAGATAGGCTATTTCTTTTTCAAAATCATTGAGGATATTAATAATGCAGCAGTGTTACTAATTTTTTAGCAGTAGATCTGTTTTAAAGTTGTTTCTCATGGATTGGAAAAAAGGCGTAATGATGGTGTAGGCTACTCACTTCATGAAAAATAAAATTATGTGCAGCGCCAATCTGTCATGGAGGCTACAGAGAATTATAATAAGAAGAACAAGATTATAGTGTTGTAAATGATCTGTGGTTTCGTTGCCAGTGCATTAGCGTTGTTGTTAAGGGAAGAGCGCATTAAAAATGAGTTTCGTTTTCAAGCCTGTAAAACACTAGGCAAGTTCACGTGCGCATTTGCGTCCTTTTGGGCAGATGTAAATTGTAATAGGCATATATCTGATTAATCTCATATAGGATGTGTTTGATTGAGTTTATTAATTCTCTAGCAAAGCTCTGCTGTGTATTCACAGTTTCAGCTCAAATACAATGCCGGACATTATTGACGGGGTTATTTGAGACAGTTATTTAGTTTCTTTTTCAAAGACATTTATGCATCATAATCTGGCAGTTATTTGTTTATAGTCATATGTTCATATTTGCATAGACATCTCATGTTTTTGTCAGCATAAATTTTCATAACAGTCTTAAAATAGTTTCATATCTCCATGACGGAGATGCCCCGCCCCCCGCATAAGCCCCGCCCACGGTTAATCGATTACTCGTTTCTGAGACCTATCGATGATCGAAATGAAAAAATGAAAACGCGGCAGAATGAACACGTGCTGTGAACGACTACCTCAGCTCTCATCATGAGAGCTCATTCAGCTCATTCATTACAGTGAATGTAATCTGACTCCTGCAGCGTTTGTGCTGTGATACTCCCTCAGCAGCTAAATCAGGTTATATTGAACAGACACCTTCAGTTTTTAATTGTAGTGTCTGTTCTCTTACTGAACTGATTTTGTGAAAATGAACACGGTGGGAAAGTGATCCAATCACAGTGATACAGTAGTAGCGGTGGCTTTGGGAGTGGCCTCGTAGGGCAGCAAAGCATTCTGGGAATTGTTGTCTTTCATCCCCATTAGACAAAAATACATTTTCTGTCTTTTTCTCAGTCTAGAAAGCACCAAATTCTAAAATAATTTCATATTTCTACTTCCCACTTCTGAAGTACCCGTTTAATGACCAAACATATCTTTACAAAAGTTCACAATGCTGTTGCAGATTAAATGTAATGTGGATAACATTGAATATATATCTTTTCGTCATATTATAGACTGATAATTGCTCAAACCCCTTTATCTAAACCTTTCTACTTAACCGTTGGACTTGTACATCTGCCATATTTGTAGGTAAAAAAAAAAAAATTGTGTTTGTAGTTCTAATCGAATCCTCATCCAATATTAGCCTTTAGTGTGCACAGATCTGCTCTTCGGATTCTAACCATGAAAAGTAGATCCTCCAGGTATCTTTGGAATACTTTGGAATTTAACTTACTACAAATTGGGACACACGAATACTCAGCATGAATAATATTTCCTTGACATTTTTTCATTTCCCTTTCCTTATTCTCTGACCTGTCAGTTATAACCGGTTTCATAGAAGGGGTGGACGGCACAGACATTAAATCTCCATCATCATCCTCTGCCTCTTCATCGCTGGAGTTGTGGATGAGCTCAGACTCCTCCTCCTCACTTTCTCCTCCACCCTCTTTCTTCTTCTTTGCTGATGCAGGCTTGCTCACTCCGTCAATCTGGTTACCATAGTTTCCTAGTGGAAAGTGGAAAATTGTGTACACGTGGTGCTGTAATTTTTTTATTTTTTGATGTGTTGAATTTACTGAAGCATTGCCTTAAACTAAGGGATACTTCTCAGCTTTTTCATATTAAACTACCGGTATGTTTGTTATTCCCTTAACTAAGACGAGTTGATACATACCTCTCTCGTCTCAGTGTTTGCACTTTATCGTTCTCACGTGCGGTGACATTCTGATAGCATTTAGCTTAGCTCAGTTCATTCACTAAGGTACCAAACAGAGATCAAGTTAGAAGTGACCAAGCACATCCACGTTTCCCCTATTTAAATACAGTTAGACGAATAGTTGAACGATCAAGTATGGTGACATAAAATAAAACGTGGCGTTTTTCTTAGCGGGTTAAAATGAACTATAATGTATGGCGGAATAGCACTTCTGAGAGTACTTCGACTCGGCGCAGTAAAAAGTCACGCCTGAAACATTCTCCCTCATGTCTCCCCCTTACTCTCTCATTTTTGTCAATAGGGGGGAGAGGGAGATGTGAGGGAGGATTTTTCAGGCGTGACTTTTTACTGCGCAGAGTTGAAGTACTCTCAGAAGTGCTATTCCGCCATACATTATAGTTCTCCTTTTTTAATCTGCTTAAAAAAGCGCCACGTTTTATTTTATGACACCATACTTGATCGTTCAACTATTCGTGTAACTGTATTTAAATAGGGAAAACGTGGAGGTGTTTGGTCGCTTCTAACTTGATCTCTGTTTGATACCATGGTGAATGAACTGAGCTTAGGGGGCTAAGCTAAATGCTATCAGATCGTCATCGTGTGTCAGAGCGATTCATTGCACGCACTGAGACGAGAGAGGTATGTGCCAACTCATTTTAGTTAAGGGAATAACATAGTTTAATATGAAAAGGCGGTGAAGTACCCCTTTTAAGTTTACTGAAAAGTGAAAGTTTTGAAAAAAGACATCACAGGTGTTTGAGTTCAGCTCACCAATAGTGACTTCAAAGCTGATAGGTTTATCTCCAATTTTTCGGTCTATCATTGTGGCCTCCAAGAACGACCCAAAAAGGAAAAACTCCTCCATTTTCCCTGTGGCACTCTAAAACAAAACAAAAAAGTAAGATCTTTAAAGGTCAGAATGCAGACATTAATTTTATTTAAAATAAAATAAAAAGGCAGAGGAATGAACAAACTATCTTTTTTTTCAAAACATTGTTTTTTGTGACCTTTTATTCCACCGCATTGGGCTCTCACATCTTTTCTCTCAGACATGTATTGGATTTTTCCAATAGTGTTCGCAAGTGTGTGAGCTCAGTCTGAAATCATAATTTACTTGAGATGTTGGCAGCTCAGTTCTGCATTGTAATCCAGCAGGAGTTTCCTCTCATATATTCTCTCAGGCTATGATCTTTGATAAAATAAAACTCTCAGCAGCCTCTTCTCACCCTCTTATATTCTGCTGTTCCTAGCAAAAAATAAGAAATTAATTCACGCCCTTTCTTTTCCTACTGTAGTTACTGCAACTGCACAATTTTGTTAAAAAATATTCATATAAAATCTATTTTAACAGTGAGGGAATAACTATGGCAGTTTAGTAGTTAGTAATAGAAACCAGACTGCTAATTAATTATTGATCAATAGTAAACTGTAATTAAATAATTCCACCATGACATTATTCAATCTAAACGTTGAAATTATAATGTTTTCCATTTAATAAATGTAAGGACTGAATAAGGCCTAAAGTTCTAAAATTAACACAAAAAAAACACCATTGCTGGGGGTATCGATGTGACCATCAATGGCCAAACAAATAGACACTGACACCTAACTGTGATTGGCTGAATGTTTGTTCACTCGAAAGTGTGGGGGAAGACCCCACACAGCTTGGATCAATGCACAGGCTTTTAAAGCACCAGGTTAGTCATCCAATGCAGGGAAATTGGGACTATCAGCATCCAATATTTTGCCTCTTCATCAAGTGTGATAACAAATGTTGCCTTTCAGTACAATGCATCTGACAATCAATATTTGCTCCCAGAGGCCACACAAAATCACAGACAGCTGGACTCCCACATCTGCAATGACTTTTTGTCTGAGGACACAAAGCTTGGCCTTGTAATTTCCCAGTAGGCAGCTGATATTTCAAAGAATCTGGACTGAGTCAATTTGTTCAGAAGGTTAGAGATGACTGGGCCAACAGGAATCTGTCTCCTGCCAAGAAGTTTAATTTTTTAAACTGTACAATATGAAGATTGTAGGCCTGCAGATTAAAGGGTTACTTCCCCGATTAGCATATGGCTTTGTATCAGTAGAAACCTTGGAGTATATTCAAATGATCACGCTTCCCCGATCGAATGATCATGCTTCCCTGAGATTTATGCATTTTATTTCTGAGGAAAAACTTTTTTTGGCTAAAGGCTGAAGACTGCAGCCAGCAGAGGGAGCTATTTCCGTACGTTTTCAACCCGCGCATGGGGAGTGGGATCGCACTCACAGCGCTCGGCTCGGGGATCTGTGGGCCTTCATGTAAACGGAGCGGCCGGCGGAGCAAGTGTTTCAACTTCTCAAATTAATTTCTATGAAAACTTCCAAAGGCATGAACTAAAAATGCGCCAGACTCCACACGCACTGTGAACGACTGCCGCGAGCACGGACGCATTTAGCTCAGCCCTCATCACAGTGATCATTCAGCTCATTATTCACGATGAATGTAATCTGACTCCTGCAGCGTTTATGCTGTGATACTCCCTCAGCGGCTAAATCACATTATATTGAACAGACATGTTCAGTTTTTAATTGAAGTGTCTGTTCTCTAACTGAACAGATTTTATGAAAATGAATGCGGTGGGAAAGTGATCCAGTCACAGTGGATGAGTCCGAAACCTGGAAAATGCTGCCTTCGAAGGACACATTTGAAGGCAGGAAGGCATCAACCCACGTCCGATTCTAATGTTTGCTTCACTTCCTGTCTCTTGAGATACCTTCATCTGATCGTTTTTTGAAGGTAGCATACATGTATCCTTCGCTGCCTTTGATATCCCACAATCCTGTGCTTTCCATTCAGTGGCAGTTGAGCAGGGGAAAATAAGATGGCGTCTGAAAGTTGCGTTTGCTGGTCGGTTTGTGTGTAAATGTTTTTTACCAATGTTTTCCACTTCTGATGTCCTTTCTAGCGAGAAATGACTAATGTAGTAATTAAATATGTGTTCTCACCAAAGCTTGCTTTATTTTGCTGTAGATTATTAAACTGTTACACTGCCTTAGAAGTCTGTCAGAAAGTTTCATGAGGTGCCTTTGTGCACAAAATGCTGCCTTACAAGCCATTGCCTGATAAGGCAGCAGGGCAACGAGTCAGCTGCCTAGGTTTTTAGACATAGCCAGTGTTTCAGTAGCGGTAGCTTTGGGAGTGGCCTCGTAGGGCAGCGAAGCATTCTGGGAATTGTTGTCAATCATCCCCATGAGACAAAAATACATTGTCTGTCTTTTCTCAGTCTAGTATATTTCACATTTCTACTACATTAATGACCCAGTTTAAATACAGATTCATCTTCCCAGCACTGAAGTACCCCTTTAATTTATGTGTAATGTCATAGTAGGACAGGTTTTGGATTCATAGAGATTCTAGTACTGACAAAGTGCCTTGACCCAATCTAAAAAAAGGAAAATAAGAAATCTCACCTCTGAAATGTTGGACATTGGCTCCATTAGTACCTCAGTAGAGCTTATTATCTCTGTGGAAGAGGTGTCCAGGATCTCCACTGCGACACTAACGAGGAGGCGTGCCCTGAAGGACACACCCTCCCCCAGCCCCTCGTTCAGGTCTTGGTGCTCATCCATCAGGGTGTAGTTACGGGTAGAGCCATACATATTCACCCAAGCTGGGCCCATAGTGGGCAAGAACCCTAGAGAGAGATGAAGGAGCAGTCAATTCTAGTGTGTGTTTTTCTTTTAGATCTGTTTATTTACAACCACTGTTTATGGATGTACATCTTGTACATACATTAAACTGTTAGTGTTTCTTCGGGACATATTGCCATTACCTTTGTCTCCATCATTTGCAATCTTGCGTAGATCGATGAAATGGGTTCCTATGGCAACATCATTCACCTTGTCTGAATCACGGATCTGAACTTTCAATCGCCTACACAGAGGTGGGAACATCTCAGTGAAGACTATTTGCTCATTCCAGATGGGCTCGTAGCTGCTCTTCTGAACTGACGTTTTACCCTGCATGTGTAAAGTGTCATAAGAAATGTTCACAATTAAAAAAAAAAAAAAACAGTTGCAAAAAAGGTGATGAAATGTATCTATTTGCAGCAGTTTAAATATTTATTATAAACAACTCAGAACACTCAGAACTAAAAAACAAAACAACCGATAAAATTCCAATGTGAACAGACAAAGAACTTGTAGAAACACAGGGGGTTAAAATAACCAGACAAACTAATCAACTAAATTAATGACTTGTGTTCATAATCAAACAATGAAAAGCCATGAACAAAAAGCTAGGACACGACAAACCCAACCAAAAAACCTCAAGATAATCCCTTATAACAGTATTGTTTTCCTCAGTGTCTAACATCGGATGGCTATAAATATTTATCTCTTATTGCTTGTCTTCAGGTCTTTCTTACCTTCTGCCCTGCAAATTGCACCAGGACATAAGGGTCCACAAGGTCCCTGTTCTCCCCGATAAAAGCTTTCTTCACGTTGGCCATGATGCTGGTGTTCATTTTAGGTAGTCCCTCAGCTCTATAAATCTTAACATAAAACCGAGCCCACTGTCTCTCTGATGGAACACCCTCCGGCAAGAGAAGATTCCTGCAATACATCATAACAAACATGAGAATAGATCAACAATAAATTACTCAAATAAATAAATGTATAAATAAATAAAATAAATAAAGCATTAGAGGGTGTAGGCTGCAGTGTTAACTTTCTAACCCCTCAATGTCATCCTCATCTGTTTCATTGGCCTTGTGGGGAGTTTTGATGTTGTCTCCTTTTCCTACGACCGCAATGTCACACTTAACGTAACCTTTGCAGCCAGCTGTGATGTCATCAGGGTCCGACAGCATTGCCCATTTGTGATGGAATTGATGCTCTGTAATATACAAGCACCAATTAATAGTCTTCTTCCTAGAAGTAGTACATCTCCTACTTATTTCCATGGTTACTGACCAGGTTGTGAGTAAACAGTTCCCACATCTAGTTTGAAGGTGCCCACCAGGGTGCCACTTCGTAGAAGGTTTTTAGAATGTATTACCTTCATTTAAGCATGAAAGAAGAACAGAAGTGCATCTCACTCAATTTATATCTGTTGTTCCAAATGGGTTTCATCAAGGTTTTTTTATAATATGTACAATCATATGCTGGAAGATGTGAAAGGGGATTATTCTACTCACTGATATCTTAAGGATCTTGTCAAACATGACATCAGGAGGCACGTGGAAGTCAAAGACAAAGTACTGTTGAGAGAGAGAGAATTTCTTTTTGGAATTTTATAAATTTCTGAAGTTTATAAAGCTAGGTTGTTTATCAATGTGGGTGGATTTAGGTGTTATTTAAGTACTGATACTGAAGAGATAGTCTTTAGAGATAGATTCTTGCAGTTCTAATCTGATATACAAACCCAATTCCAAAAAAGTTGGGACACTGTACACATTGTGAATAAAAACAGAATGCAATGATGTGGAAGTTTCAAATTGCAATATTCTATTCAGAATACAACATAGATGACATATCAAATGTTTAAACAAAGAAAATGTATCATTTTAATGGACAAATAAGCTGATTTTAAATTTCAAGAAATCAACACAAAAAATGTTGGGACAATTGCAGCGATTTGATTGCACATGATGAAATGATCAGGAATGAACACATCAGAGGGGCAGCACATGTGAGATGTTTTGGAGACAAAGTTATATAGGCCAGGTTGAGATGGTCCCAGCCAGAAGCGCATTGCAATCGTCAAGTCTAGAAATTACCAGGGCTTGGACAAGAAGCTATGTTGAATGCTCTGTAAGGAACAGTCTGATTTTCTTGATGTTGTGCAACGCAAACCTGCATAACCGAGCTGTCTTTGAAATGTGGTCTTTGAAGGACAGCTGGTCATCAAAAATTACTCCAAGATTTCTGACCGTCCCTAAAGGGGTAATCAAAGATGAACTTAGCTGGATGGTAAAATCGTGTTGTATGGTCGGATTAGCAGGGAAGACGGGCAGCTCAGTCTTTGCTAAATTGAGCAGCAGGTGATGTTTTTTCATCCATCCCAAGATGTCCGCCAGACTGCTTGAGATTCGTGCAGCTACTGTCGGATCACCTGGTTGAAAGGAGAGGTAGAGAGCTGTGTGTCATCTGCATAACAATGATATGAGAGGCCATGTGCCTGAATGATGGGTCCCAATGATGTTGTGTAAATGGAGAAGAGGAACGGTCCAAGCACTGAGCCCTGAGGAACCCCCGTGGTCAGTTGATGTCTTTTGGTTTTCTTGATGTGTTTTGGTTTTCTTGAACCTAAGTAGTCTTCCTCTTTATGATGCGGCAAATTTTTTCTATGGGTGAAAGATCTGTACTGCAGGCTGGCCGTTTCAGTACCCGGATCCTTCTTCTACGCAACTATGATGTTGTAATGGATGCAGTATGTGGTCTGGCATTGTCATGTTGGAAAATGCAAGGTGGGAGCCGATGTTGTTCTAGAACTTGGATATACCTTTCAGCATTGATGGTGCCTTTCCAGATGTGTAAGCTGCCCATGCCACACTCACTCATGCAGCCCCATACCATCAGAGATGCAGGCTTCTGAACTGAGCGCTGATAACTTGGGTTGTCCTCTTTAGTACAGAATAGAATAGTATTAGAATTTAGTATTACCACAGAATAGTGTTCCACTTTGCCACAGTCAATTTTAAATGAGCCTTGGCCCAGAGAAAACGCCATCAGGATCATGTTTAGATATGGCTTCTTTTTAGACCTATAGAGTTTTAGCCAGCAAGGGCTGGTGAGACAGAGGACTTCACGGTGAAGGTGGGACTGCCTCAAGGATCGGCTCTGAGCCCCTTCTTGTTTGTGGTGGTGATGGACAGGCTGACAGATGAGGTCAGACAGGAATCTCCATGGACTATGATGTTTGCGGATGACATTGTGAGCTGTAGTGAGAGCAGGGAGCAGGTGGAGGAACGTCTAGAGAGGTGGAGGTTTGCTCTGGAGAGAAGAGGAATGAAGGTTAGCCACAGCAAGACAGAATATATGTGTTGTGAATGAGAGAGAACCAACAGTGAGGTTACAGGGAGAAGAGGTAAAGAAGGTACAGGATTTTAAGTACTTAGGGTCAACAGTCCAGAGTGTGGAAAAGAGGTGAAGAAGCGTGTGCAGGCAGGTTCGAATGGGTGGAGAAAAGTGTCAGGTCTGTTGTGTGATAAAAGTGTACCAGCAAGAATGAAAGGAAAGGTGTACAGGACAGTAGTGAGACCAGCGGTGTTGTATGGTTTGGAGACAGTTGCACTGAGGAATAGACAGGAGGAAGAGCTAGAGGTAGCAGAGCTGAAGATGTTGAGGTTCTCTTTGGGAGTGACGAGGATGGATAGGATCGGGAATGAGTACATCAGAGGAACAGCACATGTGAGATGTTTTGGAGACAAAGTTATATAGGCCAGGTTGAGATGGTTTGGACATGTTCAGAGAAGGGAGAGTGAATACATTGGTAAAAGAATGCTGAGGTTAGAGCAACCAGGCAGGAGGTCAAGAGGAAGACCAAAGAGGAGGTTTACGGATGTAGTGAAGGAGGACATGAAGGTAGTCGGTCTGAGAGAAGAGGATACAGAGGATAGGACTAGATGGAGGCAGATGATTCGCTGTGGTAACCCCTGAAGGGAACAGCCGAAAGAAGAAGAAGAAGAAGGGCGAATGGTACGGTGGATTGTGTCTACCGACAATGTTTTCTTGAAGTATTTGTGAGCCCTTGTTGTGATTTCCATTACAATAGCATTCCTGTAGCATTACCGTAACACTGATCTGGAAGGAATTGTTGATCCTCTGCCCATCTTGACTTCGGAGAGACACTGCCACTCTGAGAGGGTCTTTTTATACCCAATCATGTTGCCAATTTACCTAATAAGTTGCAAATTGCTCTTCCAACTGTTCCTTATATGTACATTTAACTTTTCCGGCCTCTTATTGCTACCAGTCCAAATTTTTTGGAATGTGTAGCTCTCATGAAATCCAAAATGAGCCAATATTTGGCATGACATTTCAAAATGTCTCACTTTCAATATTTGATATGTTATCTATATTCTATTGTGAATAAATATAAGTTTATTTAAGACTTGTAAATTATTGCATTCCTTTTTTATTCACAATTTGTACAGTGTCCCAACTCTTTTGGAATCGGGTTTGTACAATGGACCTGTCAGTAAACAGAGAGCCAAAATGTCTGAAATGACAGAAATCCTTCAGCAATGTGAATGTAACCTCATTGTAGTAGGGGCAGTTTGTGGACTCCTTCATCGATGTATACTTCTTGTCCTCTCCAATTTCCACACAAACCACAGGGTCCATGTTCAAACCAATCAACTGACGGGCCTCGATTACTGTAACACTGATCTGAAAGACATTTTAATTGGGATATTATAAAAATAAATTAACAGGAAAAAAAGAAAAAAGAATATAAACAAATGAGCTTGTATGAATCTTAGATGCTGATTAAGACTGATGAGGCTGTGTTAATGCGGTAGTGGAATGTGTTATGCTTTTATTACAGTAGAGGGCTAATTAGTCAAGTTTGCTTTGGGGAATCAAATGACTAATGGGCTACAGTATTTTATTGTATCACAGATTCATAAAGTAAATATCTGAGGATGCATAAGGGTGCACAAATAAAGTAAAACTTAGTCAATAAAAGGAAAACCATAATACTTTTGTATTTTTAGTGTCAGTTTTTAAGTGAGCAAAACCATCCAATTCAGATTTGCATAGTTAAAATGAACTACAAAATTGCGTTCTCTCGCTCATTTCCGCTACATTTGTGTACAGTCTTTATTACATGCCAAAGCTACATCTCTATGAAGCGCATTAAAACAAATAAACCTCTCCCCACAGAAACTTGATTCCAGAAGAATTCAGATAATAACAACACTTATTGCTGCAGTGATTTATTCTGCAAGCGAGCCCCAAAAGTTAATGTAAAAGAAAAAAAGAACAGCAAAGAGTTCCCAACCTCCAGCAAAACATGAACAGTTAGAGATAAGGAAATACAATAAAAAAGACCTTAAAACACGTACACAGCACACATGGGATATATGGATTTCCTCTATTTAAAGGAATTACACAGTACCAGTACTGAAACGAATTTGCAATTCAACTGCTCAACACAACAGCCATGCAGAGGACAATTAGTAAGTAAACATCAAAGGCTTCTGTGAAACACTGAAGCTCAAGGCCGATGTTGTTTATTTGGGACAGCTCTGTATATTCAGAGCTTTGAGCAGAATACACTACTCAAGGATAAATGCCACTGGTTTAACATGTATGGCTGGCAATTCAAAGCCATTCAGTTATTGTCTGTGGGAATGTTTTTTAGCTTCCCTGCCTCTCTGTCTGTTTTCCTGTCTCATTTCATACCTGATAATCCACAGGACGCCCTGAACTGGGCTCCATCTTAATGTCAGGCTTTGACCTGAAAGACAAGAAGTGAATTATCAAAATTCATGAAATACATTTGAACTAGGCCTGTCAATTGATTAGCCATTTTAGTCGAATCACATTATTAAAGGAAAAAAGGAAAACACACATTGACCAGTTGAATCTTTTTATTTGCGATCTACCAAAATTGATTTTCTCTTCTAAAAGTGATTTCTGTGCTTTCAATTAATGTAATTCTCAAAAATGTACAATCTACTAGATTACATTATTTAGGGTGAATGTGAACCAATTAAGTACTCGAACAAGATTTTTGCTGAAACTGTAGTTCCCAGCATGCTTTGCTTGGGACTTGACAAGAGTAGAAACATTGTACCTAAGTGTTATTTTATGTGTTTTTTGGGCAAAATTAAGGGGGGAATGTATATTGTTTTATAGTGTTTAACGTTTAAATATGTTGAAATAGTTTTGAAATTTAAATTATACTGGGTTACATAGTGGAGCCGAGCGATGGCTTGGGCTGTGGACTGAGACAGCACATTTAATGTTCATTTTGTGCTATTGCTGACTATCAGAAAAAAAAGATCATGTCCACTAAAATATACAAAAACAAAACAAGCTTGTGATTTGATTAAAGAAGCAGGGTCTCAAGCCCCCCTGTGCATACCACTGCTGTTAGGAAGCCATATTAAAATCATTTGATACTACTCAATTGCATTACTTAAAAATTACTTGACTTCATTTCATGATTTTGAAGTTATGTGAACAAATTGATTCATGTTGAACCGATGGACATTATGAAATCATGTAAATCCAACACACCTTTTTTTCAGTGCATGTTGGCCAAGTTACAAATAATTCAAGATTTGAAGAATTGTCTTGAGACTGTATTAATTCTTTTAAAAGAATCACACAAAAGAACACACTAAACTGACAGGCCTAATTTATACCCTATAAACTGTTCCTTCTTTAAAAAAGAACTGAACAAGATTTGAAACAAAAAAAAATGCTGTCAGAAAAATAAATACTGAGGTTTTCTTCATTGTGACCTTTTCAAAGGATGCAAACAAATAGACTTGTGTACTGCTTTAAAAATACACCATGTGCACGTCAGATATGTGACCTTTTGTTGGAGACATTAGTGGTTACTGCCGTAACAGAGGCCAGTGATATGGTATCAGGATCAAGCGCACCGCCCAGGCGCATGGTCTTTCGATCCAGGTCTTCTGCATCCAAAATGGCAGGGTCATCTGTGCACAAGAGTACAGTTGAGTTTATACTGCATGATAGTTTAAGATTCTTTAGTCTTTCCTAAAGACGTCAAATTTAAAATCTCATGAAGAAAAAAACAATTGAGAACCACTGATTTAAAGTACAATTGGTCAAGGCAATACAAGTACAATAAACATGAGCTTTAGTTTGCTTTGAGCACAAATTTGTGCACCAAAATGCAGACACAAAACTAAGCTACTGTAAAAAACCTTTTCAGTTGGGCTCCAGTTTTCCTCTCTAACCCAATAAATAAATACATCTAATGATCAGCGATATTTACCTCCTTTTTTGTGGTCATCTTTGGAGCTACGCGTCTTGCCCAGTTTCATGGCTGAAAACACTCCTTTTCCCGTCCTATAATATAAAACAAACACTTAGAAGGACATGAATGTGGAAAAAAGTCACGGCCCCACTTTATATTAAGTGACCCTATATGTCACTTAATATAAAGTGGGACCGTGACTTTTTTGACAATAAGAACACAATAAGTACATTTTAAAGGGGGAGTGAAACACTCAGTTTCAGTCAATCTCATGTCAATCTTGAGTACTTATAGAGTAGTATTGCATCCTTCATATCGAAAAGTCTTTAGTTTTATTATATTTATAAAAGAAATATAGGCTGTACCGAGTCTTTCAGGAAAAAAACGAGCGGCTGGAGGCGTATCGTGTGGGCGGAGCTAAAGAATGACGAGAGCGCAAAGCAATGACGTCCTCAAGCGTGGAGAAACTCATGGCTATCGAGCTCAGCTAATAGATATATGATCCAGAATCATTCGGAGGCTGAAATAAATTGGAGAAACAGCAACATCAGGACGTCTGTCTCTGTGGTATGTACTGTATTTAGTGGCCTGTCAACATTTGTGTGTCTTTACTCGCAGTTTATGAGGACATGATTCGGTTTATGGACTATTGTATGCGACTAAACCTTAGCAGTAGCAAGCAAAGCGGTTTTGCAAGTCAGACTAGCGTAACGGTATACAACAGAGAACAGCAATGGAGTAACCGTTAGCGCATTTGAATGACGAAGCACGCGATCGTGTCATTTACTGGTGTTTACTCACGTGACGATAGCCAACAGCAGACACATTTGAAGCAGTTTTACTCACCGGCTGCTTCCAAAGCTGGACCGAACCTTTATTTCTTGGACCGCTCCGTCAAAAACACACTTCTTTGGTATGATTTGGTAAAGTCCTGACAGCAGTGAACGGTGGAGATCCACTTTTTGCGACGCGACTGAAGCGATGTTGTGAAGCTTCCCTTCATTTCTGCGTTCAAATCGGTTCAAATGCAGCGCTGCCTTCCCGGAATGTTGTGCTGAAGCGTTGAAGTCGCTTGATGTCACCCATAGGAATAAAGTGAAGCGCGGCGCGCGACATAAGTGTTCACGGACGACTGGATCTGCACCTGAGAGAGTGTTTATGGGCATGCATTTCCTCTCTCGCTCTAGTCACGTGCGCGCACCCTTCCGGGAGAAGAGCCCGTACGGCCCATACAAGGACCTTCCACTCTATTAACGTCAAGCTGAGCCATACTCGAAAAAAAACTCTCCGAAACTTGTGAGAAACCGGAAGGAGTATTTTTAACACAGAAATACTCCATCAAACGTCCAACATTAGTTTTGAAACTTTGTCTATGTTTAGGATGGGAATCCAAGTCTTTAACAGTTTAAAAAGCTCAGTATGCATGAAACAGCATTTCACCCCCCCTTTAATTATTTTATGATGTAAGTATAGTTATAACTACTAGACTTACATCATAAAATAATTACAATGTACTTATTGTGTTCATATTTTATGTCAAAACGCTTTTTATGCTATTGAGGTAGGATATGGGTAGTTAGGTACAGGTTTGGTGGTATGGATAGGTCGAAGGATAGGTTAAGGTGTAAGGGAAGGGTCAACAGTGTAATTACAGATGTAATTTCATGCAGGTATTTTTAAAATATAAATACAATGTAAAAACATGTATGTACACAATAAGTACATTGTATCAAATTATTAATTTCCATGTTAGTACCATACAGTAGTAGTTAAAAGTGGGACCACAGTCACAATATGTGCACTGTGATTTATTTTAAAATCACCACTACCACTGGACCTCTCAAACGCTGAATACCACAATAAGAAAATATGATTATGTTACAAAGATACTGTATAAAGACCAGTGACATTCCACAACTCAATAAAATAAATAAATAAATAACACAACGCTTACACAGGTAGTGCAAGGGATAGAGACTTGAATATTCGCTCTACAGGTAAAGTTTTATCATTTATTTACAAAGTTTATTCTCTTCAGTGCTGGACTGCAATAACAAAATAATCACTGCTGGAGCACGATAAGTTTTTCCAAGATGGAAAATTTCTGTGATATTTATCACTCAATCGAGACACACACTTCAACAGCGAGACCCCACTCACAATGGCCCCAGTGGTGTCCAATAACTCTGCACTGATATTATAGTGATTAGATATCAGTTCTACAAAGGCCTGATGATGTCACAGGCTGGCTGGACAAATAATGGTCCTTAATTATTCAACAAGATGGGCACCATTCTCCAATTAGCTGTGATCTGTGGATATAGATACTTTCTCAGGACAAGATGAAAGAAATCCAGATCGTTTTGTTCCTTTATTTCCTTTGAACATCTTAAACAAAGTGAAAATGTATGAGGATTACAATGACTTCACAATTATTTGCAATTACAAAAATCACCAAATAAGACATTATCTCTTAAGTCAGGACTGATTATGCAGACACTTAAAAAAAAAAGTCAAACATCAGTTTAGTCATTACTTGCATCTCAGTCTTAGTGGAAGCATATCCTCTGGAATCTGCTTTTATTGAATCCTTGTCATCATCTCAAAGTGACACTGAAGAACAACGCTTTAGAGCTTGCAAGGTTTTATCCATTAGTAGAACTTATTAAAGATCAGTTTTCCCCCTTAAAGTCCAGCAAATTAAATGTTAAAGTTGAACATAAGCTAAACCCCTCTAAATACATATTGAGCCAAACATGAAGTTTTATCAAACAAAAGAGTTCATATCAAAATATAGAAATGACATCAGGTATACATCAGGTATTTTTTGAGGATCACATAAGGTCACATAACCATATATGAGCATAAGGTCACAGTGCATGACTGAATAAAAATATATGTCAGCAAGTGACAAATGTTCTTATCAACCGATCTCATGGATTAAGCAGGTTTATTTTAACTTCAACTTTAAGTCTATGAACTGCAAAACTAAAAAGAGAAGGAACTAGTCCATACTCACATTGCTATGAACTCCTCAACAAAAACATATACAGGATACTCACCAAACGCTGACAACCGCCAAAAACCGAGCAATAGAGAAATATGTGTACTGGGCCAACTGGGGTAAAAAAAAGTGGTATTCCTGACCAAAGTGTGAACTATATGTCCATTTTCAGTGGTTAGTCCAGATCCAATCTAAGATTTAAAAATAAATGCACAGGCAAAGAGACACTTCTCAAACTAAATGGCCGTCCACAATAAGGGAGAACTTGAGATGATGACCAGGTATAAGTGAAAAAGTAACAGGAGAGTATGTGACCTCACACACACCCATAGATACACACTCTAACAGCAACACTCACTTACTCACACACTCACTCACTCACTCTCACTCTCTTACAGATGTGTCCGATACAAATACTTTTATTAAATAAAGTACATTAATGTTATATAAATCTATATACACTACTGTTCTTTTTGAAAGAAATAAGTACATGTATTCAGAAAGGACGCACAAAATTATTCAAGTGACACTAAAGACTTTTACATTGATACAAAAATATATATATATATATATATTTAATATAAATTATATATTCCCAATTCTATATGATTCATTTTACCAATTAAAATGTGCTGTATTAACTGTCTTGCCTTATCGGATGTACAAATGAACTCTAACTTGACATAACAGTCTCTGAACATAAACATAACCATAAACAAGTCATCCTGGGATAACACATAAAAAAAAAAAAAACAGAGAACACTCCAGAATATGTGTGAGCTTTCACTTAGATTATGATTAGTTTGGACAAAATCAAGAAGGAAGGACTGGATTGTTTCTAGACATGATAAGGTAACCTAACACTAATTAGATGATTTTTAGAGCGTGATGAGACCAGCTCTGTTTAATCTAAGGCTTCACTTCAGCAGTCAAGGAGAAACAGGCAACCCACAATCCACTCCAGGTCTTTGGGACTTGTTGGAGCTAATTCTGTCACATGCAATATCCTTACAGCTGTACGTACTTTATGTAGGGCAGACTTTCAGCACTAACTTCTTTATTCAAGATAGGATGGTTAGGAAACCATCAGCCTGACAGACAGCTAGAGAACAAAGCTTGAGTCTCAGATTGCGCTTTGAGAAGCACACAATGGAGCAGACACTATTTTTTATGCATAGGAGAAGGAATTTTGTGGACACTGCTAGTCAATAAAACAATTACGACAAATAAATAACATTCATTTAATTCCATCATTAAATACCAAATGCTGCACTTTCATGTGGTTTCAACCCGATCTCACAGCTATTTGTATCGTAAGCCACACCAAATCATCCCAGTGGAGGCTGGTGAAGGCGGGTGAAGGTTTTGTGCATTATTTGTGTTTAGTTTGGCAAAGGGATTTAATTTCAATTCCTCTTTATCTGACTCCATTAAATCATAATTTCGAATTTAGGTTAGAATGCCAATTGGTTATTTGGTCATTTATATTTAACAGTTTATTCACATATTTAAGTATTCTGTTTAACCCTTAGCCCTTGAAATTATCCGGTTGTTAAGGCTGACGTCACGCGGCAGCGCTTCCGAGTCCAAACGCTCTATCTTATACCACAAGAAAAACTACAAACGGTGATAATATACACACACAATGTGGTGTAATACTACAAAAAAAGTAATAATTCCAGAGCAAGTCAGAATCAATCAAAGCGTAACAATTTATTAACAGTCAGGTAAATATAAAATGGCAATTACATAATGAATTCAAAGGTAGTCTAATCCATACATAACATCAAATGCTCTGAAGTAAAGAATGAAATATATACCTGACTAAAAATGACATAATGCTGGGTTATCTTTAAGACGTCCAGCATTACGGGCTGACCGGATTACAGTTTCGAGCCCTGATCTCTTTGCAACATTTAACATTTAAACACTCAGACCAAGATGCAAAACTCTTTCAAATGTAAACATATGTTAACAAACATATGTTTAACCAGCAGCCATATCACCCTGTAGCCCAAGACTGGTTTCCCACTGAAGCTAAGCAGGGCTGAGCCTGGTCAGTACCTGGATGGGAGACCAACTGGGAAAACCAGTTATCTGGTAGAGGTGTTAGTGAGGCCAGAAGGGGGTGCTCACCCTGTGGTCTGTGTGGGTCCTCCTAACACCCTAGTATAGTAATGGGGACACTACACTGTCAAAGAGCACCTTCTTTCGGATGAGACATTAAACCGAGGTCCCGAATCTCTATGGTCGTTAAAAAACCCAGGATGTCCTTCGATAAAGAGTAGGGGTGTAACCCCGGCATCCTGGCCAAATTTGCCCACTGGCCCCTGTCCATCATGGCCTCCTAATAATCTCCATATAATGATTGGCTTAATCACTCTGTCTTCTATCCACCAATCAGCTGGTGTGTGTGGTGAGCGTTCAATATGGCTGCCGTCACATCCTCCAGGTGGGTGCTGCACATTGGTGGTGGTTGAGGAGATTCCCCCTTCTATGTAAAGCGCTTTTCTAGTCACTCAAAGTGCTTTACATAGAATATAAATGTAACAAAATATTTAATTAATTAATTAATTAAGAATGGGAATTTAGATTAACCAAGTCATATAGACCTGTATTGACGAAAGACCAAATGGCTGAAAGCCACACCCACCATGAAGGCAAGATATCTCTAAACTCTTAAAACCATTATTATATTCTGGTTTACTTCTGTGGAGCTGAGATATTTGTACCAGTCGTACTGAGACATTTCTAATGATATCAAACACATTTAATACTGTATCGTCGGGACTGACATTGTAACAAAAAGATTTGGGTTGTATTTTCAGTGATCTCAGCATGAGAGGGAGTAGGAGTTGGGGGAGAGGGGGTCAACAGAGAAAGATTTAGATTTGGTGATACTGAGGTGAGACTTGCATCTCGAATGGTGTTTTCAGTCTTACATTATGTATTTGACGAGTTGGTCAAATCTATGTTTTGATATGAATGACCTACTCCTAATCCTGCCCCTAAAACCTACCCATCACTGCAGTATAGACAAATCGTAGGAATTCATACTAGTGAGATCAGACAAATGTATACAAATTAGCCACCTTGTACAAATTGGTCGTGAGATAGCGTTGGTGGTTTTCATATGGTCAGCCTCAGTCTATCTACATTGACTGTTCCTTAAGAAGCAAAACCTTTTCAAAATGACAAACCCACTTTAATAAAGAGTGTTATCCCCCTTCCCTCTGTTTACTGAAGAGTGACCTTTGCATATTATTTAGTGTGTGGGGGTGAGCTCAGGTGACATTTTATATTTTATGAGTCAAGATGCTAAACTGGGATGCACAAAAAGCCACTGATCACAAACCAATTAATTCTAAACCTTGTTTCAGAATTATGACCTATAACAAAATACAAGCTATACAACAAGTGTCAACACAATATGAAAGAAGAGAACAAAAGAAGCTCTTAATTTGTATTTGCTTCAGGCATTCAGACGTGATGGAATATGAGCACAAAAAGAGCTGCATGATCTCGATCTAAACACCCACACAGACTTATTTCTAAATAACGATGGCTTTGTCTATTAAAACTTGAATAAGTATGATCACAGCAAACATTCTCGCTGACCCAGAGGGATGTTGCTGTCATGTATATGAAACCACTTCACAGTCTTTTTAACTCATTATTCTGCATTACAATAATTCAAATTATCACCGAAATGAATTTATCAAAGTAGTATCACAAAAGTATAAACACTGATGTCTATGGTAGCTATCAGAAAGTACTGTAACTTGATGCTTTAAATTTAAATTGTAGGTGGTGACAATGACTGTTAAAAATGTATTTGCCTTTGAATCATTCATTCAAGAGATCCATTCAAAAACTCATTCAGTAATGAAACCAGTTCTCATTCCCTTGGTTCACTCTGTACAACACATGACTATTGGATATTGTGCTATTGTGCCATTTGCTGAAGACACCTTTATTCAAGCCAATGACGCATGACGACATGGACAGGGTAACCTGCCTCTATCCCTCCGCTCTCAAGCGGCGTGTAGCGTGTGTTCGGTGGGGCAGTGGCCAGACACTCCTATCTTCGGGTGCTGATCCAGATGAGGTGATTGTCGTTTTTTGAGGCCACAGAGAGTTGGGATAGTCATATGAAGGCTGAGGAGTGATGGTTAAGTGGTCACAACAAGGTTCCTCTGGCTGCCTATAGAGTCTAAGCAGAAATTTGACTGTCGGGAGGATGATTCTCACTTGAACTATATTTTTTAAGCAGGGAAGATCACGGCTCCCTGCAATACCCCCCACTCAAGGTGTTGGGCGGAAGTGAAGTGATGGATGCATTTAAACGATCGGAGAGCTGCAGAAAAGTGGGTCCTCCGATACAGAGAAGCATGTGGGTTCTATTTGGCTTCTGTACGAACAGTGGTGAGAACTTGCCTGTGGATCTATCCAGATTGGGTAGAAATGACCCTGCAAGATAGCGGGTTAAATTTTAGGTATGTTGTCAATAAAAGAAAATGTATGTCCAGCATATAAGGCCTCATGTATTGATTTGTCAAAAAGTTACATTAGATTTGGCTTCCCCAGTACTGAGGAAGGAAATCCGTGTTCTTCTCCACAATCCACCCGGGGAACAGAACATTTCAGAGGTCTCCGTCGAGACGCTTGTCCATAAGTTTAAGGCCTCTAGAGCTGGGCATATCTGAAAGATGGCTATGCTGTGTCATCAGAGCATAAGATTGGTCACCTATTTGATCGAACTGCTCCTGCAGATAGAATGAAACGAGCAGTGTTACAAACACATGCACTTGTTTTCCATTTACATGCATGGGATTCCTGATAAATCCCAAAAGGAGCTTGCTGGCCTGAAGTCAGCAGATGTTATATCTCAGTCTGGAGACAGATTCAAAGCCGAACAGAGAGCAGAGGATTTTCGCAGCTGTCTGGCTCAGTTTTGGCTGGGGAAGCCAGCACATTTTTTTCTTACAGTATTGAGACTGCTGGGGTTCATGGCCTCGATAGCAGTAGTGCGGCTGGGTCTCCTCTTTTTGGGTTTTCATGCTGATCGCTTGGTAGCTTGCGGTATGCTACGTGACATTTAAGCAGACATGTTGATAGCGCTGTTGTGCATTCAGGCCTTGATTTCCTGGGAAACCTGAATCTGTTGACAGAAGGAAACCCCCTGGGCAGGGTTACATCATGTGTAGTACTAGTGACAAATGCATCACATGCTGAGTAAGAGGAGAGTGATCAACAGCATTGTAATATTCTGCACCCTTGGTTGGAACTGCGGTCTCTAGAGGCTTACTTGTTAAGAGGGAGAATCTGATTGTAGATACAATAGAGCAATTGCATTTTGAAGGGCGTTGCGTTGAAGTAGCACGTATTTGAAGCATGGTGTGGGTGAAGATGGGGTGAAGATGACCGCAATGGCCAATCAGATGTGTTTAAGAATCTGTGTGTTTAAGAAACAGCGCTCAGACTGCAAGAGGGAAATGTTGATTTCTTTTCCGAAGGAAAATCACCCCTATTCCACGCTGGGAATTTGTTGGATGGCCATTTCAGCTTGTGATGAGGGCATTAATGGGGCATTAAAGGGATAGTTCGCCCAAAAATGAAAATTTGATGTTTATCTGCTTACCCCAAGGGCATACAAGATAAAGGTGTGTTTGTTTCATCAGTAAAACACAAATAAATATTTTTAACTGTTGTTCGTATAATGCATGTCAATGGGGTCTAATTAGTTTGGAGTTAAAAATCTTCACCACAATTTCCAGGAGCGGTGCGTACTCTAAAAAAATGCTGGGTTAAAAACAGACCAAGGTTGGTTGAAAATGCACTAACCCAACAATTGGGTTGTTTTAACCCAATGGTTGAGTTGTTCTTACCCAGCAATTGGGTTGTCTTAAGCAACATTTAACCCAACCACTGGGTTAAAACAACTCAACCATTGGGTTAAAACAACTCAATTGTTGGGTTAGTGCATTTTCAACCCAACCTGGGTTGTTTTTAACCCAGCATTTTTTAGAGTGTATACAGAAGTGCTGCGTTTGTTTCCGCACAAGTCTATTTTTTGCTGTGCTGGATGCACTGAAGTAAAGTGACACCACATTTTTTGCATTAAAATAAACATGGCAATAAAAAAAAAACCTAGTACTTTTACCACAAATACATATAATGTAAAGTCTACTCTGTTTCAAAGTCAACTCATGGCTTAAAGCAAGGAAAACAACACATTTAGGTAAATAAGGAGACTTACTGAATAGCACTTGTCCTTTCATGGAGGTGGAGAAACACATTTCTTTATGACCTGCAGGATTTCTTGTAAAAAGATTTTAAAACAAAAGAAAAGACGTGAGTCGTCTGTTTTTGTCCTATTGTAAGTTTTAATTTAAAAAAAATTGATTTTAGGCTATAAACTAAAAAAGATAATTGTAATGCTGACAAGTCATGTTCAGTAGCAACTTTTGGAATTGGATTAAAAATAATGAATAAATGCTGTGGTAGGCTATATAACCGCGGGTCAGTTGTGCATTGCAAACGCTAATGTGAAAGTACAACAGCACAACAGGCTAGTGTGAAGGAGTTGGCTAAGGTGAATGACATACATCACAACCAAACGTTAGCTATTGGTTATAGCTGATCCAGAATGACTCTGGGTAGATCCAATAGTTTTAAACTTCAACAGAGTACCCACCTTCAAGGTTGTTAACGCTTGTCAATGAAGAGTGGCCAGACACTTTGTACAAATGAAATGTCCTTAAGTCTGGTACAACAGGGCTATATCTGTGGGATGTGCTTAACAAACAAGTCCGATCCATGGAGGCCTTACCTCACAACTTATAGTACTTAAAAGTTCTGTTGCTAACATCGTGGTGCCAGATACCACAGCACAGGGGTCTAGTAGAGTCCATGCCTTGATGGGTCAGGGCTGTTTTGGCAGCAAAAGGACTAACATAATTTTAGGTAGGAGGTCAAAATGTTATGCCTGATTAGTGAATGTTGAGCATGTGAACACAACGGCCAATCAGATGTGTTTAAGACTCTGTATAACAGTACAACAAGCTGTACAACAGCACTCAAAATGCAGGGAAATGTTGGTATCATCTAGCCTGACGTGGTCATAATCAATTCTAGTCAGAATATAAGTCTGAAACTGCTCCATTGGGCTGTGATTATGGGGCGTGCTTCAACCGAACCAGGAAAGACCTCAATTGGATAGCCCTACAACCAATCAGAGCAACGAAGCAACGCATTGTCAAATGTCAATAGAGCTCAACTGCACTGTGTTGCCAAGTCCGCAATTTTTCCCGCGGGTTGTTTTCTATGTCCGCGGGTTGAAGCGACTATTATGTGATATATAGACCTATAGGTTTTTAGCAGGCAAATTTAGTTTATTTGCCAAAATAACACACATTTTCCCTCCCAAACACCATTTTCCCCCCCGGAGGTATCAGGCTAGGTATCATCACATTTTTTTTTTAAATTTCAGCACAGATATACTTTTGACAAATCTAGCCCATTAATTATCTCATCTTTTATGAGAAACCGAATCTCTGCCACAAGTTCTTACAGCTTTCAAATTTTTTTTTCTCTTATACGGTGGGGTTTGACTATGACTGATAGTCACAGTTGATCAAAACACAGGTGAAGAAGATACAGAAATAAGCGATTGCATATGTAATCATATGCGTTTATAAAATAATCTTTGTATCATCAACATTAAACAGCATATAAATCAAAACTGCCTGATGTTACAGAATGACATGTCGACCCAAGTTGAGGTATAGGACTGTGCAAGCTTAGATTGTGTTGATGGATTCTATCTACTCTATCTGTGTTTTGATCATCATTCTGAATATGACCCAGATGCAGTCTTTAACAAAAATGTGATTTTCTCCGCTTTTTTGCTCAAAATGTTGCTTTTATTAATGAAACATACTCATATTCAAGTGTTGACAAAATAGAATCCATGAAGCTAGAAGGCAAAAATGCAGAGGATCTGTTCTTTCTTTTGATATATTGCATTTTCAGCTATTCATACAAAACATATTCTGGGGGATATGAAATTTAAAAATGCTGACGGGGAACAACCAACTTAAAAAAAAAATGCAGATAGGGAAAGTGTTCAGATGATGCTGAGTCATTAATAAATTAACAAATTAGCATAAAAAAATTATGATAGCCAATGTATTTTGCCATTAGTCCACTGTTAGTGATTATAATGTGTTAAGAAAGCTTGTTTGGTAGCTTGTTAAATACTGTAACACTTTGACATGTGTCATTGGCCTTTCAGGCATGGATAAAGGTGTATTCAGGAAATGGCGCAATTCCAATATTTATTGATACATTTTTTACCCCCGGTTTCACAGACAAGGCTTAAAGGAAGTGTATGTAAGATTGTGGCCAAAACTAGTACTGCAGTCACTTTCAAATGACTGTTGAGCGGTGTATCCCCTCTGACCCTCCCCCTTGACCCGAGGTTGCCAGATATGCTGCAGGATCCAGCAGGAAAGTTTTTAGCTGCAGCTGTGGTAACTAGAGCAAAGCTGGCAACCCGGATGACGAAACTCTACTGACTTTGTGATTGGTAAATAGGTGGAGGGTGGATCTTGAGGCCAAAACACAACATGTCAACATCAACATCAGTTGAAGGCTGCAACAACAACTTTTAAATGACAATATCCTGGCCGGACTACTGTTGTCAGTGATACAAGTATTTGAAATTAACATGATTTTTTAATGTCTAGTGACATGTCAGGGCCATTTTATGATTAATTGAAATACATTTCTTACATACATTTTAAATAGAAATCATTTGTAACATTATAAATATATTTAATGTAACTTTTTTATCAATTTAAAGCATTCTAGCTGGAAAAAAAGTAATTTCTTCTAAAAGAAATATCTAGACATACATAAATGTTAAAACTTAACAAGCACCTCATTGTATCCAGAAAAAAAACTGCTTAAGGTATTTTTTCTGTAATTTGCTATAACTGTGCATATGTATGATTATGCATCTACTGCAATACACAGCTAAAACTGTTAAAGGGATGGTTAACTTTAAAATGAAAATTCTGTCATCCTTTACTCACCCTCAAGTTGTTTCAAACCTGTGAATTTCTTTCTTCAGCTGAACACAAGGGAAGATATTTTGAAGAATGTCAGTAACCAAACAGTTAACTGGAGCCACTGACTTCCATAGTTAACTTCTATGAATCTATGAATCTGAATCTATGAATCTGATCAGAACTGCCAATTCTGACAGCTTATCCATAGTAAACCATAGTTCCAGTTAACTTTTTAGTTGCTGAGATTCTTCAAAATATCTCCCCTTGTGTTCAGCTGAAGAAAGAAATACATACAGGGTGAGTAAAGGATGACAGAATTTTCATTTTATAGTGAACTATCCCTTTAAATATCATCTAAACCGGGATTGAAGTCCAGCTCAACTCACCTTAGGCTGGTTTAGGTAAAGGCAAAAATAGAGAAGATCATTCACGTCAATGAAAAGTCCCTGTGTACATCACTGGCCATTTCTCAACCATGACATGGAATAAATACACAGCCATGTATTAAACAGAGATAAATGGGATGCATTGAAAAGCATAAAGCAGCACAATGAATTATGTATCACTCCAGCGCTTAGGAGATCTTGGTGTCTGAGGTAAGTTCCTCTGGTGACAAAAACTGAGCTAAAACAAGAATTTAAAATCATGTCAATTCACTATTCAGAAAAAAGTAGTGGTATAACGTACAGTAACCCATTATTGACATTTACTTTTCCTGCTATAGATCACTCCAAAATTATAAATATAAATCCCCTTTTAAAGGATTAGAAAGTTTAAAACATATTCCAGAGACATTAATACACTAAAGTGCTTGTTTTAATGAGTCTCATTTGTATTTTTCTTGCCATTTTCCCCATTTACATCAATGTGTAAATGAATAAGAAGCACTGTTTCATCAATGTGACACTCTATTAAAGTAATGAATTATTGAATAACGAGCACCTATGAGCTTTTGTGCCCTAGTTTATAAAGTGTGTGCGGGGAGTTCAAAGTGACAGTTTTATGCAAGGAGAAGAGAAGAGCAAAAGAATGGAGCAATGGAGGCTTAATACTGCAACAAAGACAGCAAACTAAACCACTAGAGTAATGCAGCAGCTCTAAAGTGATAAACATCCCTGTGAAAATCCCTTTGTTCTGTAAAGTTTCATTTGACTGCAAGCTTTCGTCCTTCATTGCCTCAAGCTCAGGATAATAATGCTCTCGTCTCATGATTAAGGTTTCCTTACAAACAGCAGTCTATGACAATGAATCTATGAATCTATGAATCTGATCAGAACTAGCAATTCTGACAGCTTAAACCAGCCTGTGAATATATGGTTTAAAACAGTTTATATTTAAGCTTGCATTTGTTTTAGCTATTCCTGCCAGTCTGTCCAGCTGAAAATGTCCCAAAACCCCCACAAAAAACACCAAAAGAGACAGCATAAAAACTGGGTCAGAAGGGGTAAACCACTTTAGGACATATTAAAATGATTTTTCAAGCTGGGTGGTAATTTCTGCTTTGCTTAAACATGAAAGCACATCATCTCATTGGTAAACATGCAGTGTTCTCTATATGATAATGATGTTGTACACAAAAGGCTGAATGATCCAATTTAGGTATCAAAAGCTTTTGCAGGTTGGTTCAATGATGCAGGTGCTTTTTGTGGAGCTTTTCAAATAACTAACACTCATATAATATGATGGGAAACAAAGGATTGTAGATATATTACAGACTTACATCTGCATGCAAACCAATCACAGCCATTTAAACCTAGCCTTGTATATAAGTCATATACTTAGTCCAATACTTAAATGTACATTTTCTGTTGTACAAATGTACAAAGTTAAGGATTTACTTAAAGGGGTCATATAATGGTACATGCACTTTTAAAAGCTGATTGTATGGAAATGTGTATTGGCAGTGTGTGTACATAATAATCCTATCATGATAAAAATCAATCCAGTGTTTTTTTAATCTCCTTATATGTTTTCTCGTGTCTCAATTCAAGCCGTTCGACGGTGTGACATCACATGATCGGATACCCCTTCCACGACTGTTGATTGACAGCAGCGTTTCAACACAGACCCGCCCTGAGCGAGCTCATCATAGTCCGCCATTGTTGATACGCTGGAGCAGAATGCCGTCTAAGCGATTTTGGCGTTCTGTTCTTGGGTGTAATAATGAACACAGCAGTCATTCTGATGTTCCTAAATCTGAACCGCTGAAGACGCAGTGGCTGAGTTTTGTTTTCAAAGGAAATATTCCCCCCGAACAACGTCAATGCTTTTATGTTTGTGTGAACTGCGAAGCATTTCTCACCAGACTCCTTTATAAACGAGGGTCAGTATAAAGCAGGTTTTGCTAAGAAGCTGCTCCTGAAAAACGTATCGGTACCAACTATTCGTGTTCCTGCTGCACCTCCAGAAGAAGTGAGTGTAATGTTTGACGCTTCACATTGATGACTTCACAGTCATGAATCAGTGAATCAATCAATGATTTGGATCGCCAATGATTTCAGCAGTTTGGATCACGTGTCAAACTGCCAAACTGCTGAAATCACGTGACATTGACGATCCAAATCATTGATCGATTCACTGATTCATGGCCGTTTGAATCTTTATTTGAGGAACACAGAAGAGAAGACATTGAGAATCTGCACCGGCTGCATCTGCCGGCTACTCTCGAATCGCTCTTGTGGTACTTTGTTGACATACGTCACAGTCACGTGCCGTCGGCGCTGTCTCAAGTCGGAAAAAAATTTCTAACCAGCATACAGTTCTTCAAGTCAGCCGCCCAGTGGTCTGCGCATCGCTGGGTGAAGTAGCCTGACAAGCCAGACCCACATCAAGATGTTTGGTCTGGAAACTCACCATAGACAGGGCTCAATCCGAGGGGCGGGATAAATGGTTGTCTTTCAAACTCCCTCTGCACGCGATAGGATAGCGCTACCACCAACCAGAGCAACGAAGGTGAAACAGAGCTCGTTGATAGATTAAACATTCGCCGTATCCGGTCAGCAAAACCCCGAACACATCTTCCCTTTTTAAGAATGACTTCAGTGCCGTTCTTTGTCCTTTTCTCAGAGAAAAGCTTAACTCCAAGTCTTCCAGAGTCGCGGTCAAAGCTGATTCGAAAGACCACCATTCGCCAGTTTCTGTGTTTACTAGAAGCACGCAAACGCAACTCGGCCGTCGTCATTATGGCCCTGCCCACCGACTCTATACACGATGTGATTGGTCCGGCAAGAGTTAGGCTAATACAGCTCAGAAGGGTATTGAGAGTTGCTAGACGACACTTGCGGGCAGATTAAATTTGCTGCCGCTAGGGTGCGTCTAGATTTCTAGGCTATGGGTGAAGTTGAACAAGCCTAAAACCTGACAGTGGGTGCTTCCCAATTCTTATTTGTGCATCCTCGTTTCCTTTCCTAGCTTCCTTTCCCCGAGTTTCTTAGCTCCACCCCTTCAGGACGTGAGGGAAAGGTGTGAGGAAAAGACGCGAGGGCGGAGGAATTGAATCAAGTGAAATGATATATCCTTGCTCCCTTTAACGTCACTTCAAAGCGGTGTCAATTAATGATGACACCGCTGGATTTCTTGAACATTAGAGATAACTATTTATATTGTAAGCTTCAGCCTCCACAAAATACCACATTTGTCCATATTTTAATCAATATTACCAGTTATTATTAACAACGAATTCCAGTTATTAACTGCTTTTTCGTTGTATAATATTAGTTTCTATCAGTTTCTTTCATTTTCTTGTGCTTTGATATAATTCTGCAACTGTCAGTTGTTGTTATTTGACAAACATTTGTGTCTTGTACATGTAAACATAATAATAATAATGAATAAACTGTGGCATGATATGAAGGGGAGGAGAATTAATGCTTGCATCACATTTAGTCGATAAAACACTTCCGCAAAGGATACTCCAGTGTATCCTCGCTCATGACTCCTCAGAAAGCCTCCTCACTCCTCGCCTCCTCGAGGTACACTTAGAGAATTGAGATCTCCTACAAGATGGCTGAGCTCCATCGGTTTCAGGGTCATAGGATGGAGGACGGAGGAGCGAGGAAACGAGGAGGGATATTGAAAAGCACCCAGAGAACATGAAAACCTAAAAACATGAAACATGAAACCTGAAACCAACACCAAAACACCCTATGACAATTTGTAATTAAAGTATATTACAAAGTTTTAATTTAGACACTAAAGAATCATATTAAATTGTACAAAAATTGTATTATATGACCCCTTTAAATGTTGGCATACGTTTATCATTATAAATAATGATGTAATCTTCAAATAAGTTACAACAATAGACAAACCGGAGTAGAGATGTTGGTCAGAGCCATCACCCAATTCACAAGAGGGCTTTGCCTGATGCGAAATGAAAGATTTCAGTCAGTGTTTCTAGTGGATAATATATATATATACGCTTTTTTCTTGCAACTGTACTTTGGACTGTTAAATCTAAGTATGTATGGTGCTTTTTCAGTATAAGTTCAAGTAGCCACAGACTTATAGCCCTATAGGGAAAGAAAATGAACAAGAGAAAAGTTAGAGAGAGAACAAGCAGCGATGTGTTGGGAGAGAGACGGAGATGAGAAGGGTCTAGTCATTAGAGAGGAATAGCAGTTCAGATCAGAAGCTTCACTACGTCCCACTGGCTTCTGGCAACTTCAGCTGCCAGACAAACAGACTCACTTTCTTTATAGAGAAACTCCAAAAGAACTCACACACACTTTTAGAAGTAAAAATGTACAACTAAGACTTGTAATCAATAATGAAAGAGCATCAGGAGTTAAGTTTAGAAGAGGACTGCGGGTTACATTATCAAAAAGGCACATGTCAGATAAACTAAAAACTGGTTACATCGATTTAAAAAAACATTTTTGAATAAAAAACAGTACTTAACATGGCTTAATTACCACGACTAAATTAGGTTACAGTAATGCTGTAACATCTTAAATAATTATCTCAAAATGTTTTTTGCTGGTGTCTAGATTATCCATATAGACATAAATAAATTAAATTCTTTAAAGTGTTAAAGTAAAAAAGTACAAAAGCCAAACTCTTCAAAAAACATGTTCAATTATATTCAGTCCATAACTAGGAAGATCCTTGGAATGCAAAGCATTAGCATGTCTCAAGTCTTTGAAGGTGTAGCAAACTCTTGGTGTGGGCTCAGACCTCAGAGTCATGTATAAAGCATCAAAGACAGTGGTTTTGAGCTTACTCACAACAGGAAATATGTTGTATAAGGACTCCAACAGCATTGCTTGGGAGAAAATAAACAGACTTTTCTGGTGTATGTGTGTTTTGTTTGGCTGACTAAGCAGCTGTCATCTATGCCAAATAGGCAGTGCATAACAAACTATCAAATCACATCCTATTTATTCAGACCTGAACACTACCATCTCTTCTCCCTTTTCTGTCTCTTCTCATTTACTGACTATCTGCAGTTAATTAATGCTAAATTAAAATATGGTAAAGTTAATTTATAATAAACTATTATCTAAGATAAGGCCAATTCCCAAAGGCAAAATGAACAGAATAGCATATAGATATACTGTAAACTGTCTCAAAATAGGAGCATCACTTCATCTCATAGCAGTGATTCCTGAGTAAAGACATAAGAAGTTACAGCTTAAAGAAGAATGTGAAGTTTAAATTATGACAAAATGAATGTCTTCAGGCAGAAATAAGAAGACAACCAAGGTGCATCAGAACTGAAAAAAAAACTTTCATAAAACACCTGTTTAAAGGGTTAATTCGCCAAAAAATGAAAATTATTGAATTAATTACTCAGCCTCATGTTGTTGGACACCCGTAAGACCTTCATCTTCAGAATACAAATTAAGATATTTGTTTAAAGCTAATGGCTGAGAAAAGCTTCAGATAGGCCTCATTGGCATTCAGTACATTCCCACTCACAAGACCCATAAAAAGCACTAAAACCATCGATACAAAGTCCATCTCACTACAGTGGCTGTACAATAATTCACAAAATACACAAAAATCAAAATAACGACTTTATCCACCAAGCTATTGACCTGAACTCGACTATGAGAATATGATGCAGATCCGCCGTTCAGATACATGACCCAGAAGCAAGGAGGAGCGCCGCTATTGCGCGAGTTCACGTCCGAGACCTACACGGAAGACAATAACTTGGCGGAAAAAATGATTATTTACATTTTTTTGCGCACAAAAACTATTCTCGTTGCTTAGTAAAATTATTGTACATTCACTGTAGTGAGTTGGACTTTGTATCGATGTGTTTAGTGCCTTTTATGGGTCTTGTGAGTGGCAATATACTGAATAATGGAGGCCTATCTCAGCCATCAGCTTTCAAAAAAAGTATCTTCATTTGTGTTCCGAAGATGAACGAAGGTCTTACGGGTGTCCAACGACATGAAGGTGAGTAATTAATAAATAAATAAAAATCATTTTTGGGTGAACTAACCCTTTAAGTGAAAATGATTCCAGAATCACTATTTGTTTTGGTAATAATGTGACTTGTAAGTTGAACAATTACTAATTAATTGCCATCATCAAATACAATAACTAAAAGAAACAACCCAAACAACCATTAAAAGGCACTAAAAATAGCTATTGTGACTGCTTTAATTTTCCTAATATTTTATAACAACTCCCCCAATATAGATTTTTCTAACATTAATCATTCATTCACATCATGTAAACATTCTCATAAAAACACTAATGGTGCCCACGCACAAACCATTATGAAATATTGTTGTGTCTGCATATGGTTATAATTTATGGGTTAAAGGCCTTGCAGAGACTGAAAGGCTTAGCGGAAATCAATACACCCCACACATTCAAGTCGTCCATTGTCTTCATTACTATTAATTACATATATACAGTATGTTGATATAGCACTGGTCCTCTGACACAAGATACACTACATACAGATACATGCAAATAAAGAGCTCTCAACTTGACTTGACAAATATGATAAGAATGCTTAATCGAAATTTCTTTTCATTATCTTCTTCATCACAGAGATATCTGTGCAATATAAGCCACTGCACACCGAGGGTGATGATAATAAGGTCAACAGTGTTAACAGTGATAACAGTGACCGGCTAAGACAACACACTCACTTGCGGAATGTGGGGATGCCGTGGATAGATCGTCCAGGTGATGTCCCGGAGCTCTGGCTGCGTCCAGAAAGTAGACTGTCTGTCTCAAACTGGAAGGTTCCATCACAGTCATCTGGAATATCAAGGAATTCACCATCGCTCCACACCTTGACGCTCCCGTCCATGGTCTGATATTTGATCTCTATGAAAATATTTGTCTAAAGTATGAAGGGAAAAAGAATGAAAATTAATAATGCATTTACAGTGTATGTCAAATTAATATAACCAGCAAAAACCAGTAAATATAATTTTAATTGATAAGCTTAATAAGAAATTTATAAGCTATGTCTATCTTTTTTTTATACACTGAACAAAATGATAAATGGAACACTAAATGTTTTTGCCCCCATTTTTCATGAGCTGAGCTATGTACACAAAACGCCTATTTCTCTCAAATATTGTTCACAAATCTGTCTAAATCTGTGTTAGTGAGCACTTCTCCTTTGGTGAGATAATCCATCTGATTAGACAGTATAATTATTGCACAGGTGTGCCTTAGGCTGGCCACCATAAAAGGCCACTCTATAATGTGTGTGTGTGTGGGGGGGGGGGATCAGCCACACACACACACACACACACACACACATCTTGACCGGGGCCATCTTGTCACCAAAGATGTGCTGTCTAATCAGCATCTTGATATGTCGTACCTGTGAAGTGAATGGATTATCTCGGCAAAGGAGAAGTGCTCACTAACACAGATTTAGACAGATTTGTGAACAATATTTGAGAGAAATTGGCCTTTTGTGTACATAGAAAAAGCCTTAGATCTTTGAGCGTAGCTCATGAAAAATGGGGGCAAAAACAAAAGTGCTGCGTTTATAATTGTGTTCAGTGTAATATAATATAATATAATATAATATAATATAATATAATATAATATAATATAATATAATATAATATAATATAATATAATATAATAAATGCTTTTCAAAAGGCATGTCTACCTGTTTTTTCAATTGAAATTGAAAATATATGTATGCTTTTTGTGCATGCTATATTTCAAGAAGGCTTCTGAACAAAAAAGAAGACTTTTTGACTTCTGACTTTTAAAAAAAATAAGATTCCATAAGAGATTGGACATCATAAGACACACACAGTTATAATAGGACACTGTATTTTAAGCAGAAGAAAGGTAGAACAATAAGGTTTAGGTTAGGTGTTAGAGTTGAGTGTTCAGTTAGGGTCATGCTACTGATCCTAGCTAATCCATGTGGCAGTCTGTCAGCATCAGTTACCCTTTCCTTCTCATGTTTACAAACTCATTTAAAGGAACAAGAAACAATTTAGCCTCAGTCCAACTTATCTCTGTCAACTGCCTGATGGTCACTTCCCCCAGGGGTACATATCGTACAAAAGGGAGAACCTGAGCCCTGGTGCAGCTTTACTTAGATATAACCCCTGCTTTAATTAACTAAGACAAATTTCAAGTTTTGCTGAGGTCCCATCGCGACAACAACCACAAAAAAGAAACCTTGTTTGGCTGAAACCATAGACCATCAAAGACTGTTGTACGAAAGTAGTAAAATTAAATTCATTCATAAAATAAAAGTTGCTTAAAAAGTAAAACATTACAACAGTGTAAGAATTGTACTGGTTCAAAAATCAAAAGAGTAGAAGTGGAGAAGAAACATTAGTCACTCAATACTGTGACAATTTTAGACTGACTTTTCATATGTACAAGGTCATGTCTCAATGGAATTTTTTTATGGAATGTGTTTGCTTTTCTAGCAACAATGCATTAATTCACACTTTAACAAAGTTACAGGAAGCTTTTATTCATTGTCCTGGAAATGAATGAATGACACGTCATAGCCCTAAGCAAGATAAAACATGACCAAGAACCAGCCAGTGATCACCATGCGTTGTGTTGCATAACAGCTTTGACATTTTAACAATAACTCCTTGCTATATGAATTGTGCTGTAAAAAGGTGGGCAGATAATGTGTTGACAGTTTTAAAGCAATTGATTTTCGAAAATGTAGGCATGTGAACAGATGGTTTCTGCCACAGTGTGTAAGACACACACTTATGCTCCTTACAATAATCATACCATTTAAAGTGATAAATAAGTTTCTTTTGGAAGTTGCATTTATAATTCATTAGTTCAAAAATGTTGAAAAGGAGCAATAACCAAACTGGTAAGGTCTACAGTAGAAATGATAACATTAGCAAAGGAGTCAAAGGGAGGCTTAATGGAGAAAATGTTTAATATAAAAGCTACATGATACATTTCCTTTATTATCAAGCTGCTATCCTGACACATAGAGATAAGCAGGACTCCTATAGAAATCAACCTGCACATGATGGTGGATCAGAGAGAGTTATCTGTATAGTCCCTTATAGCCTCTGAGTAGACATGTAACCATGACAACGATGGTTTTGTGCAAGTTGTGCAAAGCTAGACCCTGTGGTGAAATATGTGAATGGGTGTTTTTGTGAGTGGGTGTTATATGAAAAAAGAGCATTTCTGATCTGTCAGACCAGAACAAAAACAGGAACACAGCCTGTGATCCTCATGTCTCACCCGTATGGCTGTGTTATTGTCGTCGATAAGAGTGTCAGACACCTCCAAGTGACCTTCCTCCACCACCTTCTGAAGAACCATGCGGAAAGTGCCAATTAACCTGCAAACACAAAAAAAAGTTCAGTCAGACAGCTGTGTTAAACAACAATCTAACACTTTGATCTGACCCGATGTGCACTGAGCTTGTAAGGGTGGTGAGGTTGCAGTGAGGGAGTGAGGAAGAGCATGTGAAAAATACCAACACACGTCTTGTTGGAACTCTCCATAGACATGATGGTTTTTATACTGTACAAACTGTATATTATATCCCCTTACACTAACCCTACCCAGAAACCTACTCATCACACAAAACAGTCTTTTTACATTTTGAAAAAGAATTCATTCTGAATAATTTATGAGCTTGTTTCCTCAATTTAGGTACCCAAGGTGACACGAGTCCCCATGCGTCTAGTGCATTCAGGTTGAAGTCCCCAACGGGATAGTTAAACATACACACACAAGTCAAGTTACCTTTATTTATAAAGCGCTTTTTACAATGCAGATTGTTTCACTGTTTCACAGTGTTCAGCAGGAAAATATTACAACAGAATTTGATTCGGCTCTGGTGGAAATGGTGATGACATCCAGCTAATTTTAATTATCATCATATAGGGCCCTATCTTGCACCCAGCGCAATTGACTTTGTACACCGACGCATGTGTCATTCCTATTTTGCACCCGCGCAAAGTGTGCTTTTCCCTCCACAGAAGCACGTCGCTAACTAGTGAATGAACTTGCGCTCCCTGGGCGGTTCAGTGCAAAAAAGGAGGCGTGTTCCGGAACACAAACAATCCCTGGTGCTATTTTGCTGTTCCATTAAACAGTTGCGCCACTGACCAGAAAAAAACCTGGTCTAAAGTCAGTGGCGCGTTGCGCGTTGTTACACTAAAAAAAATATTAACACATTGTGGTGTGCTACGAAGATGTGAAAAAATAGGCATAAATCTAGCTTACAAATTATTCAGGCTTAATGTAGTAATTAAGGATCAGACCTGTTTGCCCAATAGTGGCAAGACATATATGTATATAAGAACATCTGACAAATTGGTTTGTCCGTCAAGAACCAGGGAAAAAAATCGACTGAAAAACTAAAAAACTGTTTAACCGACGCCTGTTTAACCGACGATATTTTGGGTGGGTTTCTCCCATCCCCATAGGCTACAACACAACTTCTCTGTCTTTCACTCCCTTACGAAAGGAAAATATATTTACCAATATATTACTTGAAATATATTTTAATATATTGTAAATATATGGAATAATATATTGATGGTATTATAAAATATAATCATGTAATATATTGCAAACTATACAAATGATTGCCGCTTTCAATATATTGCAATATATTGAAAGATATTACTTCCCACATATATGAATATATTGCCTAATGTATTGCATGAAATTTTCCAATATACTGCAATATATTTTTGTTTTGTAAGGGCTGCTCTTACAACAACGTGCGCCTGGTAAATACGCCATAATAATAGCAATCCATAATGGAACTTGCGCACCTGCTTTTAAAGGGAATGTTGGATGCCGCTCTGATTGGTTTATTTACGTTACGCCCAAACCACACCTATGAATAATGAAGCTACTTCAGACCAACCCATTTTAGATTTGCGCTGGGCACAAGAGCCATTTATCCCGCCGGGAAAATAGCAACAGCGCCGAGACCCGCCCACAAAGTTACTTGCGCTTTGACACTTGCGTTTCAGATCGTTAAAATAGGGCCCATAGTGTCAATGCAGGCAGATGAGTAATATAGCTGAAAAATGTAGTGTCCCAACAGAGCAAGCCAAAAGCGACAGAGGCAAGGAACCAAAACTCCTTCACGTGCCACAATGGAGAAAAAACTTTGGGAGAAACCTGGCTCAGTCGGGGTACCAGTTCTCCTTTGGCCAAAGAACAAACGGTGTATAGCCCTGTTTCCACCAAAATTACCCAGAACAATTTATACCAGTACATTTTTAACAGGAACTTTTCTCCCCTCAGACCTGCAACTGTCTGCGTTTCCACCATGATCTAAAGTTCCGTGAAGATTAGGCAAATTAGTCCGGTGATGTAGGACTGTGCGCGACTGCTCCTCCAAGTCAGTGACGGACAGTAATCATTTTTGCGTGATACTATCCACGTTTACAAGCACACTTTTTTTCATTCAGATTGAAAGATTTAGTGGACTGTTTACATGAGACGTTGTCTAAACCGATCTGGTGTTTACATGTGATGACTTTCAATGGTAATCATTTTGTCACATGCAGTTTGTCTGCTTCATCAAAAATGTCAACGCTGTTTTCTCCCCCAGCTGGAATGTGTTAACTGTAGCCATAGCAACTCTTAACGGCCACCAGGACTACAGTATTATATAAGCTATTTATTTGTTGTAAAGTGTAATAAACATCTCAGAAAAAAATCAATTCTTCTGTCGGCGCAGTTATGGTTAAAGTAAAAACTGCCTGGGGCAATATACGCTGTGTCATTATTCCAACATTATCTTCATAACTTTCCTCTCTTGTCAACATGAGCGCGGCGCGCGCTGTCACGTCATGTAAGGACGCACACTTAAAAGTAATCGGTCAGGTCGTTTACATGGTGAAAAATAGACTGTAAAAAAAATTATAACGAGTATGGAAGATTCAAGCTGTGCTGCTTTTTCTGGTTATGTATAGGTTTACTAAAGAGGTAATTACAACGACAGAAAAAAGCACTAGAATACCGGTATTCAGAAAGCTTACAAGTAAAGCTAGATTTAAAATGACAATGTATATTTTTATCAGCTATTACGGACATTGCACGTGAGATGGCTGAGACGAACGCGCGCCATCAGACAGAGAGCAAGACTGATATTTACTGAACGCAGAACGAACCTCGCAAAAGACTTTTAAAAATGCCGGTTGAAATAAAATGTGATTTCAACAAACCGGCTTTTATTGGACTACAATGATTTTTCAAAAACATTATATATAGATTTGTATGAAAAACATACTGAGTGCACCTTTAATGGAATTAAAGAAAAAAAACTGTACGGCTGTACGGGATCTTCGACTAGACTAGAGCGAGAGAGCAAACGCTTTAGGGAAGCCGCCTGCTGCGCTGCAGTCGCAGGACTTCACGAAATCAACAATATCACCAAAGATGTGTGTTTTTTTAGTTGTCAGGGCAAGACAACCCTGTACAGCTTCCCAAAGAACCCCGCGTTAATGGGACAGTAAATGGAGTTTGTTTTTCCGGAGCAGCAACGGAGTTGTAAAAGTGTTTTTGTTTGTTCGCTGCATTTCGGAGGTGATGGTTTATACACAAAGTAACGTTACCGTTCAACTTAAAGGATTTGTAGCTCATCGATTGCTGAAAGATAAAGCGGTTCCAGCAACTAAGGTTCACTGTCGTATTTTGGAAGTAGGCGGTGAGTAAAACTGCTTCAAGTTCCGCTTGCTACTGCTAACATTAAACCAAATAATGTCCTCATAAACCACGAGTAAACATACACAAACTCGCATGAGAATGTAACGGATTCACAGAGGCAGGATTCAATTGCAAGTAACTCTGTTTAATGACAGAAGTGTCACAGAAGCCGAAACTCAGAACACAGAAGAAGTCCGGATAAGACGGAGCAGTGAGAGAGACTCTGTTGGCGACACAGGCAGGCTGTGAGCAGCTGTGACTCGGGAGGTCGGTACAGGTAATCCGGGAAGGGATCCAGCGTTTCACGGAAGGGGGAAACGACAACCAACACGGAGACACAAGGGGAAACATCCAATAACGCTCTGACAAAGACAAGAGAGAAACAGAGAGACTAAATAGTGTGAAGGTGATGAGTTGCAGCTGGTGCAGGTGATCAGCCACAGGTGCGTGATGAGCCAATCCCAGGCTCCGCCCTCACCTACATTCAACACGCACCCAAGAGTGAGACAGGGAATCCATGAACCGTGACAGTACCCCTCCCCCTAGGAGCGTCCCCTGACGCTCCCAGCCGACCTTACCTGTTGATTGTAATCATCAATAAGGGAGTGATCCAGAATGTCCCTAGGAGGAACCCAACTTCTCTCCTCCGGACCGTAACCTTCCCAGTCCACCAAGTACTGGAAACCGCGTCCCCTCCGTCTAGAATCCAGAATGCGATTAACCGAATAAGTTGGTTCCCCATCTACGAGTCGCGGCGGTGGGGGAACCGGGACTGGCGGATTAAGGTGGGAGTGAAAAACAGGTTTGATTTTGGATACATGGAAGGCGGGATGAATCCTCCTGTACGCCGGAGGGAGTTTGAGGCGGACTGTCACCGGACTAATGATCTTGGTGACAGTGAACGGGCCGATAAATTTGGGAGCAAGTTTATTAGATACGGAGCGGAGAGGAATGTTCTTGGTAGAAAGCCACACTTTTTGACCGACGACGTAAACGGGAGGCTTAGACCGGTGGCGATCGGCTTTAGCCTTGGTGCGCGCTCCCACCTGGAGCAGAGTCTCACGGGCTCTGGTCCATGTGCGATGACACCTCTGGATAAAGGCGTGAACAGAGGGGACCGCGACCTCGGAATCCAGACTAGGAAAAATAGGTGGCTGGTAACCTACACTACACTCAAATGGCGAAAGGCCCGTAGATGACACTGGTAACGAGTTATGAGCGTACTCAACCATAGAGAGTTGCTGGCTCCAGGATGAAGGATTCTTGGATACCAAACATCGCAACACTCTCTCCAGATCCTGATTGGCTCTCTCGGTCTGACCGTTGCTTTGGGGGTGATAACCCGAAGACAGACTAACCGTGGCTCCTAGTAATTTACAAAACTCCTGCCAAAATTTGGACACAAATTGGGAACCTCTGTCGGAGACCACGTCCATCGGGAGGCCATGTAACCGAAAGACGTGATCTACTACAGATACCGCTGTCTCCTTGGCTGAGGGTAATTTGGGCAAGGGAATGAAATGTGCTGCCTTCGAGAATCGGTCCACGACGGTCAAAACGACCGTCTTGCCCTGGGAGGGCGGGAGGGCGGTAACAAAATCTAGAGCGATGTGGGACCAGGGTCTCGAAGGAACAGACAGCGGCTGAAGTAACCCCTGGGGAGGTTGGTTAGATGTCTTACCAACCGCACAGACCGAGCAAGCCAAAATGAAACTGCGAATGTCGCGAGCCATAAGTGGCCACCAAAATCGTTGCTTTATTAAACTGCAAGTGCGGTTTACCCCTGGATGACAGGCAATGTTGGAGCAGTGACCCCATTTGAGGACCTCGGATCTTAACCCCTCCGGAACGAACAAACAACTCGGTGGGCCGCCGGGCGGGGGCGTTACCCCTTCTAAGGCCACTTATGGCTCGCGACATTCGCAGTTTCATTTTGGCTTGCTCGGTCTGTGCGGTTGGTAAGACATCTAACCAACCTCCCCAGGGGTTACTTCAGCCGCTGTCTGTTCCTTCGAGACCCTGGTCCCACATCGCTCTAGATTTTGTTAGGTGATCAGCCACAGGTGCGTGATGAGCCAATCCCAGGCTCCGCCCTCACCTACATTCAACACGCACCCAAGAGTGAGACAGGGAATCCATGAACCGTGACAGAGAAGCCGCTAAGCATACACAAGTTACAGTACATACCATTGAGATGTCCTGCTGTAGTCATCGTTGCTGCTTCTCCTGTTAAATTTTAGTCTCTAGATCTGATTCTGGATCATATATGTATGACTAAATCTCAATGGTTTATTTAGGATAAAGTTTTTTTGTTTACGTCTAAGGATGTCTTTCAGACGCTCTCAACAGAAGCGTTCCCCCCCCCCCCCCCCCCCCCGGAAAGACTCGCTACAGCCTATCTTTCTTTTATAAATATAATAAAACTAAATACTTTTCAGAGATATGAAGGATGCAATACTACTCTATAGGTACTCAAGATTGACATGAGATTGACTGAAACTGAGTGTTTGTGTGTGTGTGTGTGTGTGTGTGTGTGTGTGTGTGTGTGTGTGTGTGTGTGTGTGTGTGTGTGTGCGTGCGTGCGTGCGTGCGTGCGTGCGTGCGTGCGTGTGTGTGTGTGTGTGTCATCATTATTCTGCATATAACTGAATACTTTCCCCTCTGTGAATCATTTAACCATTTTCTATTTCTAAAAAAGGGCAGTTTTATTTCTTTATTATCAGCTACAATCACTCCTTGGGACACACACACGTTTTTTTTAGGTAATCACAATGTCTGTTGTGAGTTTAGAGGCATACAGAATCACACACCTAGACACAAGAAGATCAACAAACACACGCTATGTGTCTTTGTTCTGCTTGTTAACTCAACTCTCTGTATTAAAAGAGACAGGCAGTGAACAAAAGCAATCAGGAACTCTGGACTGACCAATTAAATGCCACATGTAGTTAGCTTACACACACTCTCTTGTCTATTACTGCATCACTGTCTGGAAGATAAAGACAGGCGTGTCTATCTGTGTAGTCTGTGAATTTGATGAGAAAACGCGTCAAACTGTTCAAACCGCTAACAGTTTTAGCACCTGCCTCTGCGCCACAACTGTATTCAGATGTGAAATGACACACTCAGCACCATTGTTCGGCCAGAGGGACTCAATAAAAGAAAAGAGACCATTGTGATTGATATGCGCCCATGCAGTTCAGTGGTGAAATGATGGCTTTGTGACTATCTATGAACTGCATGCATCCTCGGGTGAATAATTCACTGATCCTGGATCAGGTTCTGGCTCCCGATCAACTTTTCTAAAGACCCCACATACATTATTGATCTTCTGAACAAACAACAGACAATTGACTTTCATCTGTTTCATAATTTACTGCGTCCTGCCTTGTCAAGTCTATTCTCTTTTATTGGAGAGGTCAGAACCAAAGAATTCACAACAGTGTTGATTTTCCAATTTCCTTATATGCATTTTATACAGTATATGTTACTTATTATACATGCAACTTGATTGCAGGTGAGATCTTAGTAATTTGTGTCCTAATTAATAATTGTAAGTATTGCTGTATTTGTAAGTGTTACATAACCACCATAGAAATTGAAGGGGACAAGTAGCATTTCTTCTGAAAATGGGGGGCTGATTTTTTCTAATACAGAGAAAATACCAGGAGTTTTCATTTCATTAGTGAGCAATATAATAAGCGGCTGTCTTGGAATTCTGAGCTGTAATTTTAAGTTCTTCTGCACATTCTCTGCAGTTCTGCAGTGGCGAATACTGCTGTGCTGCTCTCCCTTCTGATATCACTAAATGAAATGCATAAAATTGCACCATAATTCCTAATATACATCCACTATCATAAAACCTTACATCATACCCAGGCTTACTTCTAAACCAAACTAACTCACCAATACTTTATTTAAACATAGTGGCTATTTAAAACACATATATATTTAAATGTTTTTGAAATAAGTCTCTTATGCTCACCAAGGCTGCATTATTGGATCAAAAATACTGTAAAACCCTGTAATATTTTTAATGTTATTTAATGTTATTACAGTTTAAAGGTGCCCTATGAGTTGAAACAAAATGTTAAATTGTTCTCTGATATCTACATAGAGGGTATGTGGCTTATTTAAGGGCAAAAATTGTCCAGATACAGTTTTACAGGTCCATTTACAACCCTATTAATTGTCCCTAGGATGTAATGCTCTGTTTTTGCCGTATTTGGAAGAGTCATGAATATTAATGTTGAGCTCTGCTCTGATTGGCTTATTTCAGCAGCTCACAGCAGTTCAGTGAAGCGGCTCGTGAGTCATGACCGTCCTGACAAAACACAGACCGACTCAATGACACTTTAAGCAGAACATCTCAAATGGAGATTGATAAAATGCAGCTTACTTGTTTATTGGTGTTTTCAGATCATCCGCGGGCTAGAAAGAGCTCGGTTGTCAGATTTCATTAATTTAAATCCCCCAAACAGAGCTTTTCTGTGAAAAGAAAAATGTATACTATCCGGTGTTTTACCTAAACATGTCCAATCTGGCAACCATATGCACCCGAGCTCTCTCTCTCGCACGCGGATGATCTAAAACACCAATAAACAAGTAAGCTGCATTTTATCAATCTCCATTTGAGATGTTCTGCTTAAAGTGTCATTCAGCCTACATTTTAGACTTGTCTTTTTTTCGTCAACGATATTGCATGTTTATATAACGTTAGTCACAATGTAGGCTAAGGTTACGCAGTGACTGTGATGTAGCCTAATCTGAAATAAAAAAAGGCAAAAACATCATAGGAAACACCATACTTCAGTTCTCAAAAATATAAATATATAACTTATCTTTTTACAAAATGAATAGCCTTGTCAAATGACTATCGTTTTAACTTATATGGTGGAAAATGTGACGTTTGCTAGAAGGATCGAGTGAACAATCTAAGCAAAGTATCTATGGTTGTATTTTGTAATACAAAATAATTTTACCCTTTGTATTAGACACACTATTTAGTTTTGTATGGTACTTGGTGTTTCCTATTGTTACTGTACTACCATCTTGCGTTATCTAGACAATGCTGTCTCTCTAAGAAACTTTCAATTTAATCAGAAATTGTTTAAACAGACAATAAGTGGATAAATCACTGCTAGCAGAACAGAACAGTTGTAATTGCCACTTTCTTTAGTTTAAGACGCTGAGTGAAGTTTGCTTGAAAAGGGCCGAACAAACAAACGATCTTGAATTAAAGTTGTGGCATCGGATTATAAACATCAACCATGACTGTTGACATTTTTTATCTGTGGGAAGGGTAGAAAAGTCCTAACGTCTCCTGCACAGCCTAAACATGACATGTGTCCACGAGAGAAGTTTGTTCACCTGATGATTCGGCTCTGTCATTTCCGCCTGACAATGAACATGTTTAGACAGATGCAAATGTTGAGGGTGTGCAGATAATTGATCCCTAACTCTTGCGTCACAGTTGGGTTTATGTTGAGAAGCACTTTTTTCCCCTGGTGTTTTTGATTTATGAGATTTACATAAGAAGTAGGAGGCAATGATGTTTGAGACTCACAGCATGTGATGTCCATGTACTGAACTCTTATTATTTCACTATGGCAAGGTTCATTCAATTTCATTCAGCACCTTTAAAATACCTGTTTACTATTTCAATATTTTTAAATTTTATTTGAATCATTAATCAGCATCATTACTCCAGTCTTTAGTGTTGCATGATCCTTCAGAAATCATTCTAGTATGCTGATTTGGTGCTCACGTATCACAAACATTATTTTTTTATAGAATAAAAAAAGTTCAAAAGAACAGAATTTATTTGAAACTGAAATCTTTTAACAATATAAATGTCTTTAATGTCACTTTTGATCAATTTAACGTGTCCTTGCTGAATAAAAGTATTCATTTATTTTTCTTTACGGATACCAAAACTCATTTATTTGATTTCTTCTCATATCCCAAACAGTAGTGTAATACTGTGAGTGAGAGTGTGTGATGATAGAGTTAGAACATTACATATTTATTGTATACCAAGTGCCCCTTTAATGGAATTAAAGAGAAAAAAAACTTTAAAAAGTCTTAAAATGATTTGTAAATTGGACGTATTGATAAAAAATAACATTATTAAAATACACGTTTATATTTACGTGCTATTCTGCGTACACAACATATCTGAATACTGTCCCCTCTGTGAATCATTTAAACATTTAATTTCTTTCAGCTGCATATTACCAGAGGCATACAGACTCACAATCCCAGACACAAGAAGACCAACAAGCACATGCTAGGTATATTTGCATCATCTATTTGCAGGATAGCATCTTATTATTGCTACAGCAGCCATCTACAACGTCACCACCTGGTGGTCAGTTGGTCGTGAAACACCAACAGCAATGTTGAATGAATCACCATTAATTCTAAATTACTGTCTGATCCCAAGGCTAGAAAATCTTCATCTCTAATGTACTGTATAACCGTCTGTCATAAAAAAGATAGAGTTTCTGAGCTGCACATCGGTCTGTAAGTACACCATGGCCTCACACCTGGTGTTTTGTCCCGATCTACTGAGTTTGCAAAGAACAGGATCAGGTCAGCTACGTAATGCATATGATGGATAGAAATTACATCTGTAAATAACAAACAAATAGCTAATGAGTGGCGCGGTTGACATATGTCACAGGGGCATGTGAATTATTCAGCAGATGCTGTTCTTATACATTGTGATCTATTCACAGGTGTCACTGAGACCACAAAAGATGTCTCTGAACTCAAAACAAAGCCTATAATAACAAAACAAAGTGCTGACCATTGATTGTGCTACAATTAAATTAAATTAATTGTCATAATAGATTTTTCTACTAACGCTCACGACAACTGTTTATTTACTTCGTCACGTTGATGTAGCCAGAGCACGTTAACCGTATACACTCACACACACCAACTCACACAGATGCCTGCATCACCAGAAGTGTCACACCTTTCAGGGCACATCCTTTTTCATGTAATTCAATGGAAAACAGCTAGTAATGACTGACAGTCTAACCATCCACCACCTCTGGAAGAAGACAGTGGATTGAAAAACACCACAGCACTCCTTCAGAGTAGTGGGAGAAAAACTTCAGAGTGAATACTGACAAGCACAGGTAGAGAAAAAAAGTGCAGTGCACTGCATTCAATCGACAAGTTTCTAGAAAATACTATAACCAGAACTGATTAGTGGATCTCTATTCTGTGCCTGTTCTTTCATTCATAGCTCAGGAAATGTTAAATATGTATAGGCAGACAGACAGACAGACAGACAGACAGACAGACAGACAGACAGAAAGACAGAAAGACAGACACACACACACACACACACACACACACACACACACACACACACACACACACACACACACACACACACACACACACACACACACACACACACACACACACACACACACACATATATATTTATACCAACCTGATTCCAAAAAAGTTTAGACACTGAACAAATTGTGAATAAAAAAGGAATGCAATATTTTAAAAATCTCATAAACTTAGATTTTATTCACAATAGAATATAGATAACATATCAAATGCTGAAAGTTTGACATTTTGAAATGTCATGTCAAATATTGGCTCATTTTGAAATTGTCTCTCGATTTCATGAGAGCTACACATTCCAAAAAAGTTGGGACAGGTAGCAATAAGAGGCTGGAAAATTTACATTTACATATAAGGAACAGCTGGAGGACCAATTTGCAACTTATTAGGTCAACTGGTTACATAATTGGGTATAAAAAAGAGCCTCTCAGAGTGGCAGTGTCTCTCACAAGTCCCGATGGGCAGAGGATCACCAATTACCCCAATGCTGTGGCAAAAATAGTAGAGCAATATCAGAAAGGAGTTTCTCAGATAAAAATTGCAAAGAGTTTGAAGGTATAATCATCTATAGTGCATAATATCATCCAAAGATTCAGAAAATCTAGAATAATCTCTGTGTGTAAGGGTCAAGGCCGGAAAACCATACTGGATGCCCATGATCTTCAGCACATCAGACGGCACTGCATCACATACAGGAATGCTACTGTAATGGAAATCACAACATGGGCTCAGGAATACCTCCAGAAAATATTGTCTGTGAACACAATTCACCATGCCATTCACCATTGTTGGCTAAAACTCTATAGGACAAAAAAGTTTTATTTTTGGAAAACTGGGACGTCATGTCATCCAGTCTAAAGAGGACCAGGACAACCCAAGTTGTTATCAGCACTCAGCTGCAGGGGTTGCATGAGTGTGTCTGGCATGGGCAGCTTAAACATCTGGAAAGGCACATCAATGCTGAAAGGTATATCCAAGTTCTAGAATCAATCAATCAATCAATCAACTTTATTTATATAGCGCTTTTACAATCACGATTGTGTCAAAGCAGCTTCACAGTGTCAAACAGGGTAATATTGCGACAAAATTAGATTTGGCTGTACAGTCGTACTGGAGAAAACAGTAGAACAACATATGCTCCCATCCACACATCGTCTCTTTCAAGGAAGACCTTGCATTTTCCAACATGACAATGCCAGACCACATACTGCATCATTTACAACATCATGACTGCGTTGAAGAAGGATCCGGGTACTGAAATGGCCAGCCTGCAGTCCAGATCTTTGACCCATAGAAAACATTTGGCACATCATAAAGAGGAAGATGCAACAAAGAAGACATAAGACAGTTGAGCAACTAGAAGCCTGTATTAGACAAGAATGGGACAACATTTCTAGTCCTAAACTTGAGCAACTTTAAAAAGAAAAAGAAGAGGGGAAAAGAAGAGGGGATGCCACACAGTGGTAAAAATGCCCTTGTACCAGCTTTTTTGAGATGTATTATGCCATGAAATTTAATATCAGCTTATTTTTCCCCTTAAAATGATATATTTTCTCAGTTTAATCATTTGATATGTAATCTATGTTGTATTCTGAATAAAATATTGAAATTTGAAACTTCCACATCATTGAATTCAGTTTGTATTCACAATTTGAAAAGTGTTCCAACTTTTTTGGAATCAGGCTTGTATATATATATATATATATATATATATATATATATATATATATATATATATATATATATATATATATATACTATAAATTATTTTTATTTTTATGAAGGCTATGATTAAGTATGCCAGTCCCACTCCTCCTGTTATCATGCGCCTGGGCTGTCAATACAGCTTAATATCAAAACCAGTATCACAAGGATATTTTGTGAGGTTTTGTATGGTCAGATGGAAATAACAAAGACTAATTGCTAAGTAAACAAGCCTTAGTTTGTCTAACAAATTTTTTAAATAGACAATGCTTTGTTGCTGTAGTTTGTTTTTAGACCACAGGTTGAAGCCATACATGTTAATTACCTGAACTAAATGGAAATGTATTTAGGTTTTGTTCATAGCCTTGCTCCACTCAATATCTTGTTTTAGATGTATTTTAGACTGAAAAAATCCTGGTATGTGTATTGATTATATCGTTTTTTTCTAATCATAGCCTCTTAAATCTATAGACAGATGTCCGTCAATAAATACCATACATTTAGAAGCAAGTATATTAAATCTGCAGTCTTTTTTGAGCTGATCTGAGGTCACATAGCAAATATATTGAATTATCATACCTGTTAGTGAAGACTTTGCTGTAATTAAACACTTGGATCTCCAGCATTTCTTCCCCGTCCACTTGACTCCCAATTGGCCATCGGAATGCCTGGAAAATGAACCAAACAAAGCCAAAAATCAATCTGTTCAATCTGTTTAAACACTATTTGTAGACTTTCCATGCTAATTCCCCACACTGTATTGGGTCCATATCCAAAATAGATCTAGTACAACACTTCACCATTAGACTTCTCATATCAAGCCAAATAACTTAATCATTATTGGCAATTCAATAAAACCCTTTGAATGTCTAAAGATAAACTGTTCTGCAATTAATCAACCACACAATAAGAGATGAGCACAGATAATGACAGGTGAAAGGTATCTGTTGTGCACAGGGATCAATATAGAAGCATTTTTATACTAAATAGTCACATTGTGAGAAATAAGTCGCAATTGCAACAAAACAAAAACAAAACAAAAAAATTGTCATGAATTTGTAAATGTGAAATATAAAGTTCCACATGGGACAGAATTAGAAACAGATATTATTATTTGCACAATATTAAAACAGTGCTTTACTATTAGTAAATGTGCATTTTCTCTATTACAGCCAAAGATAAAACTACACTTGTCTCAATCTAAATACAAAGGTCAGCCCATTTACTTGCCCGGAACATGCCAAACTTTAAGTAGGGATTCCAGTGTGAATAATACAGAAGGATGACCCACTTGCATTCCCTTTTAAACTTACTGTTGCAATCTATGACACTGCAGGAGTCTTTTCTGGTGTTAGGGCTCTAAACAGTGAGATGATGCATTAGCTTACTCCTGATCCCAGAACATGGACTCCCATCTGGCACACTGATCTATACAGACAAACGGGCTGCCCTGAGGGCTGCTGAGGCATTCTGTTTCACTGCGGTTACGGAGAACAGCGGTACTCCACTGCCAGGCTGTGAGACCACAATGTTTCTTGCCAAATTAATCAGTGCAAAGCTGAAACTGACTATCTCTGACTGGGGGAATGAGATTTGTTGTTGTGTGGTTAAAAAATCCATGTGCAGGTAAATACGCCTGTCACTTCTGCTTAATCCTGTTTTGAACACAGCGTTTGGTTATTTACAGGAGTGACAACCACATTCAACAAGCAAATGAGTCTTGAAAAATTCAAGAAGTGATAACACATCTACAGAACTGAAATGAACACATAGCTGTATTGTATTACAGGCACATTACAGAAATGCATGAATGAGTATTGTTTCTTCTCCATGTGCTGTGCAAACAAAGCATATGGAAAATATGTCTTCACTCCATCACACATTTTGACACATGAAATTGCATAATTGCAGAAACTATTGCACAAAAATTGTGCCTTTATTAACGGCAGTGTACTAAAAGTCTGCCAGAAGATAATTAATTTGTCTCCCTAACTGTTGCCATACGTTTCATGTTGGACAAATTCACTGATATAATTATCGTTTTACATAAAAAATGTTTTGTCAGGTGACCTAAAGTTCCCGTTCAAGGAACTCGAGCTGTGAAGCGTCTCGTTCCTATTCCCGGGAACTAAGGTTACAGACGTAACCGGGAAGTTTTGCTTCATCTAAATGAGCTAGTTTTTTAAACATCTTTTTAATAAATTACAAACTACATCACAAACTGACAACAAACGCATATATATATATATATATATATATATATATATATATATATATATATATATATATATATATATATATATATATATATATATATATATATATGTATGTGTGTAAGAATCCAACTACTAACATGACCAAGACCAAAGAGCTGTCCAAAGACACTAGAGACAAAATTGTACACCTCCACAAGGCTGGAAAGGGCTACGGGGAAATTGCCAAGCAGGTCCACTGTTGGAGCAATCATTAGAAAATAGAAGAAGCTAAACATGACTTTCAATCTCCCTCGGACTGGGGCTCCATGAAAGATCTCACTTTGTGGGGTCTCAGTGATCCTAAGAAAGGTGATAAATCATCCCAGAACTACACAGGAGGAGCTGGTCGATGACCTGAAAAGACCTGCATCGTTTCCAAGGTTACTGTTGGTAATACTATAAGATGTCATGGTTTGAAATCAAGCATGGCACGGCAGTTTCCCCTGCTCAAACCAGCACATGCAAAGGCCCGTCTTAAGTTTGCCAATGACCATTTTGATGATCCAGAGGAGTCATGAGAGAAAGTCATGTGGTCAGATAAGAACAAAATAGAACTTTTTGGGCATAATTTCACTAAACGTGTTTGGAGGAAGAAGAATGATGAGTACCATCCCAAGAACACCATCCCTACTGTGAAGCATGGTAGCATCATGCTTTGGGGATGTTTTTCTGCACATGGGACAGGGCGACTGCATTGTATTAAGGAGAGGATGACCAGGGCCATGTATTGTGAGATTTTGGGGAACAACCTCCTTCCCTCAGTTAGAGCATTGAAGATGGGTCAAGGCTGGGTCTTCCAACATGACAATGACCCGAAGCACACAGCCAGGATAACCAAGGAGTTGCTCTGTAAGAAGCATATCAAGGTTCTGGCATGGCCTAGCCAGTCTCAGCCAGAATCTTTGGAGGGAGCTCAAACTCTGTATTTCAAAGCGACAGGTCAGAAACCTGACTGATCTAGAGAAGATCTGTGTGGAGGAGTGGGTCAAAATCCCTCCTGCAGTGTGTGCAAACCTGGTGAAAAACTACAGGAAATATTTGACCTTTGTAATTGCAAACAAATGGTACTGTACCAAATATTAACTTTGATTTTCTCAGGTGTTCAAATACTTATTTGCAGCTATCATACAAATAAATAGTTAAAAAATCATATATTGTGATTTCTGTTTTTTTTTTTTTAGATTATGTCTCTCACACTGGACATGCACCTACGATGACAATTTCAAATTCCTCCATGATTTCCAAGTGGGATAACTTACAAAATAGCAGGGTGTTCAAATACTTATTTTCCTCACTATATACTGTATACTGTATATGCAGAAAACAAATATACAATAAGTCTATAGAAAAGATTTAAGAGGAGAACAAAGATTATAGAAAACAAAATACAAAATAATAAGACCACTAAATTCTTATGCTGAAATGATTAGATGAACCAGGGCAGATGGGGAATAATTCTTTTCAAAATTAAACTCCTGGTCTACAGCTCCTTGACAGTGGATGAAATTGCATTGTGTATACATCCTAACCTCAATAATATCCTGTAAAAAGAAGAGTTATGTTCAGCTTTGCATATAAACACACATACTATTTTAAAAAGCAGAAAATGAGCTTGTTGTCAATATGCTACATAAATGAGGCTTACACAAGGAAATAACATATTTAACAAGTGAAACTTAATGGGAAAAAAATTATTGAGCTATAATCACACACACACACACACACACACACACACACACACACACACACACACACACACACACACACACACACACACACACACACACACACACACACACACACACACACACACACACACGTAATGTTTCCATGTTTTATGGGGACTTTCCATAGGCGTAATGGATTTCATACTGTACAAACAGTATTTTCTATCCCCTTACACTGCCCCTGTCCCTAAACCTACCCATCACAGGAAACATTCTGCATTTTTACTTTCTCAAAAAAACTCCTTCTGTGTGATTTATAAGATGTTTTCCTCATGGGGACCTAAAAATGTCCCCACAAGGACAAGGATTTCGGATATTGCCATCTTTGTGACATTTTGTCCCCATAACATAGGGATTACATGGCCTAGCCGCCCCCACCCACCCACACACACACAGACACACATAAGCACATTTCTGTCAACAGGACACCCACAGTCTTTAATTCCAAACACATAAGGATCATTTGTCTATTTGAATGTTATGGGTTCTCATCACAGTATGAGCAGTTAATGCGATGAGAGACATGATCCTCACTCGAGACAGAGGAAGAGATACACAGAGGCCTACCAGATGCTTGCACAGGACTACATCTGAACATTTTATAATACAGAAGGGAAAAATATGGGATCATGGGAGGGTCTCAAAAGGAGTCATATGGCATGTATGCAAATTGTGAAGTCATATCGAAAACAAAAGGCTGAAAAGAGGCTGTTTATGAGATTTAGATCCGCCGCTTCCATTCGCACTCGTGCAGCTGCACAGACTGCAGCACAGGTCTATATGCTAAACTATAGGAGCCAATGATGGAGTACTGCAGGAAATGTGCGCTTTGCTTAGCTTCACGGTCAGAGCCAAATACCCATGGGGTAAAGTCCAGTCAAGCACAGTGAGGATTTTCCCACTCAAATCCCTGAGCTCCAGTGCTGAATCTATTCACTCCCACAGACGGTGTAAAATATGAAGAAGAATAAACAAGAGGAGATGGATTTGCTCATTAGAAAGAAAGGAATAACTGGCTGTGAGGGCTTATTTAAACTCACTCGTCACTACAATCCCTTGTGTACGTTAACCTTTAGTGCGTTTATTAGAAAGCTTGAGGTGAGAGGCGGTTCAGAGAGTATGGGGAAGAATTAAGAATATGAAGAGCAGCGATATAGGGATCAACTCTTTAACTTGTTTTATGCTCCCTGTGGATCAAAAAATAGCTATTAGAAGTCACTCTCATTGATACAAGCTGCTTAAAATCCTATCCTCACACAAACATAACATCGAGAATTAAAAGCATTTTGTGAGATGTTTAATCTTAAATTGTCTGATTGGGCGCTATTGTCAATTATACATTTACAGTGATGCACAAAATATACTGTAGGTCAGATCACTCTTAAATGTTATCTTAATTAATTTCATCCTAATACTGTACATTATAACATCGTGGTGCCTAAATCGACTTGACGCATTTAAAATGATTGATTTTAGTTTGATTTTCATTTTCAAATTACATCATCGAGTTATCGACGACCATAACATGAAAATCTTGTCTCATTAGAATGTGCCGGAATCTTAATATATTGTCCCTAAATGAACAAACAAAATATTGTGTGAAAATGTAAACAGTTTGTGAATAATTTAGGTTGCCACAAATAATTGCAGATAACATTATTACTAGAACCGGTGTTAAGTTGCAACAAACCCTTTACAATAATTAATATTATGCTTACAAAAACTGCTGGCTATCAAGAGAACAGATTAGAAGGAATTACAGTGACTGTGCCCAGTGATGCAGATCAGATGAGGGGCACTTATGAATTATCTTTGTAAATGATACTGCTACCGATTAAACATTGAAAATGTTCTATGCAGCTTAGAGATATTCTTGTAATAGCATTTGTAAGAAGGCTGCATTTATCAACAAAAAGACATACCGCTAGTTCACAGTTTCACGCCATGATTAATTAGCCCAGGAAATAAAAATTAATTGGACAAAAATAGCATGCCTCGTGCACTCATTTTGAAAGCACAAGCTACACATTTTGTTAGATGCATGGTTAAAACAGGAAAAAAAATAACTTAATTCAAAATGTATGTCTAATAATAACCTTGAGAGACACTCATGCAATATCCTCAATAAATGCCTGAAATGCAGACAGATCATTTAATGGTAAAGTTTAACCACCTAAAGTTATACATTAAATATGAAGTAATTCAAGAGAGGTTGTGGAATAATCCTGTTTGGAGCATGTGTCTGTCCATAAAAATAAAAAAAAGACTTATCTCCCCATCCAGGTGCGACGAGGTTTGAGCTCAGAGAGCTGTGACATTACAGATTCACTCAGTGTCTTGTTGACTGGATTCTATTTCACTGCAGACAACTCAGAGAAATAGTCTATTCTCAATTCATCCTCTTCTTTTACTTTTTTCTCTGCACTACAGGCTCTCACCAATGTAACATAAAGCATTTTGTGCAGGTTTTGAACCCCTATATGCAGATTGTGAATAAAATCCTAACCAACTATAATACATACATAAAAGCTAATGTAAAGTTCGCTAATCGCTACCCAAAAAAACAAATACATTACATTTTGATTTGAGTTATTTCAAAAAGTTACCTGTCTATATTAAATCTCCCACCAAGAAAAAAGTCCATTACAATATACAAGACAAACAGCATACCGACAATACGAACACTGAAAGAGTATAAGAGTAATGTACTTTCACCACAATCAATAGCACCAGTTCTGTTTTTATGAATTAAGAGTGAGTCTGCAGTATGATATGAGAGACATGAATGTAATAGAGGAACGGTCTGCAGTGTTATTGCTATCGACAAATCAGAGTCCAGTATTTAAAGAGTTAGGTCACCCAAACATTAAAATTCTGTTAATAATTACTTTCCCTAATGGCGTTACATCCGTAAGACATCCTTTCATCTTCGGAACACAAATGAAGATATTTTTGTTATAATCCGATGGCTCAGAAAGGCCTTCATTGACACCAATGTCATTTCCTCTCTCAAGACCCATAAAAGGCGCAGCGTCTTTTAGCAGCGTTGTTAAAAGTCCATCTCACTACAGAGGCTCTACAATCATTTTATGAAGCAATGAGAATAGTTTTTATGGGCAAAAAAACCCCCCACTAAATAATGACTTATATAGTGATGGGTTGATTTCAAAACAAAGATTAGAATCAGCATATCAATTCAGGATTCAGATCGCCAATGTCACGTGATTTCGGCAGTTTGGCAGTTTGACACACGATCCAAATCATGAATCAATACGCTGATTCATAATGGTTCAAAACTTTGTTTTGAAATCGCCCCATCACTATATAAGTAGCTATATAAACTATTCTCGTCGCTTCATAAAATTATTGTAGAACCACTGTAGATAGGATTTGTAACGTCTTTAGTGACTTTAATGGGTCTTGAGAGAGGAAATGACATTGGTGTCAATGAAGGCCTTTCTGAGCCGTCAGATTTCAACAAAAATATCTTCATTTGTGTTCCGAAGATGAACTTACAGGTGTCGGACGATATTAGGGTAAGTAATTAAATGACAGAATTTTCATTTTTGGGTGAACTAACCCTTTAACAAATCACATTGAGAATCAAGTCACGGAGTCATTTCATTCGAAAGAATTTCCTATTACAACGTTGAAAAGACCGATTCTCCTTATAAGCATTGAATAATTACCACAATAATCTAAAATATACAGATTCCTTCACTTTAAAATGTGCATTCTGGTTTTATCACCAACCTCAGTCATAATTTACCTGCTTGCATTTAATTAATCTCACCAATGGCTCTGTTCCCCCTCTTACATAAGCTGTGAAGAGATGAGCTCTCTGCTCCAGTCATAAAGACGTGAGGTGATTTGAGTTTCAGCTCTAAGAAACCAAGAGCCTCCTCACAATTTAAACGCACAGAAAGTGAATTATTCAATGGCAAAGGATCACACGCTCTGACATGCCACATCTCCCTCCCCCTCACTTCTTTTCTCACTCTCTCTTTTTTTTGTGTGTGTCTGTAATTCAGATAATGGAAAGATGCATGAACACTCAACTCTTGCATTGAAATCAATGGCTCTCTATTAGGCACAAAATGTGCACCGGTCGTGACATCAAACCGCATCTCTAATCAGTCTGCGTTTCCCAAAAGCGTTGTAAGCTTTAGAAAACAATTGCAACCAATGGTCTCTACGATCAACTTAGGCTTGCAGTGCTTTCGGGAAACGCAGCCCTGCTCAGTCAAGCCTCCTGGTGTTTTTCTTTCTCGCACTCGCTTGCCCTGCATTTTTTCTTCTCGTCCTCTCTCACATGCTCATCTATCTCTTTCTCGTATGCGTCATGCTTTGGTCGCTTTACCTTTAATTCTTGTTTCTTTTAATTTGAGGGGGGGGGGGGGGGTATCTTGATTTCTTAACTCTTATCAACATATCTTTACATCTGTCTTCCAACCTCTGTAATGTTTCACTGCCACATAAAGTCATTCACTGACATTAAGATAAAGCACTTCTTATTTCAGATTCCCAGTGTGCGGCCAACTCTCAGCAACTTTTCAGCTAATTAAGCGTATTAAAAACAGATTGTTTTGATTTACCGCAGTAATCTGGGATGATTTAATGTGGCCATTTCTTCTTCACTCTTCTCTCTATGCCATATGGCCTCACAGTGTGTGATTTCTCCTGAAGCACCTCAAACATCTCACCCTCCGCAGATTTCTCTAGGTGACCTCACTGAAGTCTGAGTCACAATAAGCTCACATCTTCCCCTTTCCTTTGCCATTAAATCCAAAGCATCAAAAGAAACGGTGACATGCATTTACATGTCTGTATTTTCTTTACCAAATGCTAAAGACAGGGGGCAGTAATGTTGGAGTCTTTAAGCCAGTAGCACAGATATGCAAGTATTCAGATGTACATGTGCACTGTATGACAGTAAAGTACAGTAATAAAATGCAATATGCTAGCTTGTTTTTGAATGTATTTGAAACTTTTGTTTATTTAATTGTCCATTAACTTAATCCACACCTGTTTTACATCAGTGGTTCTCAAATGGTGAACAAATTCAAAATTGTTCAAATAGGTGAATGCTAAATGCAAACCGCAAAATGAAACATAGATAACATAGAAAAATAAATAAGCTTAATAACTTTTAAAATGGAGGAGAAAATTATTCACCTGTCTATTATTTAAGTCAAAGTACAACTGTCACTTGCTATAAGTCTTAACGTGGACGGGTTGCGTGATGCCCTTATCCTCAAAAATCATGACAAATGAGACCAAAAAAACTATACTACTTAAAATAAATGAACCCTGACCACATTATACACATATTGAAACAAGAATAAATATTGTTCGTAATCACAACAATGTGTTTTGTTGAATTATTGGGTGCTCAGAGCTAAAACCTGCAAATTATATTTAGAAACCATATTTTATCAACTTGTTACACTATTTTGGTTGTCTGGCTATCACCAGACCAAGATTAATTTAAGATTTAACATTGGTCTGGGTAGTATTTTCTGCTGCACAAGAGCATTCTGCTGCTGATCAACGAGCATAATTCAAATGACTCTGTACGCAATTGGATTGTCCTTAAACCAATCAGACAAGAGGCGTGATAAACGAGCATAATTTAAATGACTCTGTACGCAATTGTACAGTCTTTCAACCAATCAGACCACAAGAGGCGTGATCAACGGGCAACGACCCATCGCCACTCTATCTGTCATCACACTCTAAAAAATGCTGGGTTAAAAACAACCCAAGTTGGGTCGAAAATGCACCAACCAAACAATTGGGTTGTTTTTACCCAATGGTTGAGTTGTTCTTACCCAGCAATTGGGTTGTCTTAAGCAACATTTAACCCAACCACTGGGTTAAAACAACTCAACCACTGGGTTAAAACAACTCAACCACTGGGTTAAAACAACTCAACCATTGGGTTAAAACAACTCAATTGTTGGGTTGGTGCATTTTCAACCCAACTTGGGTTGTTTTTAACCCAGCATTTTTAGAGTGCATGTTAAACCCACCAATAGCGCGCCAGTTGGCTAAGCCAGTCTTTGATTGGTTCCCACAAAAATGTAACATAAGCAGTAGAAATTAATGTACAGGTTTCCAGACTGAGTTGCCGGGCGAAATCAAATCACTAGCAGATCAGGCTGGGTTTACCCAGTCTACTATTTTTGTACTTACCACAGCCTTCACATGTGTTTTATACTACAGGGCTGTTGAATGCTTTAATCTGACGAAAATGGCGAACGTGCCAAGGTGTGCAATTATTTTTAGAGAAACGCATGGTTGAAGTTGTTCCAGGGATTTGACCACATTACAGTTCCATATCACTTCGCCAAATGATTTCAGTTATTTCAAAGGTCCTTACTGCCCACAATGACACTGAACAAGCAAATAAATAGAGCAAACAATAGGATACAATTGACAAATTATTTTTGTCACAAGTTTTGTGATGTACAGAAAGCACATACTCTCCTTTCTCCCACTCTCTCTGCTCTTCCACTGAAACACACACACATGAATTACACAGAAATGTGTTGTCAGTGCCGCTTTGATGATTTGATCAGTAAAAAAGTTTAGCAACTTAAAAGCTACATGACATTTCTCACTAGCGAGGTAATAAAGGTGCTGTTATTACAGTTTCGTATTACTATGCTGCTGCCGAACGTTGTTGAAAGAGACGCACCGACTGACGTAATTAACATACGCTCGCGTTCGCTAATGCTCACTGCATTAGTCTGCTATCATTGGCTCAAGCCTTCTTACTAGCTCTAAAATTATGTTTTGGAATTAGCGATGGAGGGTTGGGATAAGATGTGTAAGAATTTAGTCCTGCACACAAGAGCGTTTTAAGGACAAAACTTGACAAATGTCTTGAAATAAATAATTTGAACAATGTTTGAGGTGTGGTAACCATAGTATAAGCGGGATAATTGACTCCGGGCCGTTAAATTATTAGAAAAATAAATCCCCACCTGAGGTGTAATGGCCACAATGCTTTACATTGTGACCGCATTACCACCTCGGATGTGGATTATTTTTTCTAATAATTCAACAAAATTGAGTCAATTATTCCTTACAAATTCATGTGTCACCTTTTCATTGGTGAAGAGAAGGATCATTATAAAATTTGTTCACACTCCAAATTAAAAACACAACAGCATCTAATGTGAAACATCAACATTTCATACACTGGCATCATAAAGCATGTGGTTGAAAACGGCTGGAAAGCTAAACAGAAAGAATGATTAGACTGACAAAAGAGAAAGACTGATGCAATTTAGTGCTTCATTGGGCCATTGAAGAGAATTATCAAATCAGATGAGATGCGCTGGTCATGACAATTCCCCATCAGCATAATGAGAAAGCAACTCTTATTTCTTCACTGAGACACTGACACAGTTTGTGTCAGTAGGAATGGCTGAAGTTTTGTGATGGACATGAATTTGAATGCTTGGGAGTAAAAGGGGAGAGGAAAACACTTTATGTCTGCATGTAAAAATCCTTATTTTTCCGTGCATTTATACAAACAGTAGTGGTAACTTCATCTCTTGCAAACAATTTTTTTAAGGTGCAATATGTAGGATTTTTGCAGTAAGATATCCCAAAACCACTAGGCCAGTGTTATATAATTTGTTCAGTTGAGTTCTTACAATATCCCAAATGTTTACAACTATTTGTAAATTGTGAGAAAATTGCTATTTTAACCGAGTACCCGGGACGTCTGAGGGAGTCACCTGTCAATTGCATCATATCTGCGTTACCCTCAGTTTCTGTATTTTTCTGGCAGAAGCACTTTACTCTGAGCAGTGTGTCACAGCCGCCGAGTGAACGCACAGAACATCATAAAATCATTTTAAACACACTTAAATGTATCTAATATGATAAACAGAGGTGCATTACTCATGACCGGAAAAGCGGAATTAGCACCTGCGACTGTGTTCGGTCATAATAACAGTCCCACTGCCTGCGAGCCGTGTGTTCGGCAACAATTGCGCCAGCGGCCTTGCTCAGCTCCACAACACTTGGTCCTGCTTTGCTTCATACTACAGTAACGTTAATAACCGCATCCATGAACATGATGTCTGCCCGAATCCTATCCTGATTCTTTTTCACTGGTTGTGAGGTGAAGACTACATGTCACAAGATTCTGAGCTCAAACTTGGCGTGATCAAACTATGCCTTTGTTTTGAATAGTCGCTCTAGCGGATGGTTACATAGTGCAGATTTAAACAAAAAAGTGCAGCTTTAAACATACTTTTATTGCCCTTTGTTTGGTTATACAATGTATTCCTGTGCAACTATGTCATCACTTCAGGTAAATTGAAGTGAAGAAAATTTGCACTGGTTTGCACTATATTAGACCCGTTTCCCAGCATTTATTGTCTTATGCATCTCCAACTCAATAGAGATTAGAGACTCAAGTACCTTTTCCTAAAAACAAAACAAGAATTACATTCCTTCACTTATATTACACTAGATAACATTTGCAGTATCATTAACATCATTAATGAAGCCAGTATAAGAATCATTAACGATTAAAATAAAACTAATTGACACTGTGCGAGAAAAATAGCTCACCACACAGAATCTTTAATAAGACACCCCTGAGCTTGTTTGCCTTCTACAAGGGCCAATCATACAGAAATGTTCTCTGCAAGACCACATTTATTTATAAAAAATTGCAGATAGTATGCATAATAAATCAAATGTATTCATTATACGGTGGAATATAACTGAAGCTCAACATAATATGAAATACTCCCACAAAACAATATACACAGGCATTTCCCTTACAAAAGGAAAATATATTTACCAATATATTGTATATTGTAAATACATGAAATAATATATTGATGGTATTATACAATAAATTATATATTCCTGTAATATATTGCAAAATATACAAATGATTGCCGCTTTCATATATTGCAATATATTGGAGAATATAAATATTAAGAAAGTACGTGCGAAAGGGTTAAATCCCATATATGTGAATATATTGCCTCACATTACATGATATTGCAATATACTGCAATATATTTTTGTTTCGTAAGGGTATTCTACAGATTTTAAAGCAAAGTTGTGATATACAGATTTAAAAAAAGACTTAAAAGTTCACCAAAGTAAAAAATTAAACATCCTTTCTAAACACCCCTTGGAAGCACTTTAAGAACAGTCAGGAGTTCATGTTTCCCTGCTCAGAGATCTCAGAGAAACTGTGTGCCACGTTCGCTTCAGCAAAGTCTTTCTCCATCAGTTGCTCTTTTTTTCTTTATTTGCTATTAAAATGCTAAAATACAAGCAATAGTAATCTGATTTATATATATTCTGCCCACTAAAGTTTCATCCACCACAAGAAGCGCAACCAGCGCAAGCACCAAACATTCTCATAAGAGGCTGTTAACAAGTTTCTTGCTGGAATCCTACAGAAAAAAAATCAATGGTTTAAAGACAGGCACTCCTGCAGAGCTGATGTAAAGTAGGGCAATTCTGCACATAGCTCCAGCAAGCCTCTGCTTTAAACCTTGTCTGTCCATCACCGTCAACATCCCATTGCCGGCCTAAAGCAGTGTGCAAAAGCCCTGCAACTATAAGCCTTAACAATCTTTGACAATTGAGAAGTGCTGAAAATGTTATTTATAATACATAAAATGAGGAAGTACAGATAGCGTGCGCAAAAATGCATCACTATATCGGGTTTGTTAAGAGCAGGAAGTATCCGGTTAAATTATGTACAGCTTTGTCTTTGCAAGCGTCTGTGAGCTTGTTGAAGATAAAATAATAATTGCTCATACATAAACAATAGCTGGGTCCATTCTGATTCAAATGAATAGTCTATTTAACAGTGTACAATGAGTACAGCTGGTAAGAGACCTGAAAGGTGTACTCAGCTGCACACAGCAGAATTAGAAAACAAGGTAGGGCCTTTTGAGTTCTGTGTTGCAGAAAAAGCAGACAGAATTGTTTAATCCAGTCATTTAAATGGAATGGAATGTCAAGGAATAGGCAAATTTTGGATTAATAAATGAAAAGTAGGGACGTGCAATAAATCGAATTCAAATATGGACTGTGATTATTAAGCCGTAAAAAGAAACATGAAGTCTACACGTTCTGTTTGTTTCAGATTGAATGAGTAGTGCAGTTCCCTTTCGGGGAACTCGAGCTGCGTCGAAACGCTGTGAGAACGCCTCTGCGTTAATGCGTCGTGAAGCGCCTGTAGAACCATTCCATCGGAAAAAAGATCGATCGTCGGCGTGATGACGTCATCGACCGGAAGCTATAAAACGTCCGTGAAAACAAACAGGAACTAGCTTCTGAGCCTTCAGCAAGCGATCTGTGTGAACCTGTCTGTCTATTTGGTGTTTTTGTCTGTCTATTATCAGAGATTTTCCACCCTTTTTGTTAAATATTCCATATATTAACAGAAAAAAGAGAAAATAAAATAGATAGAAATGGCGAGTGAAAGCAGCAATTTCAGAAAGTGTGTTCCTCCCTGCCCACGCTACATCACGGGCGGGGACACACATCTTCTCTGTGTTGCATGCTTGGGAGCGCAGCATGCCCAGGCAGCCCTCGAGGGGGCTGCTTGCGAGCACTGTGAGCGTATGCCACTGAGAACGCTGCGCTCCCGCCGGGCACTCTTCGAGGAGGGTGCCTCGGCTCGTGTTCCCCGCGGCTCTGGTCCCGCTGCCGCCGAGGCGGAGCGGAGGCTGCAGTCGTGGGGATCACAATTGGATGTTGCAGAGGGGTTAGAGACGGGCGCTGCCTTATCTCTGCCCTCACCTGCTCCATCCAGCGGCTCTTCTCGGGGCATGGAAGCACGCATGGCGGTTTCTTCCCCCCCGAGAGAGTCGCCGGTACTTCATCTGTCCAGCTCTGAGGAGGTGGACATTGAAAGTATCGATACTGAAGATTCGCCACTTCAGTCCCCTGCTAGTGAGGAGCTAGTTGAGGTTTTGACGCGAGCAGTGGCCAGGTTAAACATCGACTGGCCCACTGAAAGATCTGAGGCAGGAAGAAAACGTCATAGTAAGCTAGACGAACGCTTCCTGCCGTCTCGCGCTTCAGAACCTCAGCGACGGGGCCTGCCGTTCTTCCACGATTTGCACACCGAGGGTGGTTCCCCCCGTAGGGAAACGGTGCTTACCCCTGCCTACGGTACCCGTTTCCCTACGGCACCCTCGGGGGGCCGCGCTGCCAACCCCGCCGCAATGCCGGGGCGCAGTCGGTCTCCGCGGGCCACCCGAGGGTGGTCCGCACCCCCTTCGGGGGGTCCCCGAGCAGTCAAGTCAGTTGTTCCCTGCCGGTCCGCCGCTTCAGGGCACTGCGCTTGTTGCTCAAAATACACCAGAGGCCAGCCTCGAGAGGCTGGTTCCCTTAGTAGATTTTCTAGACGAGTGGAAACGTCTATCAAATATATCTCGTTGGGTCCTGCAGATAATAGAAAAGGGGTACGCCATTCAATTCAGAAGTCGGCCACCTCCTTTCTGCGGTGTCCTACCTACAGAGGTGGGCCCGGAGCAGGCTCTGGTAATGGCACAGGAAGTAGAGACACTCCTGCAAAAAGGGGCTATAGAGAGGGTTCCCCCTCCCAGCAGGGAGTCTGGCTTTTACAGCTGTTACTTCATCGTGCCGAAGAAGGATGGGGGCTTACGCCCGATATTAGATCTGCGGCTATTGAATCGCTCGGTGGCCAAGCTAAAATTCAAGATGCTTAAACTCAGACAGATTGTAGCGCAGGTCAAATCGGAGGATTGGTTTGTCACCATAGACCTCAAAGATGCGTATTTTCATGTCTCCATCCTTCCACATCACAGGAAGTTCCTGAGGTTTGCCTTCGGGGGAGAGGCATACCAATATCGTGTACTTCCCTTCGGTCTAGCACTGTCACCCCGCACGTTCACCAAGTGTGTGGATGCAGCTCTGGCGCCGCTGCGTCTACAGGGCATCCGCATACTGAACTATATCGACGACTGGCTGATTCTAGCGAATACAGAGCAGATGGCGGTTCAGCATCGAGATGCTGTTCTCGCCCATATGTCGAAGCTGGGGTTGAGGCTGAACGCCAAGAAGAGTGTGCTTTCTCCGGCTCAGAGAACCACTTTTCTAGGTGTGAACTGGGACTCGGTAATTATGCGGGCGCAATTATCGCCAACACGCATAGCATCGATCCTGGCAGCCGCCAAAGAACAGAAGCTAGGCCGAGCCGTCACTGTGAAACAGCTCCAGAAACTGTTAGGTCTCATGGCAGCAGCGTCCAACGTGATACCTTTTGGCCTACTGTACATGAGGCCACTGCAGTGGTGGCTCAAGACAAAAGGGTTCTCCCCGAGGGGAAATCCGCTCCGCACGATCAAAGTCACGCGGCGATGCCTACGTGCTCTGGTCATGTGGAAAAACCCGGGGTTTTTATCTCAGGGTCCCGTGTTGGGGGCTCATGTTCGTCGCGTAACGCTAACGACAGATGCCTCTCTCACGGGCTGGGGGGCGACCATGAGTGGTCGCTCGTCCCAGGGTCTATGGCAGGAGCATCAGCGGCACTGGCACATAAATCGGCTAGAGATGCTCGCAGTGTTTCTTGCATTGAAACAGTTCCTGCCCGACCTCAGGGGCCACCATGTACTAGTCAGAACAGACAACACGTCCGTGGTGGCCTATATAAACCACCAGGGGGGTCTGAAGTCTCGTCCGTTGGACAAATTGGCACATCGGATCCTCCTGTGGGCCCAAGGGAAATTGCTGTCAATCAGGGCAGTATATATCCCGGGGGCCCTGAATCAGGAAGCAGACAGCCTGTCGAGACAGGGGCCGAGGCCCGGGGAATGGAGACTCCACCCAGAGGTGGTGGAGCTCCTCTGGAAGGTTTATGGGAAGGCGGAGATAGACCTGTTCGCTTCGGCGGAGAATTCTCACTGCCCGCAGTGGTTTTCTCTGACCCATCCGGCCCCGCTGGGGCTGGATGCCATGGTACAGGAGTGGCCGAGGCTGCCTCTGTACGCCTTCCCCCCGATTGTCCTGCTTCCAGGAGTTCTGGAGAGGGTACGCCGGGACGGGGCCCAGGTACTTCTAGTGGCTCCGAACTGGCCGACCCGAGTATGGTTTTCGGACCTGATATCTCTCCTGGAAGGCTCTCCGATGGAGATTCTGACCAGGAGGGATCTACTCTCTCAGGCGGGCGGGAGATTCCTGCACCCACGCCCAGAGATGTGGAAACTGTGGGCCTGGCCTCTGAGGGGGCTAGGCTCATAGAGGAAGGTCTCTCGGCCGAGGTCGTAGAGACCATCCTACACTCCAGAGCTCCGTCCACAAGGAAGCTGTATGCTTTGAAATGGAGACTTTTCTCAGCATGGTGCAGAGAACGCCAGTGGGACCCAGTTAACTGCCCGGTTGGTACAGTGCTGGAGTTCCTGCAGGAGAGGTTCTCGGCAGGGTTGACCCCCTCCACACTTAAGGTGTACGTGGCGGCCTTGGGTGCCTTCCACGTCCCTTGCAGTGGAGTGTCTTTGGGAAGACACCCTTTAATTACACGCTTCCTTCGTGGCACATTAAGGTTGAGGCCAGTTATGCACTCGAGGGTCCCAGCATGGGACTTGGCCATTGTTCTGAGGGGCTTGTCCGGACCTCCGTTCGAACCTCTGGAGGAGGTTTCGGATAAGTTCCTCACCCTAAAAACCATCTTCCTTTTGGCCATTTCATCTCTTAAAAGGATAGGAGATATTCAGTCCCTGTCAGTAGGGCCCTCATGTCTAGAGTTTGCGCCAGGGATGGTGAAAGCATTTCTACATCCCAGGCCGGGTTATGTCCCCAAGGTTCCTACGAGCCCACGGGGCCCCATCACTCTACAAGCCTTCTGTCCTCCTCCATTTTTGACGTCAGACCAGGAAAGATTAAATCTGCTGTGTCCTGTGAGGGCACTGGATACTTATGTCCACAGAGCTGCCCTGTGGAGAAAAACTGAACAATTGTTTGTTTGCTTTGGACCCCCTAAGAAGGGGGCCCCAGTATCCAAGCAGAGGATGAGCAAGTGGGTGGTCGAGGCCATCTCACTTGCTTATGAAGCTACCGGGCAGCCATCTCCTCTGGCTGTCCGGGCGCACTCAACCAGGGGTATGGCTGCTTCTAAAGCACTTTTGTCGGGGGCTTCCCTCCATGATATCTGTAACGCGGCCGGTTGGTCGTCTCCTTCTACCTTCGTCAGGTTCTACGAACTAGACCTGGCATCTACAGTAGGGGCACAGGTACTCTCGTAACCGTGTGCGCTTCGGCTTCACACATACGAGACACTTGGTCCTATGGCGATGTGGGTATAAGCGTTCTCACAGCGTTTCGACGCAGCTCGAGTTCCCCGAAAGGGAACGTCTCAGGTTACGTATGTAACCCTAGTTCCCTGAGGGAACGAGACGCTGCGTCGCTCTGCCATACTCCCGGCGTGTCCGTGATCACTTACTTCAGGCTTTATCAGAAGTTAGTTCCTGTTTGTTTTCACGGACGTTTTATAGCTTCCGGTCGATGACGTCATCACGCCGACGATCGATCTTTTTTCCGATGGAATGGTTCTACAGGCGCTTCACGACGCATTAACGCAGAGGCGTTCTCACAGCGTTTCGACGCAGCGTCTCGTTCCCTCAGGGAACTAGGGTTACATACGTAACCTGAGACGTTTTCCTGCATATACTCAAGCACAAGCGATGCTCATGGGTTTTTCAGTGTCTGTCGTCTCACTTGAACAAATGAACTCCATCTTAGTGCTGCTCTAAAAGTTCACCCCATGAGCATTTCTTCATTATTCTAACTATTTTAAAGAAAGCTAGTCATATAGCTGTCACACAATCAAGAGATTTTCCTTCTGCCACAAAAACCTTCAGCGTCAGTGCTCTTTCCAGCCCTCAAATGCTCCTCCAAAAAATCCAACAAAAGGGCAGTGGTTCCCAGCCTGGATCAAAACTTTTTTGTACAGCACATTATTTGGATAAAAACAAACAAAATTACTGCTGTAACCGTACAAAAAAATGCAGTTTATTTGAATAAAAACTACTCTTTACTATTACAAATGTTCTAATATAATTGGCCTTTTTTTGAAAGGACGCCTAGTCTTTTTTTGACATAAAAGCTTACAGAAGCTACATTTTTGATAGAATCGTCCTCAAATTTGAATCAAAACAGACATTCAGTTTTATAGGTTATTTTCAGGGCCTTAAAATTAAAATCTCATATTTTTTTCCATAAGGGAATAATAAAAAAATAAAAATGTGAGTCACTTACATGCATATTTCCCCTTGTTTTAATCTGTCCCTATACTACTTTGAGTTATTATAACTTTTGGGTAACATAATTTCAAGTGTCTAGTTTAAAATAAGACCAAATTTGTGGATATAGACCATAGGGTTTAAGAGGTGCAGACATTTTTATTTGGGTATGTCGTTTTTTTTAAATTCTCAAAAAAAGGACTAACATAAACTGATAACATCTTTCCCTTTACCGTAAAACACATAAAATAACACTTTAATCCATACATTTTCTCTCCTAGCGCAGTCCCTTGCAAAGCAAGCTGGGAATTACAGATCCACTGCCCAGTTAGTTATGTCAGCACAAATATTTCATGTAGTTTTAACACAAATTAATTAAGTAAACTTCCGTTTTAAATAAATTAGGACGATTGGACACATTTCGACACAACTTAATTTAATTAGGTAAAGTAAACATAATTGAAATGTGTCTTATCTATGAAGGGCCTGAATCATTTTTTTTGTTTTTTTGTTTTTAATGTAGCAGCAAAAAGCAGAATGTGGACGTGTCCGTGCTGAATGAAATCAACAGTATGTATCTATGTTCTATGTTGTGCAGATGCAACAAACTACCAGAATTTGGCATACAGACATTTATTGTCTCTTTACAATGCAGAAAGTGTGCTTGTCTAACTGACATGTCTGAATGCCCTGTTACAGCACTCTTTGATTATAGTAATTGATCTTTGAATAAAAGCTGTCATGATCAATAGAAAATGTACACACACATCTCTTTAAAATTAAGTCTGTTCACCTTCTGTTTATGCTTTTCTTTCAGTGCATGTCAGTGTTAGGTACACTAAAACCCAAATTACTTCTGATGAATATGAAACCTGATCGTGCTTGCCTGACAAACCTGAAAAGACAATGCTGGTGCCAAACACAAACATCCTATTTAAAAAAAGAAAAGATGGAGGGAGGGAGGGAGGGAGGGAAAGACGGAAAGAAAGCTGGCATATCCTTCAGCGCAGAACTTGGAGTGAAGACAGTGTTTTCTGAACTGTCCTGTGGGGTTTGGTATGAGATCTGTGATGTAATCATAAGTGGCGAGTGGGCTCAGTCGATTTGAAATGTGTACTGACCCTCTCTAACCGCCTAGTAATGATTAAACTACTACCACAAAACTATGAGTGAGGGACTGAGAGGAAATAAAGAGGCTGGAGGTCAACCAGAAAGTTCATTGGGCAAATAAGTAAAGATGAAGATAAAAAAGTAATTATGTCACTAATTAGCAGGAAAACTGTCAGGTTTAGTTCCCTACATTTAGATAACCCCAAATTAATTGTTTTTGTTTATTGCCTTACTCACAATGGGTGCTTCTCAATATCCCTCCTCGTTTCCTCACTCCTCCGTCCTCCATCCTATGACCCGGAAACCGATGGAGCTCAGCCATTTTGTAGGAGATCTCAATTCTCTAACTGCACCTCGAGGAGGTGAGGAGGCTTCCTGAGGAGTCGTGAGCGACGATACGCATTCTCTCTTTTGACCCCTAATAGGTAGAAAACAAAATTCTTTTTTCTTCTAATTCCTTGGCTGAAGCCGATTCGATTGCATATGATGTCCTTTTCCATTATGTCAATTTTCCTGCCACTTTTAAAAATAGAAAACCAACTTTTTCTAACTCCTCCTAGGCCGTTAGTTCGATTTACACTAAAATTTAACCAGATCATCTTCAGACCATGCTGACAAAAAGTTATGGAATTTAAGTTGATTCGTCAAATCGTTTTCGATAAACCCACAAACAAATTTTACTTAGCGGTTGCAAAAACACACTAAAGGCTCTATCTCCACAACGCTTTATTGTATTCAAACCAAACTTAGTACGTCATCACAAGCATGACCTGAGGCAACATACTGTGTTTCGGCGCCACCTATTGGTCTGGAGATACATTTTTTATTTTATTTTGGCTTATAACTTCTGAACCGTTTGTCCTAAAATCATAAAATTGTTTTTTATTAAATTTGTTTTATTGAACGAGGAATCATGCTGAGTCGACTGATATCCAAATTTACCATGTTGGCTATTTTGGCTCTCTGCCATTTTAGATGTGCTAAAATGCTGTATTTAAGGATTGCATGAATGGATCATTACGAAACTTGGTATGGGTCTGCCACACGATGCTCTGAAGTAGCCTGAGAAGTTTTGAAACAGCGCCACCTAGTGGATTGTTTTTTTCAAACGTTTATACCTTTGGTTGTGGTTGACATATTTTAATGGGACTTTTTGAATCCTTGCCAAGTCCACCGATGCCAGACTTGCCAGGTTTCGATGTATGGTTTGTGCAGCGTGGTAATTAAGCGCTAGCTGATATCTTTGAAACCGCTAGTCCGATCAAGACGAAACCAGCGTCAGAAGTTCCAAAGCTAGCTATAAGTCAATGCCCAAATCTCAAAATATTGATAGTAAGGGGGAGTAAAATCCAGTCAAAGTCATGTGTCAGTCATTTTTATGTGTTTTTTCATATAAATGTCTATAACTCTGAAATGAGATATTTTTTTTACCAAAATTGACACAGACATTTTTGGGCTCACTCCAAGAACACACCAAAAGATTTTTATGATTGTGCCTCTTGGTGGTGCTATAATGAAACAAAACATGAAACAAAAATTGTCTCCAAATGTCTTTACTCATTTTTGCAGTTGGTCTGCTGTTAGCTTCCTTGTTTGATTCTTTTGTACTTGGCCCCGGTAATGGCTGCTTGCAGCTACATTTATTATTATGTGTACAAGACACAAATGTTTGTCAAATACCAACACCTGACAGTTGCAGAATTATATCAAAACACAAGAAATAGAGAAACAATTATAAACTAATACTATACAACAAATAAAAAGCAGTTAATAACTGGAATTCGTTGTTAATAATTATTAGTAATGTTAATTAAAATGTGGACAAATGTGGTATTTTGTGGAGGTTGAAGCTTACAATATAAATAGTTATCTCTGATGTTCAAGAATCCCGACTAAATCCAGTGATGCAGAGTCACCATTAATTGACGACGCTTTGAAGTGACGTTAAAGGCAGTGAGGATATATCATTTCACTTGTTTCAATTCCTCCGTCCTCACGTCCTTCCCTCGCATCCTAAAGGGGTGAAGCTAAGGTGCGATGAAAGGAAGCTAAGAAAGGAAATGAGGATGCTCAAATAAGAAGTGGGTAGCACCCTATGAGTAATTCTCTCGCTCCTTATTATCAGGGCCAGATTTATCCATAGGCATTCTAGGCCAGGCCTATGTTCGCACATCTGCGTACAACAAGGAGAAATAATATTTTGAGCTTAATTTTGGTAAAATGTTAATACATTGACACAAACAAGTACATGATCATATATAAAGCCACAGTATCAACTTCGACAACACAGTGTTTAATTGTTTTAAAAATACAGTGTTTTTCCGTTTCCTGAACAGTAGCAGTTCATCAGGGTGTCTGATACACATTGGGCAGGGCTCATCATGAAATGGAAACACAAACTTCCTTCTTGATAACATAGACAAAATACAATGGTAACACTTTACAATTAGGTCTTATTTGTGAACATTAGGCACTAGCTTATTTATTTTTTATACTGTTGTCTGAGCTCAACTTTTGACGTGCGCGTGGTTTTTACATGCGCGTGGTTTTTTACATTCAAAAGCATCATAACGAATAAGTAATAGGCTATTTTCTACACTGGTTTTGAGGCTATCTCCGGAACACTGGGTTCTGATGGGTGTGCTGCCCTGAAGACTTGGAAGTAAACGCCCACGGCTAGGATTGGATAAGATTTGCATAGTTAATGAGCTTCAGCTCCAGTTCAGTTCACATGAGGGAGGGATTGTTTTGAAACCGGAATGATTCTCTCTCACGACCGATTAGTGGATATAATTGTGAACCAGACAATTGAATGGATTCGACAGCACCGCCACAGTGAGTAACAGTGTTCATTAAAGGGGGGGTGAAATGCTGTTTCATGCAAACTGAGCTTTTTACACTGTTTCCCATCCTAAACATAGACAAGTTTCAAAAACTAATGTTGGACGTTTGATGGAGTATTTCTGTGTCAAAAATACTCCTTCCGGTTTCTCACAAGTTTCGGAGAGCTTTTTTTGAGTATGGGTCGGCTTGACGTCGACAGAGTGGAAGGTCCTTGTATGGGCCGTATGGGCTCTTCTCCCGGAAGGGTGCGCGCACGCGTGACTAGAGGCGTGAGAGGAAATGCACGCCCATAAACACTGCTCTCAGGTGCAGATCCACTCATCCGTGAACACTTCTGATGCGCCCTATGGTCGCGCCGCGCTCCACTTTATTCCTATGGGTGACATCAAGGGACTTCAACGCTTCAGCACAGCATTCCGGGAAGGCAGCGCTGCATTTGAACCGATTTGAACACAGAAATGACGGGAAGCTTCATAACATCATGCTTCAGTCGTGTCGCAAAAGTGGATCTCCACGGTCACTGCTGTCACAGGACTTCACGAAATCAACAGTTACCAAAGAAGTGTGTTTTTGACGGAGCGGTCCCAACGATAAAGGTTCACGGTCGTGCTTTTGAAACAGGCGGTGAGTAAAACTGCTTCAAATATCTATGTTGTTGGCTATCGTCGCTTAAGTAAACATCAGTAAACGTGTATTCAGTATAAAGATCGTATATAACATTAGTTAATTTATCAATGGAGCATGCGATCTATGGTGTGTGTTTAAATACATTTGTTTAGTTGACCACTATAGGTGTCAGTTTGTTTATTGTAAAACCACCCAAACATAAACCTAGTGTTCTCACAAAGCGTGCTTCGTCATTCAAATGCGCTAACGGTTACTCCATTGTTGTTCATTGTAGTGTAATGTATAATGTTACACTAGTCTGATGTGCAAAGCCGTTTTGCTTGCTACTGCTAAGGTTTAGTCAAATACAATAGTCCATAAACCGAATCATGTCCTCATAAACTGCGAGTAAAGACACACAAATGTTGACAGTCCACTAAATACAGTACATACCACAGAGACGGACGTCCTGCTGTTGTTGCTTCTCCTGTTCAATTTATTTCAGCCTCTGGATCTGATTCTGGATCATATATGTATTAGTTGAATCTGATTGACAACCATGGTTTATTTAGGGTAGCGTTTTCTTCTCCACGCTTGAGGACGTCACCGTTTTGTGTGCGCTTGTCATTCTTTAGCTCCGCCCACACGATACGCCTCCAGCCACTCGTTTTTTTTTTGGTACAGCCTTTATTTCTTTTTTAAATATAACAAAACTAAATACTTTTCGGAGATATGAAGGATGCAATACTACTCTATAGTAGTGTTGTCACGATACCAAAATTATGAATTCGATACGATACCAGACTAAAATATCGATATATCGATACTAAATCCATACCACAGTAAAACAAATAAAAAATAAAAATAAAAGATAAGATGCTTAATATGACAACAAAACTTGTTATTATTCATTGTTATTTTTTACAAAAAATTCATGTGGCCAGCATGTTCCTTAGGGTTGGGCATCGTTTTGATTTGAACAATTATTGATCAATTGATCAATTACTATTAAAATTATCTCACAAATTTTTGCTATCTCAATGTATTTTTTACAATGGGGTAATTGTGTTGCAATAGCTTACACACAGCACAAGAAAGCTTGATTTCAAATGGTAAATTGAATTTAAAAAGACGAGTAAACAGTAATAAAATAAGAACAAATAAACAGATTACAAACAATAGCACAAATAAATGCAATAGAATAGAAGATACAAATTAAATAGACTGCTTTATTTTTTCAGGTAGGTCTAACATTCAGGTAAGAAACTGAATAAAAAAATGTATAGTAATTACATTTAAAACAACATTGGATAATGTTCTTTGTAAAAAATTCAATAGCGTAGAGATGAAATTATTAAAGTTACAAGTTGATCAGTCAAGAGCAGTTGATCGTTTGTCTTTTTGTAGTTTGAATAACAAATGACTGCGGTCCCTTTAAGACTAACGGACGCATGGATCCACACTGTTCCTGTTACTCGTTCTTCCTGAACGGTTTGCGACTGTGTTTACGTTAATACTCTTCCAGATGTGCACTGATAATTCTTTGAGTGTATTTGACCAATAATAAGCTGGAAAAAGAAGCAAATGTTTGCACTTGTATCATGTCAGAGGCGGCTTTATTACGGTAGGCTATGTGTGTGCGCTTCAGATGTGAGCACGAAATCTGCGGGGATTAGTAGAATTAATTTATGTGCAATCCTGCGCGAAATTCAGACCGATCACACACTAACACTAACACACTGTCATGAGGAAAAATCCAGCAGAACGCGCGTTCGCCATGCTCAGAGGTTAACCGGGCTGAGTGAGAATATGCCGGTGTGTGTCAACTCGCTTTCGGTCGGAGAGGAAAGCGCAGCTGGTATCGATACTGTAAAAACTGAGAATCGTATCGTTTCAGATATTCCAGTAAAGATTTTTGACAACACTACTCTATAGGTACTCAAGATTGACATGAGATTGACTGAAACTGAGTGTCCCCCCCCCCCCCCCCTTTAATGCCTGATCAGTGATTTCTGATGTGTAGCTAATCATTCAAGTTCACATAGACTTTCTTTCTAAATCATTTAACACTGTCTTAATGCCCTAAGCGTAATGCATCAGTAAATCAAGCCAGTGACTAAAATGATCAACTTCACATCTTTCTGTGAGTAGCATGAAACAAATCTGTTATCTAAATGACTAAACTGCAGAGAGCGTTCAAAGAACACTCTTTGTAATGTTCGGATCACATGTTTATCTGCAGTGCACACTTGTCCAAACTGCCTTTTGAATGAATGACTCTGTTATGCTCAACAGAAGCTCTTAATGTATTCATGTCAGTATCGTGTTTGTTGTTAGTTGTGGTGAAGGCATTTTGTGAGAGAAATAACGTTGCAAAGTTCAAAGAATAAAGGTCGGCGTGACTGCGACTCGTATTTCAGAGACAAACAAAATAAACTCGCGCTCACAGCGCTCCCAACAACTCGGTACAATAACACTTTCTCAGCAATCTTTCCCCAGCTCTCCGTCTCTTTCGCGCCTCACTAAACCACGCCCCTCCACCACATCATCTAATACTCATTTTAAATGCAAAGATGTCAGCCAATCACAACAGTGGGTTTTTTCACTAAAGTCTCACAGCAGACACACCCCTTGTAACAGAGCATTTAAGCCAGACGGCTAATATCAGTATATAAAAAATGCCTTTTAATTCTAAATTATGACATTTTTTGATATAAAAACCATATTAACAATATAAGTATTTAAACTTTAAGTTTCACTGATGTGCTTGCATTTTGGTAGTTTGTCTGGAAAACACATAGCACTGGGACATTGTGAGCCCTAGCTAATAACATTACATGTCTATGTCTGATCCTGAATCGCAATGAACCAACAAATAAAGGATTCTTCAGCCTGTGACAGCATGCTAATGTTCTGTTAGACATGCACACATACCCAAAACGATCTGTAACAATTTAATACTATCACATATTTTTAAAAAAACTTGTTTTACTCACATATGTGTGTTACACCATTCCTGTCTGATCCAATATAGAAGGCACAGCATTGTGTTTTAATCTCAATATGTCTGCAAATCCAGTATCGACCTGTGTCTTGTTTACAAACGATTTCACAGTGAAATGAAGCAAACAAGGCACAGCACAATATCTTGCTATCTTCGGCACATTTATTGCAATCCGTTTAACATTACGTTATTGATCAATATATATTTGAGAGTTCTCGTTTTCTGGCACTGGTGTGAATAAAAGCTTTTCTTTAACTAACAAGGACATTTTCAGCTTTGAAACTTACAGGATAGTCTTATATTACGATTAACTGTGATATATCAAAGGCTCAAGGGAAAGCTGATTTCTCAATTCATCACATCATTAATGCATTAACTAACATAACAATGAGCAATACATGAGTTACACAGTATTTACTCATCTTTTTTAACATTAGTTAATAACTGTTTATTGTTTCCTCATGTTAGTTTACAGTGCACTAACTAATGTTAACAGAATAAACTTTTGATTTTAATAATGTATTAGTAAATGTTGAAAATAACATGAAGAAAGATTAATAAATGTTGTAGAGGGTATTTATTCTTAGTCCATGTTAACTAATGTAGTTAACTAATGTTAACTAATTTAACCTTAAAGGTCCCGTTCTTCGCGTGTTTTCGAAGCTTTGATTATGTTTACAGTGTGCAATATAACATGAGTTCATGTTTCGCGTGTAAAAAAACCCAGTATTTTTCACACAATTTACTTATCTGTATACCAGTATTTCCTCTGTCCTAAAAACGGCCTGATGATTTCCTTGTTCTATGAAGTCCCTCCTTCAGAAATATGTAACGAGTTCTGATTAGGCCAGCGCTTCCCGCGCTGTGATTGGACAGCAGCTTAGCGCACGTTGCCCGGAAAGGTCCCGCCTCTTATCATAACGGGTAGATACGATACGCGCGCTCAATGTTATTGCAAAAATGTCTATATTGCCTTATCAATTTGAGCCGGAATCAGACCCGGAGAATATCGAAGAGGATCGATTACAACCTGCTCAGGAAAGACTTTTGCTGGATGTTTCAGAATGGCAAGCTGTCTATTCAGTAGTTTAAACTGATCATTACTAACACCAACAATCGATGGTGTCTGAATGAATTACTACACTTTTATATGCTAAGTTTTTCGGATTAGTTTCAATTACCATCTAACATTAGTTAACAAAGCTAAACAGCGTTGCACTTTGTGTAATGAGTTACAAAAACTGTTAAACGGACCAACTTAAATAATAAAATACACTTACCAGTTGTGGTTCATAAACAACGCCTTCTCCAGACAAAGAGGGAACTGCGTCATCTTTTAAGAAAAATCGTTCTGCGAATCCGGCATTAAACTGATTGAGATTGAGGAAGCAGTCCTCAGCAAAATTTGCTGCACATATTTTTAAATTGTGATTATAATTTTCCGGAACCGAGTTAAACATAAACTGTAGCCATTAATCTCTACGGACAGTGTCTGTGGGAAGGCCAAACAAAGGTGATTTGACTCCGGGATGAAAATAACAGCGTTTCAATGGCATGGCGACAAACACACTCTACAAAAACAACGCTTCCTATTCTCGACCTGCGAGAGCAAAAGGACAACGCCCCCGAATTTGCGTGTTCTTGTGGGCGGAGGGTTCGTCAACGAACATCTTTAGTTGCGTCATTAAAGCAGGAAGTGCAGGGCTGTAGTCCAAACCGGCCGTTCGCTGTAGGCTTTGAAAGGGAACTTCTGTTAAATAAAATATCTCGCTTGGCATTGAACTTTGAGCTTTATAATTTTACAGGTATTATTTATGCTCTAACAGCAACATTACACACTAACTAAAGTTTGAAAGATGGAATTGCAAAGAATGGGACCTTTGATTTAATGTGTTAAGCAAGGAAATCACCAAAAAAGGAAACAGCATTTGGTTTTTAAATAATCAAAAGAGCAATTTTGTAACACTTGATGTTTGCAGCACTAAAAAAAAAATGTAACAACCAAAGGTGAGACGAGTTTAAGGCTAGTGTGGGAGTCCCAATCACGACTGACAACAAAACATAATTGAATTGCTGCCTACTATGTGGACTCATGAGGAGGATTTACAGATATATTTTAAAGTGCCCATATTATGCTTTTTTGAATATTACCTTGCTGTGTTTATAGCTGTTTGTGAATCTAAAATGTCTGCAGAGTTTTAAAAGTCAAAGTGCATGACAAATATAGTTATTGTCTCCTAAAAGAAAGAACTGATACCAAACTGTGCAACATGCCATATGGAGTAATAAGTCCACAGTTGTTACAGATACGCATGCTTAGGACATGCACACGCACATTGACTCGTCCCGCCTGAAAAATAAGCCTTTATATTGTTATTTGAGCATAAGAAACAACATTTATGGGGCAGTTCATGTCAGATTTTGATTTTGAAATATGTTATTAAACTGTGAGTTCGGCATGCAGTTTTTTGGATTTCAGAATTCTCCCTTAAGATGGGACTAAAGTCGCGGCCACACTAGACTTTGAGCATGCAAAATTTCTTTGCACACGGCAACGGTCGTGATATGATGTCACTCTCTGAAGCGTCTTTTTTATTAACAAGAAATCAACACATAACAAATAGTACTACACTCAAAATGTAAAAAGAGAAAAATACAATTTACTCAACTTTACTGCAAAAATATTGTTCTTTTAATTCAGCCAAGAGGTCATGCCATGATATATCGATTTTCTTCTGGTCACACATCGTCACGTGATGCGAATTCGCAGATCAGAGTTCAGCAAACTTAAACTTTGGAACGCAACGAAATGCAAAACTTTTCACATGAGTTTGTGCTTCCAGTCTGACCCATGCGTTTAGGTCTTGTATGCCCAAAATAGCTATCTGGAGTATTTCCAAAAAGACTTCACAAGGGACTTGGCTATCTGACCAATCAGAGCAGAGGAAGCTCTGGGAAATGAGGGGTTTAGACTAGAGCAGAGGTTCTGTTTTGGTCATACATTCTGACTACTAAATAAGTTTAACTAAAAATAAAAAAATAAAAGTAATGTGCAATTTCATTGAAAAATATAACAATAAGAGAGAACAATAGATCAGAACTTGACTTTTAATTTAAATAAACGATAAACAAAGTAAATATTTCAGTGATGCTTTGGATGAACAATATATAATCAGTGGCTGCAGTGAGCTCTCATGAGCTCAGCTTCTCATACATCTTCTCATCAGAACACGTACAGCAGCGGAGTGGCACGTTTACAATAGCAGCTTCTGATTTGGTTCGCTGAAGAGGTGCTTTTCTATGGCGAGCAACTATGTCGGGTTTAAGAAGAACAATTCAGTGGAACTGGCGTTCCGTGCCGCTTTATAAAGGCAAAGCACCAACTGCTATTCATGCACTTGAAAGCTATTGCAATGGCTGTTTTCTGTTAGTTTTTTTCTTTCTGCTGATTTCCGCAACTACCCGCCCCGCCACCCCCCACCCCGCAGTGCCCCACACTATGAGAAGCACTGGTTTAGAGAGAATCCTTTATTGAGCCATTTCAGACTGTGGGAAAATAGGTAATGTGCAATGATTATTATGAGAAAAGTGTTTGCTTTTTTTTCTTGGATGCATGTAAACCTATTGTAGGAGACCACCAAAACAAAATTAGGAACATTTAAAATAGCAAAATATGGGCACTTTAAAAATAACTTCAAAAATAATTATCAATCCAAATAAAACCCTATTTCTTGCTACAGAATCAGAAACCATTCTGCACATCCTCGAGTCATATTTAAGAACAAGAAGGCAACAAAGCTTTACCTATTTACAAAAAAATGTAAGGATGAGACCTGTAGCAGGGATATTTTGGAGTAAAGAGAGGATTCATTCAAAGAACTGCATTAGCGTAATGGTAATTTTCACAGGCTTATTGTCACTTCATACTGCTATGGTGCTTGCCTGAGGGTCTGTGTAAAATAGGAATCAGTGGGGCTAAATGTGATGCGTTTGGCCACGGTCGAGCAGTTTCGATTCCTAGCGTGATTCCTTCAACACTTGCTCTCTTGGGGAGAGAAATCAAATTCGTAGTGTGCATATAAATGTATGTGTGTGTGTGTGCGTGTGTGTGTGTGTGTATGTGTGGCCTGGTAATCCCTACGTTATGGGGACAGAATGTCCCCACAAAGATGGCAATATCCGACATTTTGTGAGTTTTTTTGAGAAAGTAAAAATGCAGAATGTTTCCTGTGATGGGTAGGTTTAGGGGCAGGGGCAGTGTAAGGGGATAGGGTGTACAGTTTGTACAGTATGAAATCCATTACGCCTATGGAAAGTCCCCATAAAACATGGAAACACGACATGTGTGTGTGTGTGTGTGTGTGTGTGTCTGTGTGTGTGTGTGTGTGTGTGTGTGTGTGTGTGTGTGTGTGTGTGTGTGTGTGTGTGTGTGTGTGTGTGTGTGTGTGTGTGTGTGTGTGTGTGTGTGTGTGTGTGTGTGTGTGTGTGTGTGTGTGTGTGTGTGTGTGTGTGTCTGAAGATGCTTGAGATAGTGAGTGGTGGAAGCTAGTGATACAGCAGGGGGTGTGGGGGACTGACCTGCTCAAATCGTGCCTCATCCTCACAGTTTTCCAGCACCCGAGAGAAGAAGGAGAGACCTGCAGGGAAATAAACAAGGTTAAACGTCAACGTGGTTCTGCAGTGTATCAAAGCAGCGACTAACATAACAGAAATTATGTTACATATACAGTAGTGGCCAAAATATTATGTCTGGGAGGATATTTGTTATGAATGCCCCTAAAGTTCGATTTAACCATCAAAATATGAGGAAAATATTTTATATTTAAAACATATTATAAATTCGAGGGAAGAACAAAACACTGACTTGCTTAATGTATTTATCTGACAAAATTATTTTGAAAAAAAGGCCAATGCTACAGGTTTTATTTTACTATGCAAAAAAGCATAGAAAAACAAAAAAGGTCACAGGAAAAAGTATACAGTGACTACAACATAATCAGTTATTTTGTTTTGTAGGTTATCTCTTATTTTTGCATTATTATTTCTTTGTATTACAGCCTGACTAAAAATGAGGTCCGCACAATTAGACGTTTCATTGCTTCATCACAAATAAAACGATTGACTTCCAACAAGGGCTATACACGATTATGACACACAAAAAACGATTATCAAAAATTCAAATTATAACATAAATTTAATTATGTTTTGAATAGCTTTATACTATTGTTTGAAGCAACTGGATGCCATATTTTTTTCTTCCTGAAAAACTTGCATTGCTTTTCTATAGTATTAAGCCTCAAATATCAACTATACATTGGTTTGGTTTTTCTTTTAATACACAATTATAATGTTATACTAAAAATAAAAATAAAACCATGAAAAAAAACTTAAGATGAAGAAGATGATGATGAGTATGAATATGAAGAAGAAGAAAAAGAAAAAGAAGAAGAAGAAGAAGAAGAAGAAGAAGAAGAAGAAGAAGAAGAAGAAGAAGAAGAAGAAGAAGAAGAAGAAGAAGAAGAAGAAGAAGAAGAAGAAGAAGAAGAAGAAAAATGTTTTATATAGATCCTTTCCAAAGCTCAAGGTCGCTTTACATAGTGTTAGACAATACATTTGCACAATAGTACATTAGCATACTCACATACACAAGACAAACACAGGTCTTCTATAGCCACATTATTCAAAATACAAATTAAATAGATATGTCTTTAGCTGGGTCTTGAAGTTAGACAGAGATGATAAATTACGCAATAGTACGGGAAGCGAATTCCATAATTTAGGTGCATTGATACTAAATGCCCTACCACCTTTTAGGTGGACAACCTAAAACGAGGAGTGGACAAAAGACCAAGCTCAGATGATCTGAGGGACCGGGTAGGAGAGTGGTGTTAAGTCAGACAGTACGTTTTTTTTTGTGAAGACCAAGAAATAGAGCATTGCAATAATCTGAACGGGATGCGATCAATGCATGGATTAATATTTCAGCATCAGCCTGAGTGAGAGAAGATTGAAGATGTGCAATATTACGGAGATGGAAAAAAGAGCTTTTAAAAACAGAAGAAATATGAAAGGCAAAAGTTAGAGATGAGTCAAAGAAGGCTTAACATCAACCCCATCAATTTCCAATGACAGGTCCATTCTTTTGATGAGGTTGCAGAGCCAATCATCAGGAATTCAGTTTTTCTATTATTATAGTTTAAGGAAATTTAGATATATCCAATGTTTGATATACCTGATACATGCAGTGAGTGATAACATGATAACATGTAGAAAGGAAAAAAACACACTTAAGCACTAGAACAATGTAAGTAGACTTTTTTTGTAATTGCGCCTTATTGTGGCATCCATATTTGTAATCACGATTAGAAATGTGATTAATTGTGCAGCCCTACTTCCAGCACAACTATGCAATGTGCATTTAACAGTTACATTTAATGAGCAACTCAAACAATCAAATCAACAAAAAGGCAACAATATGTAAGTGCTATGACAAGTCTTAGTTAGCATAGTACAAGTAGCAAGGTTTTTATTTTATTTTATAAATAAAGAAAAAAAAGAAAAAAGAACAAATATTCAAGTGTTAGTCTTTAGAAGTAAGTGTTAGTATCAACTAGTCAAGTGTTGACGGAAAAAAAAGATGCATCTAGGCCTGTCACGATTTTTGTTTCGCGATATATCGTCCCAGAAATAATTGCGATAAACAATATAATTGGAATTGTAAGACTATTTTATGCCACTGAATATAATATAACAGCATAATAATGCAAGTAGACCTACACATTTTTAAATGACAACCTTTTAATTCTTTAGATCATGGAAATTAAGGTTAATATTATCCTAAATAAAAAATTCAAAAAATGAATAAATAGTAAATAAACATTTTCCCTTGTGAAATGGCTTTAACACTTTTCATTCTGCATTGACATTTATATGTGCACCGGAACAGAGGATTGCAGCTTTGAAATCGAGTCCATTTGCGCTTATTCTTCCAAACTGTCAGTAGTTGTCAGGAAAACACTCTAACACCTCAAAGGGCGTCTTTTTTTCACCTGTCGATAACCGCTCTGTTTATGAAGGAACTGCCTGAGAACCACATTCGCCTCTGTTACAGAAAACATACAAGATGACAGCACAATCGAGTAAAATGTTTTTGACATTCATTATCATGTAAACATAACGGGTGATATATCGCATCACAAAAAAATCTTAAGGTCATGTACATATATTGTGCGATATATTGATAAATTGATTATTGCGACAGGCTTAGATGCATCTTTATCCAATTTCTAAAGTCAGCTGTTCGGGTTGAGATAGACAGGTCATTTCACCAGCAGGGAACAGTCAAGATTGCAAAATATGCTTACAAAATGTGTATAATATATAAGCCTTTTATGTAATAATCTTTTCAAACAACCTATTGTGTAAGATTTAATTCTGCATTTACTAACTGTAAACAAAATGTATTTTTTACATGCATTACATGACAGAATTATGTAGCCTACATAAACAATTTATCAATACCCTCTGTGTAAACTGTAGGTAACATTCAGATTTTATTAGGATTATGCAACATAGTAAAATGGTGAAGTGTGAAACTGCTTTATAGAGGGGTTGGAGTTGGTCACAGAAATCAGGGCAAAAAAAGAAACTGCCTTTTCCAATCCTTAGCATTTACTACCAAGAGAGCTAAGAATAATACATAATAATGCATGTTGTTCCTTGTCAGTGTGTGCTTGTGTGCACGAGTACATATGAACAGTCAATACAAATATGTTTCTACACTAACTCATGCACTCAAACACATGCCTACAAAAAATAAAAATAAAATAATATTGCTTTCTGGCTGAGGTACACTAGATATTTCTCAATTCAGAAGAAGGGTAAATACATAAATCATTATCTCTGGCATCACACTAAACTAAAAACACACAATACAACAGTCTAGTCTAGATTTAAGTCGCATTTACTTATAGTTACTATAAGTTTATGGATGTAACATAAGGTCTAGGCTACATATGTAACCCTCGTTCCCTGAAGAAGATGAGAATGAATGCTGGTTTCGTCAATGAGTTACGTCAGTACTGACGGAATGGGAGACGTAACTCGTAGTGTACTGACTGAAAGGAAACCAGCATTCATCCTCATCTTCTTCAGGGAACGAGGGTTACATATGTAGCCGAGACCTTATGTAACATGCATAAACTGGGCAAAAACTTAAAGGTAGGGTAGAGAATTTTAGAGAGGCTAACAAACGCATAAATGATTGGTCCAAAACACATAGCAAACAATTTCATCATAAACATATATTTTAGTGTTGATAGTGTTGCGTATAATTCTGATTCTGAGGAAGTGAACAGCTAAACTAGCCTGATGTGGTCATACTCAATTCTAGTCAGAATATGAGTCTGATACTGCTCCATTGGGCTGTACTTATGGGGCGTGTTTCAACAGATTAGACAGACCTACAACCAATCAGAGCAATGAAGCGATGCATAATGTTAGTTGTCAAATGTCAACAGAGCTCAACTGCACTGTGTTGCCAAGTCTGCCTTTTTTCACCGCTAGGTTGTTTTCCATGTCCGCGGGTTCAAGCAATCCTCAATTATGTGAACGCCATTTTTTCTGGAGAACCTCCCCGGGTAGCTATTGTTTTGGGTTAGTAGTTGGCGGGTTTTGTTGAAAAAATTTGACAAACCTGTCTTGCACACACACTGGAATAAACAATCTTTTTCCAGTGTCGTAAAAAAAAAGAAAATAATTTAAGGATACACAGTTACTTACCAACATGATCATCATTTCAGAGAGAAATAGTAAAGGTAATTGCACATACAAACAAGCTCTCAGTTTAGGATTTGAATCGATTTGAACAAATTCAACCAAGCGCCTTTGATGACATGCCTGATTACGTTACCGTTTATCATCTGTCCGTCATCGTCTAAAGACCGCCCTGATGATTTCATTGGTGCGAACAGTTTCTTTTCGGCATATTTACTCCTCTATGGATCAAGTCCAGACCGAACTGCCCAAGCTCAAATGTTGTGCGCGGGGCTGAGTTCGGCTTTGAATTAAGCTGAAGATCAAGGGTCGCCACCTCATAATTATGGTAATTATCCAACCCATTCTCACACCCAACTCGTCACATATGGACGCTTGACCCGGACCCCTTGTCGTCACTTTTCGACGCGCTGGGTGCTCCATTCATTTCAATGAGAAACCTTTGGCGTCATACACAGACGCATTTAATTCTTTGCGTTTGTAAAAGCAGACATGATTTTATTCATATTTAAAGGCTACTTTTATATTTTGGAGCAACTAACCCAACTCCTACCCTAAACCTACCCACATCTTAACAATATAAAACACATACCAGGCAAATAAATGTACAGTCACAAGTATTTGTTGCAAAATCTGACCAAAACAGTATAAAAGTATTAGCTCATGTTGCATTCCAAGTCTTCTGAAGTCATACGATGTCTTCATGTGAAGAACAGGGTTGATCTTAATGTTTTAATCGCTGAAATGATGATCCCGCTGCCCCATGAACGAATTCATTCATCTCATTCAAATAATTCAAAAGACTCTTAAACATGACGCAATCGGTCACAAGACACAGGAGAGCCAATGACATTTTACAATCAATGCTGACGTAATGGCGCAATTGGTCACAAGACATATGAGAGCCAATGCAATTTCACTATGAAATCTGAAGTACGGGCAGCAATATTTGAAATTTGATGTGTTCATGATCTTCGGCGGATGGAGATGCTGATCGCTTTTGGGGATTTTCTTCATGCAAATCAATCGTTTGGCCTCGGAAAACTTGGATTATTTAACTTTTTTGAATAACTCGTGGATACAGTCGTATGTTATATCCTGTGCTTTATATCATGTTCACACAAATGGGTAGGTTTAGGGATGGGGTGGGCTCGGGTTACATGTTAAAATGTGTCTAAATAGCGTAAATAAAATAAATGTAAATGAAATGATGCTTGCTGATTTAATTGAGAAGCACACTCCAACATGTCATAATGGCAAAATTATAAACCAATAATAATAATTTTTCATTTTTCAATAATTCATTGTTTAATAATTTCAATAAATAAATCAAAAAATAAATTTCACCATGACGATAATATTCCCTTTCCCAGTGCGTCTGTGTATGATGCCAAAGGTTTCTCATTGAAATGAATGGAGCACCCAGCGCGTCGAAAATTGACGATAAAGGTACGCCCAGTTCGTTGAAAAGTGACGACAAGGGATCCGGGTCAAGCGTCCATATGTGACGAGTTGGGTGTGAGAATGTGTTGAATTATCACATGGCGTGAAAACCACCATAAGCTCATTGCTTTAGTGCAGGATAAACTGTAAAAGGTAGCTGCTCTTTGTTTGTTTGTGGCGTGACTGTGTATCTACTCTGCATAGCCTTCTGGAACGCACCGATGTGATGCCTGCGCGAGCAGGGTGTGTCGAGATATGCCAATACATACATTGACAGGCAGATAGGACATCCTATTATTGCATTCGGACCTAACGCAATGATTGGACGATATTTTTTTGGTCCTGAGACTTCCACAGAAGATATATGTGCATTTGCTATGATTTAAACCATTTATGCTGCCTACCCTACCTTTAATACAAACTCATGGGCCACCTTTAAACCAACAGAACAATCCTAAACAGTATTTTCAATCATGTATAGTCTTCACAAGGACGTTTCAAATTCTAAAGCAATCACATCTCATAATGTCTGAAAGCCAATATTTTTGCACATTCCATCATTTTCTATCTCTGATTGAATCGAATTGAGATTTTTCATTGTTCTCAGATCTACTAAGAGGTACTCAATCTAAGTTATGCAACCCACAGAGAAACAGGACACAGCTCAGTAGAGCCCTTTCCGCTCTAGACAGCCTAGATCACTGCACACTGAAGAAGACCGAAAGGGAGGGAAGGAAAGGGTGGCATGAGAGCTAACAGTCACTGCCCTCAGTAAGTGTGTGTGTGTGTATGTGTGTGTGTGTGGGGGGGGGGGGGGGCGCGAACTGTAACCGTGGTGACCTTAATCACTCAGTGTCTCAATCAAATCACTATTGGGAGTAGGCCTAAGTTGAAGACCATCACCTTCACTGTCATTTTAAACAGAATGTCATTCTGTAAAGCTGGTAAAAAGATTCCCATTAATACCAGATGATGTACTCTTTAAAAACATGCATCAGCTTTTTTTATTACCAATAAAAAGTTGTTTGTCCCAGCTCATTTCTGCTTCATTTAACTAAGGCGATTCTGTCATTTATATTTTTATATGCTATAGAAACACATAAACTGACACACATCTCTGGCTGTATTTTTCCTCCCACCCTTTCTCTCTCACACACTCATTTTATGAAGTAGAAAATGATTGTGTCAGATGAACACTTAGCAACTGTCCAAGGTGCTGAAATACAAATACACCTAAAAACAAATCTAAAATAAAAAATAAAAAAGTCACTAAGGCACACTGCATGGCGTTTAACTAATGGACTATCAAGGTATTCCTCATAAGACATTTTGGAAAATAATCCCAGTAGCTTATTACACTAAATTTCCATTTGCTTAAAATACGATGTTAGACTACAGCTTGACATCAGCAACGTATATTAAACAGTATACTGCAGAGAACATTAAGAGTCTTGATATGAGAATCTATTGTTACACATATAATGAAACCACCAAGGAAGAAAGCAGCTCAAGCTTGAGTATGAGGAAAATTGTTCCCATTTATCTTTTAACAGGGGAGTTCTCATCATCTGAAGCGATATTAAAAATCCCATGTTCTTTGTGCTTCCTAATGCATGGATTTCTACAACTTTTTTTATCAGACACACGCTTTCAGGTTACACATCACTGCATGATATAGGCTACATTAAATAGGATAACAACATAAAACCACATTACCCAAGATGTTTAGTGTACAGATGCACACATAAAAACCCATTCACTGGAAATGAAAAGTATTGCTCTATACCTCTGAAAGTCACTTTTGCGATTCGGTCCCCCTTCCCACGAAGCTCTGTGACAGTCTTTAGATATACCACTAAAGCCATTTCAACTTGGAGTGAAAAAAAAATCAAAAGACTAGAACAGAAGGAAAATGTTTCATCATACAAATCTTGACCAACGCCGCATAACTTATATCTTAACTGCTTTTATCCTCTGCATAAAATGGGGGAAAAATCCTCTCGTTGTACAGGCTGCATCCTCCGTGCGCAATAACATAAAAAGTGTAATTAATAATTAAAGAGCTTTCGTTTTCTCTCGCTTACAATGCGCACATGAGCACTCGTCAGATCCGCTGTGAGACTCTTTCACACTGCGATGCGCCTCGCCACTGCTCCGCACGCGGCACAATGCGATGACGGATGACGCCAGCAGGGGGCAGAAGCACACTCGATTACTCAAGGGCGGATTCTCGCTGAAGTCTCACAGGCTTCGTTCTTAGCAGATTGAATATTATTCGAGGCAACAACATACATTTTATATTGGCCTGTTCTTTATTAATTATAGTTAAACTGACTTATAATATAAAGTGTTACAATCGGACACATTTTGATGGTAGCCTACATGATAAAAAAAAATCAAAATCATTTGATGATATAGGCTAGCTATAGGCTACCATAAAGCCATTCTAGATATAGAAACTATATTTTTACTTTTTAGTAGCCTAGAGAGGTGTGTGGTTTTCACATGTAGGCTAGTGTTCTAAATAGAGTAGGCTACACAAGTTAATTTAAATATGAATAGAGTTTTAACTCAGTAATCATATTTAAATGTAACCCTTTAAAAACGTTGTTAAAAGTTTTCCAGATAGCCTATTGTTTGTATATTAAATTTACATGTGTTGGTACTCTAGCTAGCCTTTGTCAAATCTGTCACGTTTCCAAGAAACAAAACCTGTGATAGAAAAAGAACCGCCAGGGGTGTCCACAACATCGATTCTGCCCCCCTTTT